>NC_092875.1:115551428-115883095 GCF_028372415.1 Notamacropus eugenii
TCTGCTCAGACTGGAGAAGCTCACTGTTGCTCACAGAATCTCAGGGTTAGAAAAGACCTCAGTCATCCAGGCCAATCTGAAATTGTATAGACAATCAGTAAACATTTGTTAATTGCCTATTATGTTCTAGACACTGCTAAATGTTTTATGGATATTATCTCACTTGCATGTCTCAACAACTCGAGGAGATAGGTGCTATTATTATCCTCATTTTACAGTATAGGAAATTGAGGCAGATAGAGGGTAAGTGACTTGCCCAGGGTCACACAGGTATTAAGTGTCTAAGTCTGGATTTCAATTCAGGTCTTCCTGACTCCAGGGCCTCTGCTTTATCTGCTGTGTAGCCTAGTTGCTTCTGAGTATACAGAGAAAAAGCAAAAATAGTTCTTGATCTCAAGGAGTTCACCTTCTCATGGAGAAGCCATGAGAACAATTTGCAAACAAGATATCTACAGGAAAAATTCAAGGTAATCTTAGAGGGAGAGGATTAGAATTAAGAAGGACTGGAAAAGGCTTCTTGTAGAAGGTGGGATTTTAGCAGGCACTCGAAGGACACAAGGGAAGCTAGGACATGGAAACAAGGAGGGAGAGGGCACAGGAGGCTCCTCTGTAGCATCCTCCCAAAGGGCCTAAGCTTGAGTTCTTCAAAGCTTACTTTTTAAAGCAACCCATTCTACTTTGGGACTTTCCAAGGTTTAGGAAAATTTTCCTTCCATTTGGCTAAATCTGCTCCTTTGCTACAGAGGAGCCTCCTGCAGCTTGTCCTTCATGTCTGGCTACTTCCATCCTCCCCTTCACTCCTCTCTAATGATGTTTCCTCGAGGCCAACTCAAATGCTACCTTCCCCTTACAGATAGCTGGTGATCGAATGGAGAGAGTACTAGACCTGGAGTTAGACAACTTGAGTTCAAACCTAGCCTCAGACATCCAGTAGTGTGACCCTTGGGCAAGTCACTTAACCTCTGCTTGCCTCAGTTTTCATCAACTATAAAATGGGATTAATAATAAAACTTTCCCTGCAGTGTTGTTGTGAGGCTCAAATGAGATGATATTTGTAAAAAGCATTTAGCACGGTACCTAGGACATGGTACGCTCTGCAATTCTGCCCATTCTTTGAAGTCTTGTTCAATGTCCATTACTCTCTAGGTCAAAGTCAACTCCTTCCTTTTTCAAATTTCTCATTAGCTTGTTACCTGGACTTCTAATACCTCTCTCCCTTCCTCCCTCCCTCCCTCCCTCTCTCTCTTTCTCTTTCTCTAATTTGATACTTGTCCTCTCCATTAGATAGCAAGTCCCTTCTGAGCAGGACCATCCTATTTATTGTTGTATCCCCAATTCTTGGCATGGTACCTTGCACATAGCAGGTACTTAAGAAAGCATTTTAAGGCATGTTATGTGGAAGTGATTAGACTTATTCTTCTTGGCCCCAGAGAATAAGAGAGAAGCAATGGATGGAATCTGCAGAGAGGCAAGTGTATGTTTATCCAAAGAAAATTTTAAAGTAGAATGGGCCATTTTGGGAGGTTATGGGGTTCTCCTTCATGCAGGGTCTTCAAGAGAAGCCTGGATGACTGCTCTTGTCATAGAAGGCATTCTTATTCATCTGTAGCCTAGACTAACTCACTTCTGAAGTGTCTTCCAACCTTGTGATGGGTGATTCTGTGAAATCTTTGTTGAAATGAAATGTCAAAGTCCTCCTAATCTGTGCTGGCTAGGAGACTGAAGAAACCACACTAGACGACATTCACATAGTACTTTGTGTTCATGGAATGTTTGCATATATTTTCTGATCTGATCTTTACAAAAGTTCTGCATGGTAAGTAGGGCAAGGGTTATTTTTCTCTTTTTATCAATAAGGAAACTTACATTAAGACTGGTTGGGCAACTTGGTCAGGGTCACATGGCAAGGAAGCATTGACGCTGAACCCATCTTCCAACGTCAAGTTCAGGGCTATTTATTTTCACTACCCCACACTGCCTCTATAGGAGAAATCTCTTCCAAGAACAAAGTGGGTTCCTTATTTGGGTTCGTTGGCTTCTGGCAATGGTTGCTTATTTGCTTATGTGATTCACCGGTAGCGGCCGGAAACCAGGGTCTGACTACTCAAATAAAAATAATTTAGGCTTCATTGCTCCCATCATTACTGCAACCAGAATAATTATGGCAGTCCTTTGTCTTTGGAAACTTACATCAAAGGACTTGACAAACAGTACCTGGTGAGAACTATTATTAACCCCATTTTACAGATGGAGAAACTTAGGCACAGATTGGCTAAGTGCTTTGCCCAAGGTCATGCAATAAGCTGGGCATGTATTTTGCTTCTGCTTGGCTAGGGATATGTCCGTCTTGCACTATAGTTCTGCCACTGGCTAATTTCACCAGGTAGAGGGACATGAGGGACACACAGAGCACAGAACTTGGAATTGGGGGATGTAGGTTTGTGCCCTGGCTCTGACACTGTGTGAACAACAGTAAATTATGAAGCTTCATCGTCTGCATCTATAAAATAGGTTGTGGGGAGGAAAGCATTTTGCAAAATGTAAATGTGAGTTATTATTATTGTTCATTAGACCAACATTATGATTCCCTGAGTGAAGCTCATGGGAGCAGGATCTCTGGGAACTAGGTCACTGACTTTAATATTTTTGCTTATGTTTTTGAAAACTGGGATTTTTGAAGTAAATAAAACCAGTCAAGTAAATATTGTTGTTCAATCATGGTCTGAATCTTCGTGCTCCTATTTGGGGTTTTCTTGGCAAAGTGCTAGATTGGTTTGTCATTTCCTTCTCCAGCTTATTTTACAGATGAAGAACTGAGGCCAACAGGGTTAAATGACTTGACTAGGGTCACACAGCTAGTAAATGTCTGAGGTCATATTTGAACTCAGGAAGAAGAATCTTTTTGACTTCAGGTCTGTTACCCTACTCTATCCACTGCACCATCTACCTGCCCCTAATTATTGATAAAATACTGTTAGTATTATAATTATTGATAGCACAATACTACTTACTTTTTGAGATAGGTACATTAAAATATGAGTTCTGCTTCAGACAGAATGTGTGTATCTTGAAAAAGTTATGCCTGTGATACCCATGTAGCTAGATTGATTAAGCAGATTTCTATTGCTAATAGAGTAGGATCTTCTTAATTTGAAAAAAGATATAGGACTCCCAGTGACCATCATATCTGGTATAGAGCTTGGAATGCTAAAATTAATAATAACAATAATATAGAGAAATAGCATTTACATAGCACTTTAAGGTTTGCCAAAGTGCCTTACAAATGGCATCTCATTCTGTCCTCACAACAAATCTGAGAGGTAGATACTATTACTTTCTCCATTTTATGTATGAGTAAACTAAGGCAGATAGAGGTTAAGTGACTCACTTGCCCAAGGTAACATAGATAGTAAACGTCTGAGGTTAGATTTGAATTCAGGTCCTCTTGAATCCAAAACCGGCTCTCTATCCACAGCATTACCTGTCTGTTATTGTGATTTTGTCTCTAAAGATGTAAGAAGGTAGACCCATAAAGCACCTTGGACCTAGATTAGCTAGCGACTGGGGAATGTGCCTTCTAGTTGTGGGTAGCCCAGTGGGGAGAGTATATATACATATACACACATATATATTTGGGTGGGGTCCTCCATAAATGCTTTTGAAATTTAAAGGTGAATTTTCTCTTTGACGTTAGAAATCTAAAAGACAGTTAATGAATGAAGATGCAGATAATTACTTCTTGCCTTTCTACCACCTAATAGTGGCATATGTTGAGCCATGAACTTACTATACAGTGTTATATATGAAATTGTTTTGGCTTTTTTTTGGTACTAGAGTCATGATTTCACTGGCAAAGAGAGCACCTGGTAGAGAGCAAATGTTCTCTACCCAAGCAGATTAGAACATTTTTTTTTTTTGTAATTTATCTTAACTAGTTGCTTTGGGGAACTGAATACTTATGTGACTTGCTCATGCTAACATAGCTAGGATGAGCTGGGGCTTAATCTCAGGTCTTTCAGACTCCATGGACATCTTCCTAGCCAAGGGGTGGGGATCCTGCAGGCCTTGAGCCACAGGTGACTCTCTAGGTCCTTGAGTGTGGTCCTTTGATTGAATCCAAACTTCACAGAATAAATGGAATTCAAAGGGCCACCCCTGAGGACCTAGAGGGCCACATGTGGCCTTGAGGCCTGCAGGATCCCTACCCCTGCCCTGGCCATTATGCCTGCTGCCTCTCATGCCTCTGCGCCTATTGGACCCAATAAGCACTTCAAAAATATTTGTCAGATTGGATCATATTGTATTTTCCTCTCCTAAAATAATACTAGTGATCAAATTGTCCTCTTCTCTGAAGATTGGGTTTATGCTTGGAGGTGGTGGCTATGGCTCCTCCTATGTGTTGGCCCAGGTCTGAGTTGGTGTGGTGCTCACAGTGTTGAGCTCATGGAAGTGGGAGAATTCTTTGCAATGAAGTCTCAGTTTTCAGGTACCAGAAACAAGAGTCGAGTCAAGAATCAGAAACAGGAAAGATAACTGTTGGTATAACAAACACAAAATATAAAACAGAGACTTGAATCAGGAGAATTTGGGGATTACCAGAAACATGGGTCTTCAAGGAGATATTAATTAGATCCAAAGGTCAAGCTGGACCTGAGGTCAGACTTGGGTGTGAAGAAACCAGATGTTGAACAAGGTCTGAGCTTGAGTAGAGAGAATATCACGTATCATGGCAAAGTGTTTAACAGATGTCTTATTTGAGCCTGATGAGAACACTATGAGATAGTTCTGTTAACTTAGAGGCAGCTAGGTATTGCAGTGCATAAAGCTCTAGGGCTGGAGTCAGCAAGACCTGAATTCAAATTTAGCCTCAGATATTTACTAGCTGTATAAACTTGGGCTAATCACTTCAACTCTCTTTGCCTCAGTTTCCTCATTTGTAAAATGCCTACCCAAGGGTTATTGTGAGGATCAAATGAGATAATAATTGTAAAGCACTTAGCACAGTGCCTGGCACATAGGAAATGCTATATAGATGTTAGCTATTATAGTTATTTACCTGCTAAGTGCTTCCTTTTAAGACCTGCCTTGTGATCTTCAACCATACCCTCCTTATTAAGTTGAATGAGTTTCAGCTGTGGACAGTCCTGAACCATCACTGGGGTTTCCTAGAGGGGTTAGTTAGCAATATGGAGAGAGTCTAGAACTTGGAATCAGAAGAAATTAAGTTCGGTTTCAGCCTCAGACCCTTATTAGCTAAGTAACTCTGGACAAGTGACTCAACCTATCTCAGCTTCTGTTTCCTCATGTGAAAAATGGGGGATAAGAACAACAGGACCTGCTATACAGGGTTATTGTGATAATCAAATGCTTTTCAAACCTTAAAGTTCTATATAAATATTATTCATTGTTATTTCCTTAGTATTGAATAACTGTAGATTGGATTCTTCTTCTGAAAACTTCCTGTTCATATCTTTTGACCACTTATTGTTTGAGGAATGGCGTAATTATTTTATAAATTTGGTTTAGTTTTCTATATGTTCGAGAAAAGAGTACTTTATCAAAGAAATTTGCTTTAAAATTTTGTCTCCAATTTTCTGCTTTCTTTCTAATTTGGCTGCATTGGGTTTGTTTGTGCAAATGCTTTCCAGTTTCAAGTAATCAAAACTGTCCTTTTTACTATCTGTGATCCTCTTTATCTCTTATTTAGTCATAAGTTTTTCTTTATCTATTAATTTGACAGGTAAACTTTTGTATATTCCTTTAATTTGCTCATGATATCATCCTTTAGGTATGTCATGTGCCCATTGATCAACATTGATCTATGCCTAGTTTCTGCCAAACTATTTTCCAGTTTTTCCAGCAATATTTGTCAATAGTGAATTCTTGGATCTCCAGGTTTATCAAACACAAGATTACTATGATCATTTATGACTGAATACTGTGTAACATCTATTCCACTGATCCATCACTCCATTTCTTATCCAGTACCAGATTGTTTTGATGATTACCTCTTTGTAAGGTAATTTGAAATCTAGTACTGCCAGACCAAAAACTATGGAACACTTCATGTATATGTATTACATCCTTATGCAGGGGCCATGTTTATTCTTCTCTGTGTCTTTCCAAATTTAGTCTATGTGCTGCTGAAGCAAATATACATAATAAAAATTGAATATATATTTGGAAATTGAATCAATTTTAATTGTCTGAGCCCTCAAATAGGTGCCTACTTGGCTTTTTTTGTGGTGGCAAAGAACTGGAAATTGAAGGGATGCTCATCAATTGGGGAATGGCTAAACAACCTATGGCATATGATTGTGATAGAAAATTATTGTGGTATAAGAAATGATGAGCAGGATGATTTCAGAAAAACCTGGGGAGACTTCTATGAGTTAATACAAAGTGAAATGTTTAGAACCAGGAGAACATTGCACATAGCAACAGTAATATTTTTATAATGATACTTAGCTACTCTAATCAATACAATGATCCAAGAGACAATTCCAAAGGACTCAGGATAAAAAAGGCTATGTATCTACCTTCAGAGACAGAACTGATAAACTCTGACTACAAACTGAAGAATAATTTTTTTTAACTTTATTTTTCTTGCTTTTTTTGGCAATGTGACTAATATGGAAATATGTTTCGCATAGTTTGGCATGTACAATTGATATCATATCACTTACCTTCTTAATAGGTGGCAGAGAGGCCAGAGGGAGAGAATTAGGAACCCCAAATTTTAAAAAAGTTAAAAATAAATAAATGATATTTTTAACAGAAAAAAATATGTTACATTGTGCTACTGTTGTTCAGCTGTTTCAGTCATATCTGACTCTTCGTGATCCCATTAGTGGTTTTTTTGGCGAAGACATTGGAGTGGTTTGCCATTTCCTTGTCTAGCTCATTTTACAGATGAGGAAACTGAGGCAAATAAGTTGTGCTAGAGGCTGGGATATCAATATAAAAATACTCATTACACAGACTTTGCTGTTAGGATTTTAGAATCTAATATAGAGAGGGTGAAAATACATAAATTGCCATGGTATTAATGAGAATATGGTAAGTTTAAGGCAAAGACCAAGACAAAGTAATATAAAATATATGATGAAGAAGAGATCACATTCAACTGGAGGAGAGGGTTGCTATCAGTCAGAAAGGCTTCATGGAAGAAGTGTTGCAGGGACTTGACCAGGTAGAGCTGATGGGGATTCCAGTCTAGCTATGCATTATGGAGCCAAGTCAGAATTAGAATGAGATCTCTCTTTTTCTTTTTTTTTTGTGGCCTGCTTATATTCCACTAATGGGGAGGAGTCTTTTCTTTGGGGGCTCAGAATTTGTTCATATGTAATGGCTCTTCTGGATTGACCCTGTTACCTTTTATGTGAAGGTAGAGAGAGTTTACACAAAGATGACATAGTGTTAGAACCGAGATGATGGACACCATGCAGCCCAATCAGATAAAAAATGTAATTGAAAAATACTAAATAAAGTAAAGTACAATAGAACACAGATAATGTTAATATGTGGTTTTCTAAGTCAGCATGCTGCCACAAGGATCCTTATATATGATTTAGTGGCCGTGTTTCTATTTGAATTTGACATCACTGGCACAGAGGATAGACTCTCACACTTGGTCATCCCATTTCTAACACCCGCTCGGTTGGTCACCCTGGGAAAATCACTTTATCTCAGTTTCCTCATCTGTAAAATGGGAATAATAATACCACTAGTATTCACTCACAGTGTTGTTGTAAGGCTGAAATAAGACGTCTGTTGAGTGCTTTGCCAGCTTTAAATTGATATATAAATGCCAGTCATTATTATTAACCAAGATTTTATACATATAAAATCAAGTAAGTTTAGTCAGCAATAGAAGAATCTGATATGCTCCTTAACTTCAGGGTGTGTATAAATCATCATGTTAACTGGTATTTCTTCTCTCTGAGGGCCCTTGTGGTATGTGAAGTACATTTCATTAGGTTCACAGAAGCCCCATTTATTTAACAGCTTTCTGCTGGTCTAATATCCCTTGTCTAATGGCTTCAGTACTGTGATGATAAGCATCATGGAAATGCAGACAGATAGAAGAGGTAGGTCAGAAGATTGGCTCATATGGGGTAAATTATACATTAGAATTTTCCTTTCCCTACCCGCTTGGAAATTCATTTCTTCCTCTGATTCATGCCTTTTCCGGGAGTTCATTTTAAAGCTTTTCCTCATATCTCAGGGTCTGAGGATTGCCAGGCACAGAATGAATTCTGTTAAGAGGCCCATTTCTCTTCACAAGCATTTCCCTTTGTTAACAGTGGTGCTTTAAAAAGTCATTATCAACATGTAAATTGAAATTCTCAGCACCAAGAGCAAAGGTGATTAGAGCTTATAAGAGAACTTGGTAACGGCATTAAAGAATTTATTCTAAAATAATTGACTTAAATTTGCTTAGCTTTTTTACTCTCTCTAAATTCTCCTTCCCCTCCCCCTTTCCCCAATATATTGAACAAATGTGTGTTTGGCTTACACTCTTGTTTGTCAAAATGGCAAGAGACAGAAACAGACTTCTTGGGGGGTTTCAACTTTAAGGGGAAAAGACAAAAAGGAAATCCTTGTTGGATTTCCATCGGTGCCTTACCCAGGGGTTGAAGAATCCCTTAGGTTACAGGAAACATGGATCCTGGAATCTGAGGCAGGCTCTACATTTGTACGTTTGTGGACTTGTCTGATGCCATGTGGATGAAACTATTTCACATTCAGGAAACAGTAAGAGCCTCAGAGGTCACCTAGTCCAACATGCACTTGAACTGGAAACCTTGCTACAGCATGCCAGATAAGGAGTAGACCTCCAGTGGGGGGGCTCGTTCCTGAGGCTGCCCATTTTATTTTTGAGCAGTTTTAATTGTTAGGAACTTTTTACTTACTAGATTGACCTTTTTTTTAATTTTAAATTTTGACTTATTGTTTTTAGTTTTCCTTTCTGGGGCCAACCGGAATAAGTCTAATCCCTTGACCAAGTGACAGTCTTCCCCATATTTGACTCATTCCACTCCACTCTTTTCTTACAATTTCACTTCTATGTCTTCTCTTCCTCAAAGCTAAAGATCTTAGGTTCCATTAAACAATTTTCATATGACATGGATAAGAAGTCTTTCGTTATCCCTCTTCTGGTTCCTCCAGCTTATCAATGTCTTTCCTAAAACACTGCACACAGAACTTATTCTGAGATTTCAAGTATGACTGACCAGGGCAGAATGTGATAGACTATTACATTATTAGTAATGATCACTATGCTTTGTTATTTTTCTAATAAAATGTTCTTTTCAAGTGAATTCATCTTCTCTCCCTTGCATTACCCTCCTATTGTCCATTCAGATCCTGAGTATCCTTCAAAGTCCAGCTTTAAGTCCTCCCTAACCCTTCCTTATTAATTTATTTAAATTATTTATTTTATTTTTAACTTATGGAATAAAGTAAGCATTTCCATAACATAGTATAATAAAAAAGATGATTGCACATGAAAATGCAGATCTAGAATGTACAAGCTGCTATTCCTTTTAAATAAAGTTATGATGTAAATTTCTTTTTTTCCCTTTTTTTCTCCCCTCACCCCTAGAGATAGCTACCATTAGACACAAATATGTGTATGTAGATATATATGCATGTATATATATGCATATATATATATACATGCATATATATATATATATAAAATACGTAAAATCATTCTATATATACTTCTGTCAATTCTTTTTCTGGATACAGATAGCATCTTCCTTCATATATCTTTTGGAGTTAATTTGGTTCTCATCTCTTTCTCCCTTTTTGGAATTCCTACAGCACTAAATTCCAAACTATATAAATGACATATATATGAAATTTTGGGGGTGATGGTGGTGCAGATTTGACTATAGGTTTTAGGGTATGGGTCTCTAATTGTTCAAATGTGTATCCTTGGGAAAGCTACTTCTTCCTTGGCCTTCTTCCTTGGTCAAGGGATTAGACTTATTCCGGTTGGCCACTTCTAGGAAGTGAGTGGACAGGCCTAGGATTTCTAAGGTTTCTTCTAGCTCTATGAACGTTTAAATATACTTATTTTCTTCTAATTACATTTTCTCTGACTAGGTTCATATATTATAACATCTTTTGTTTTCTTCAGCACCCAGCGTAGTGCTGAGTACCTAGTATTGGCTCAATAAATGCCATATTGGTCTAGAATATCAGCTGCCCCTGTAAAGAGGAGATCTCTTTGAAAGGAATAAGTACGTGCATATGCTGAAAAGTAGCTCAGCATTCAATTTTTCTGAAAGTCAGATTTGGAGATAAAAATTAGGTTTTATTCATTATCATTATTCATTATCTTTGGCATCAGGGCAGTTCTGTCTTGGGTGAGAGGAACATACAAATAGTCTTTATTTTCTGCTTTGTTTTAAATATTTAAATGCTTTTTTTTACAAAACCTGTGAATTTTATAATTCATAGAGAGAATTTAAAAATTGGAACAGACCTCAAAGATCAACTAATCCAACTCTTATGTGAACAAGCATCCTCTCAATGACATATTTTCTGAAGTTAATCAAAAAGCTTGAAGATATTAAAAAAAATGTGGTTGCCTAGAAGAGCTCCCCTAACCCTTAGTGCCTAGTAATGCCTTCTGGATGTTTTGATCACAACTTCGAGAGGATACCTTTTCCTATTTGAACCAACATTTTCTTTTTTCTTCTCTAGGATTTAGTGACTTTCTTCATCCTAAGATACCCTTAGCTATCTTTGAGTTGAAATGTACCTAGAACAGGAAAATTACCCTTTACCACCCCACCCTTCCCTGGACTTTCTACCTTCTTGAGAGATTCTGATTAACTAGGAAATACTAGTTTTGATTCATGGTTTCTTGCCTTACCTCTTTAATTATGGACTTCTTTCACTATGAGACTTTAGTAACGGGGAATTCATTACCTCTTGAGTTGTCTGATTCAACTTTTGGTCATGAATTTTGTCTTTTTTCATATGTTTGCAAGGTAATTTCTTCTTTGCTCCTCTAAATTGTTTCTGATGTATCTTCTCTAAGTCATGTATTCATTTGGAACTTCTCTTGGTATATGGTATGAGGTATTGGTCTAAATTTAATTTCTGTACAGCTGTAATTATTTGAGACTTTTTCATTGAATCAAGTCAATATCTATCTTTCTACAACTTCTATCTAACTCATTGTTCCCAGGCCTGGAGATGTAAAATGACTTGATCCAAATGGCTTGGTCCCTTTAGGACTAATCAGAAAAAGTCTTCTTCTGCAAGACAGGTTTAGATCTTTGCTGGAGGTCCTGGCAATTTGTAGGAGATTTAATAGCAGAGCTTCTTAACTTGGACTCTGTGAATTTTTAAAATATTTTGATAACAGAATTTCATTATAATTGGTTTCTTTTGTAATATGATGTATTTTATTTAAATAGTCTAGCATGGGGTCCATTTCACAATAAAGTCAAGAATCCCTACTTTACTGAGAAAACCAGGGTAAACTAAGAATGCATTTTGATTTCAGCTAGAGTAATGTCTGTTTTATGAACTTGACCAAAAGGATTTAAACAATGCGACACCTGCCTAGGCAAGTAGTGACCACTGCTTGAGGCTGCTGGGCAGAATTCCTTATTTATAACAACCGCCTGCAAAACGTATATGACCAAAAGGCAGCTTAAATAGGAGTTGTCCTAGTCATCTCATTGATACCTTCAACTGGAATGATATGAGAAGGTTATTACTCAGGCAACCATTTCTCAGGGACTTCTCCAGAGTTTCTCCCTTATGAACTCTTCCATTTAATCTTTATCACCTTGAATGAAAGTTCTGCTTGCTTCAATGGGGTGGCTCTCCATGCTGCTCCAGTGAATTAAACCCAAGACCTCTGGTGGGCAATATTATCAGTCCCAGAGCAAAATGTCTGATGATCTAGTTACTTGAGGGATGAGATTATTTTATTCCCTATTGCATGACACATAGGTGCTTAATGAGCATTTGCTGACTGATCAATCAGTCAATAGACATTTTTAAGCATCTACTCTATGCAAGGTACTGTGCTAAGTAAGTGTTGGGGATTCAAGAAGAGACAAAATACAGACCCTGCCCTCAAGGAGCTCATAATTTAATAGTAGTAGCTATATGTCTCCCACCATTTTTTTCTTCAGGCTGCCATCCTCATTTCTTTCATTCTCTCCTTATATGACATGATTTTGGGTCATGGAACCATGCTATTCACCCTCTCCTGGGCCTGCTCTAATTTGTCATTGTCTTTACCAAACCATTGACCTCTAAGCTGGACGCAGTCCTCCAGATGTCTGATAGTGAAACAGAAGTCTGTGAAAGAACTTAAGTTGGAATCCTGGCTTACTATGCCTACCTTGGGCAAATTGCTTTAGATTTCCTTAACTGTAAAATGAGGGTTTGGGCCTAGATGGACTTTGAGACCAACCCAGGCAAAAAGAAAGAGAGTCCCTGCCCTCAAGGTGCTTAAAATCCAAGAATGATAATGCATAAAAGGAACTGTGAAGGGTAGAAGTGGGGGAAGGTATCACAGAAGGGGCATGTTGTTAAAGTCCAGGAAATGATAAGCACATCAGGGAAGGAAATGAAGGACACTTGGGCCACTCCCCAATATGGAGGTCCCAGAAGAACTCACCAATGGGAGAAGGGAACGCCTTGGTGGAGGGGTATTCCAGGAGGAGGAAGAAGAGGAGGCCCTAATGTTGAAGGAAGTTCCAAGTCGAGATGAGAACAGAAGCATGGCCATGAAGCATGAAGAGCCAAAGTTAGAAGCTGAGCAGGGAAGGGAAGTTCCTTTCTTGCTCTAAAGCTGTGATTCTGTGACCTGGGAAGACTGTACTATGACCACCACTTCCTTTGTTCTGGACACCACATTTCTATTTGTGCAAAGCTAAGATAAATTTAGCTTTTTTTTTTTTTGACTCATGTCACACTATTGATTCATTTTGAGCATACAGTGCACTGATAGTCCTGTATTAGTAAACTTTTATTTTATATTATATTTTTAAGCAAAAGCTGTCTATTTACACATCAAAGATCTGTCTTTTGCATGTCCCCTAGGAAGTCCTTTCTAGTCAGCTGGATTTTAGTCTTTATTCAGTTCAGCAATAATCAACAAAGAACTCATGAAAGAAAAAAGGAGGGGTAGAATGCTGACTGTAGATAGAACAAAGAAATAAGTGAAGGTTGGGCAGCCAGGTGGTGCAGTGGAGAGCTTACCTGACCTAGAGTCAGGAAGACCCATCTTTGTGAGTTCAAATACAGCCTCAGACACTTGCTAGCTATGTGACCCTGACCATATCACTTAATACCGTTTGCCTTAGTTTTCTTATCTATAAAATGAGCTGGAGAAGGAAATGCCAAACTACTCCAGTATCTTTGCCGAGAAAACCCCACGTGGGGTCATGAAGAGTTGGATTTGATCTAAAAAATGACTCAGCAGCAAAAAGTAAAAGTTGCCTATACTCTTCCCTCCTTTTCATATCCATTTCAGGACACCCTAAGCTTCTAGTACTCAAAAGCCACCTCATAGACCTTCCCCTCTGAAAGAAGGGAAAGGAAGGGGAACAAGGACTTAATTAAGTACCTACTATGTGCCAGTTACTAAGCACTTTACAAAGATGATTCTTACAACTCTAGAACTGCTCTATAAAAGAAAAGTGGCTTCTGTAAAATGAGTATGATAATAGCATCAACCTCCCAGAGTTTATAGCTTAAAATGAGATATTTGTAAAACATCTTGCAAATCTTAAAGCGTTATATAAATGTTAGATCTTACAGTTTAATTCTTGTGGCTTCTACTGCTAGCTCACTTTATTTCATCCTTTAAGATTTGCAAAGTGCTTTATGATATACATTTCTCATTTATTTATATTTTATTATTATATTAATGTTATATTATTTATAATATCCATTATTGCATTTCAACCCCACAACAATCCTATAAAGTAGTTGCTATTGATAGCCTCATTTTATAGGTGGAGAAAAAAGGCTTGCAGAGGTTGTGATTTCCCTAAAGGAGTAAACCAGTAAGTGTTTGAGGCAGTACTTGAACCCAGGTCTTTTTTAGCATTAAGTCCAGTGTTGAATCCATTTCCCCATGCCATCTCTCATGAGGGAGCCTAATCCTACCTATATGTTCAAGTTACAAACTTTTCCAGATCAGGGACTCAGATCAGGAATGGGAATGCCTACTTATCTCATAACTCTCAGCTAGTTGCAATTAAGTCTAATGGAGCTAGGTGTACTTGGAGTTTCAGGTATTTGGACAGGGAAGAACACAAAGCCAGGAGGGACAGTTAATATTGTAAGAGTCAAGATTCAAAATGATCCTGATTAAAATTATCGATCAAATTTAATAAGATAAAATTTTATATAGATAAATGAGATAAGTAAGTTTCTTATAAGGCTTTGAAGGTCACAAAGCATTTTGATCTTATTTAAGCCTCACTACGAGCTTGGAAGGTAGGTGCGATTATCGGACTTTATAGACAAAAAATCTGTAGAGCACAGTAATGAAGTGACTTCTTTTACAAGTTAAAGAGGAATTTCTGCTCATGTAGGCAGCTAGCACAATGGATAGAGTACTGGACCTAGTATCAGGACACTTATTAAATGTGAGCCACTTAACCTGACTTCTTTAACTTCTTTATCTGTGAAATGGGGCTAATAATAACACCTACCTTTTAGGGTTGTTATGAAGATAAAATGAGATAGAATTTATAAAGTACTTTGGAAACCCTAAAATATCATAAATGCTAGATATTATTATTTTTAAAGATGAATCTATATGAATTCTGAGGTCCTTTCTATTTCCAAGACTGTGATTCTGTCTCTGTCCAGTTTTGTCTGTCATCTTACTCATTTGCCTGGGCCATAACTCATATCATTCCCTTCCCTAGGTAATTGAGTATGTTAAACTAGAACCAGTCAGTTCCATTTTCCACAACACTCTGAAGTGTCAGACACAAAATAAGGAGCTAACCTTCCCTCATGAGTGGCCTCATTAGCCAAGGCACCCATCAGGGAAGACAGGATGCTTGACATCCTTTAAAGTCTATTTCTCTAGGGCAATGTTCCATACCATAGTTATTGCACTAATCACTTCCTAATCCTTTTCTCCCATAGGTGAAAAAGGTGTCTTCTAGTATTTGGACCGGTTAGTAGGATCTAACCTTCCCCCACTCCCAAATACTGGAAGCCTAAATTGGAAAAAAAAAAAATCCCCTGCCCTCTATTCTCCACTGAATAGCTCCCCCTCTCACCAGCAGATGTGTTGCTAAATTAAGATACAGCTCATATCTGGGGAGGTGTCAGGCTTAAAAACTGGGTTTACCGTACAAAGAAGAGTCTGTTTTCTAGTAGGTTTTCAGGGCTAAGGGTTAGGATCGGTGAATCATCGCTGAATCTTAAAAGGACTGTCTCTTTTTTTGGTATTTATTTGGATGCTAGTTTCTAACTTGAGAGAAGAAAGATTGAGATTTATGTCCTAGGCATGTCCTGTGGTGATGGGGAAAAATAATAAGGGAAGACCTTTTGTGTCATTGGGAACTTTCTGCATCCTCTTTAAATACATAACCAATCACATCCACCTGCTGTTGCTACAGGTTCTGCTGATGAATTTGTGCAGTCTGTGGGGTCTTGACCGAAACCATTTCAAGGAATACGATGCAATGGGAACAACTGTATGATTCTCATATAGTGCTTGAGAGTTTATAAGGCACTTTCATTTTCCTCACAACACCTCTGTAAAGTTGGTCATGCAAACATTATTATAGCCATCTTATAGTTGAGGAAACTGAAGTTCACAGAGGGCAAGAATTAGTACTAGCATTTAACTCCAATTCTCTGCTAATTACAATTCAAGTATTATTTCATTTATACCATTGAAGGTTGGGAGACCCCCTTCCGCTTGCCAAAGATGGTTTGGTATAGTAACGAGAGAGCTGGCTTTGAACCCAGGAAAGCTTGAATTCAAGTCCTGCCATTGATGCATACTCCCTATGGGACTCCAGACAAGTCACTTAACTTTTCAGTGCTCTAGGCAACTCTGAAAAGCTATAAATTGCATTGGTAAAGAGAATTCATTCCTCTGAGAGTTCTAGAGTATCACAGGTCCAGTCTGTACCCCTTCTTCTAGCCCTCACCAACTCCTTGTGTTCTAGTTAACTTTTGGGATGATCTTAAGCAGGTAAACCCATCTCTTTGGACCCTAGTTTCCTCATCTGTAAAATGAGGGGACTACACTAAATAACTGTTAAGGTCTCTTTTAGTGCTAAAATCTCATTTCATTTCGTGGTTGAAACTGGTTTCTACCCATCTGCTGAGTTCTGTCTGGGTAGGCTGGTGACAGGGATTTCCTTGTGTGCAGAAGAGAAGAAGGGGGATCATGAATTTTGAATTGGAGGGGACCCCAAACACCATATAGTCCAACCAAGATTTATGGATCTTAATATTTAGAGTTAGCAAAGACCCTAGACTTGTACAGGTTTTTCAACTGGGGTCTGTGAACTTGTTTTTAAAAATATTTTGAGATCTATTTCAGTATCACTGGTGTTTTTGTAATCCTGGGTATTTTGCTTTTTTTTTTTTTATTTTCATTTAAAAACATGATTCTAGAAAGGTATCCATAGGCTTCACCAGACTGCCAAAGGAGTCCTTGGATCTAGTTCATAGCCCCTTCTTCTCTCCTTCCCCCTGCAACTCCATTTTATAGTTAAAAGACCTGAAATACAGAGATTTGCAGTCATTTGGCCAAGATTACAAAGCTAGTAAGTTATAGGGTTAGGAAATAACCTCAACCCCTCTGATTCTAAATCTAATGCTCTTGTCAGTGTATCATGGTTTGGAAAACAAGCATTTTTTTTTAAAACAACTATAATGTGTTTATACATTATGCTATGTGCTTTACAAATATTATCACCTACCCTGGGAAGTAGGTGTTGTTATTTTGCTCATGTTATAGTTGAGGAAACTGAGACAGACAGAGGTTTAGTAAATACTCAGAGTCACACAGCTAGTAAGTGTCTGAAGTCAGATTTGAATTCAAGTTTTTCTGACTCCAGATCCAGCAGCCTATCCACTTCTCCATCTGTAGTTATTTAGCTTCTTATAGGTTTAAATCTATTTGCATACTCAGTTTCCATCATGGTCCTTTTGACCAGACAACAGATACTAGATGATTTTTCCTGACATAGTGTAGTTCAGTTGAAAGATGCCCTAATGGAAGCAAGGAAGAAAAAATATACCTGAAATTATACTTAGGCTTTCTTGCTGTCTTCCCACTCAATAGTTGAATGCCTATTGGTAGGATGAAACTAATCATCAGAGTGGTAGGCCTTCTTGATGATTCTGGAAACACAGAGCAAGCTGCAGGGGACCACAGAGTAAATGCAAATATTAACAAACAAGTGACAGAGCTAACAAGCAGTGTGATCAAACACCATCTGTGAGCATAATGAGTCTTGCAGGGGTTGGCGTTACAGTAGTGATTTCTTTCAACAGATTCTTTTCCTCCTGCAGGTTCCGCCTTAAATTCACTTGAGCTCATCATCTCTCTTAATACAATACTGAAGTTCCTATCTCTTAGTTTAGCAAAAAGAATTATACATTTCTCATCTTCTTGTCTGATAATCGTATGATTTTTCTCTTGGCTAAACTCCACATTGTTTCTTCTCAGCCATGAATCAGTACCAGTAAAAACAGTTACTGAAAAGAAAATGGACCATAGTTTGTTCTCCATCTCTCCCCTCAGACACCATACCCTGCTTGATTTGAGTCCTACAGGACTAATTATATGTCAATAGCAAAAGGTTGCATGGAGTTCTTGAATATACCTCCTTCCTTAGCATAGAACCATTCAATAAGGGAAGGGGAATATGCAGGTGGGGCAGATGTCTCTCTCCAATAAGTTGCTAACAATTCCCTTGGTTTTAATTACAAACAAGGGGTAAAGGACCCCACTATGAGTCTGTTACTGATGGTGACCATGAAACTACTGACCAACGAATATACTCAGGTCTAGGGGAGGGGGTACAAGCTTAAGTACAACAAAATTATTGAGACACATTTGTAGAGAATACATGTGGCAAAGGGATAACATAACTCTCAGTTACTGGAAGTCTTTTATTTCCTTTATAGAATCCTTTCCAAGTTCACCTTAGTTATAGTTGACTGGTGACCTCCAAGGCCAAGTGCCTTTGTAGAATTCAGTTTCTTTCTGCCACAATGGACCACATTGCCTGAAGCTTCCTATCCTTAGCTGACTATGGCCCTTGGCTGGCTATCTTCTACTGGCCCAGTTTCTCTGACCCCAGATAAATACACTGTCTGCTCTTGTATTTTCAATAATATGGTCATTGGTGGTAAAGAGGAAAGAAACTCTCCTCTCAGTTCAAGCCCCTCCCCACCTCTGCCAAGAGTGATTTCCCACTAAGGTTCTTGACTCTAACTTGTGAAAATAGAATCTTCCAAACTGGAACTCTTTCATCACTACATTGGTTGACTACTTGCATGGTCTACCACTTGATTAGTAGATTCTGAACTGACTTGCTATTTTTATATGTAGCCCAAAAAGTGTGACTTGATCTTTTTAGCCAATTACAAGATTCTTCTTGCATGTCATCAACTACCTTTCCTTCGATGATCAAAATGTTATAACCTCCTCAAATTTATTAAAGACTTATTCATACCAAGCTCATACTCTTAACTGATTAATTCAATCAAAGGTTCAAAGCCGTGTGTGATTACACTAATTGATGTGGGTAGAACCCATCCTTCCACCTGGCTTTAGAATTGTGACATATAGCTACTTGATGGTAGTGAAAACAAGTTTCATGCTTGTGTTCCCTTGATGCATATTGCTGGTTCTCTTCGCTTTCTGTTCAAGAGAATGAACTTAGAGGTCTTAAATCGTTTTGTTTTTTTTTTCTCTGTGTGCACTGGGGACAGATGAAGAGTCCTCACTAATCTTGCCTATTTGAGTTTCAGAAGTAGATTGGGCAAAAGCCCTGAGTTAGTTAAAATCACTTTGTTATTATCACATTATTAGTGTTGGTTATTAGTAGTTATCATACTTGTGATCATCAATGTAATGATCAAATAAATATCAGTAGAAACTCTACTGAGATTTTACTTTTTGTAACATTTATTTCCATATCTTTTCTCATTGAATCTCATTTTCCCGACTTTTTGATTACATGTAGAACCATTTTTAGTTCATAATATGAGGCTGTCTCAAGAAAATGATATTTGTTAAACCATAAAATAAGACTTCCTTGTTCAGATTATATCCTGGCAAAATTTGGAGAGGACATAGCTAACTATTCTTATGTGCATACTGAATTTTACTATACAGGGACCAACAATTCACATGTTATTAGTGAAGGACTGCTATATTGTTTTACTAAATGTAAATATATTATTTCTTAATACTGAATAGCAGTAACATATTTTTGATTTTTCTCTTTCCTAGGTTATGTGTTTTGGACTCAAAGTTATCTTTAATGTGAGAATTTTGTCAAGCAAATCATTGGCTAGAGATTTAAGTTTGCAAATTCAAATTTATCTGCTGATAAATATAAGGCACAGGGATAAGGATTGGCCTTATGATTTCATTGACATGGGGTGGGGCAATCTCCCAGGTGAGAAAACTGTACCAATATTGTTAACTTTTATACAGCACCACATAGCTATATACCTAGTGTACATTTATTTATCCCAATTTCTGGAACTGATCATTAAAGAGATACTTTGTGAACACAGAAAAACAGTATCTGACAGAGAAATGTCTCAGAAGAGATACTTCTTTGTGCTTATTCAGCTGAGCCAGAGAGTGATCTATCTTCACTACAGCTTCTCAGGTGATAGCAACTAAGTTGGGTCTCTTGACTAATTTACTTCTGCCACTCAGATATAGAAAAGAATAATAACATTGAAGGTTCCCTTCACTGTTTCAGAAAGGATTTATCCTCTGTGGGTTCAATACCATGGACAGAACCCACAAGAATGGAGACACAAAATTATATAAATCTAACCTCATTTCCTTTGTTGACAGGGTTTTTATCCCACATAAGACCACAAAGTACATCTCTATTTGGGGCAGGAACTTGGCAAAATCTTTAATGCTATCTTTGTGGACAATATGAAACAGCAAAGCTTGAATGATAGTAGAGTTAGGTGGAATCTAAGCCAGTTCTAGCAGGTCCTATGAAGGTGGAAAGACTGTAAACATGGCATCAGTGTTGACTCTTTCTTTGTATCCCCAGTGCTTAGCACATTGCCTGGCTCATGATATCCACTTAATAGATGTATCTTGACATTAAATAATGGGGGCTTGATAGCTAGAAAGGATAATGCCATCTTAGTCTGTTTTAATCTCTGTGTAGTTTTCAGAACAAAGGTAGATCAGAGTTCCATTGTACTTTGTACTAATAAAGCATTCTGGTCAACATTTGAGGTATTGTGTTCAATTCTGGATTCTACATTTTTTAAAAGAGAGATAGCATGTATAGAAGAGGGAAATAGGATACTGGTTGGTTTGAAAACTGTGCCATTTGAAGGTTTGTTGAAGAAACTGGAGCTGATGATATTCAAAATCATATTTTGTGATGTAATGTTGATCTTACTCTAAAAGTAAAGGCTGCATCTGGTCTCAAGAGTCTGGGACTCTGTAGTGGTCTTGTCTCCCTAAAGGGACCTCTCTGCTCTGGACCCACGTATGTAGTGCTGATCAGATAGGTCCTGGGGAGTGTGGTCTCTAATGATAGGGGTTAAGTTTCCTTTTCTCATATTCCATGACTCATATATGCCATCCCAATACTTTGGAACAGATTTTTACTTATAAACTTAGGGTTTTTTACTTAAGTTTCTATACCTCAAAGAGGAAGTAGAAAAGAACTCAATTTCCAATATAAATCAGGTATGGAACAGACATTTACTTCCTACACACAAAAGAAAGTCTAAATGACATAAAAGTCCAGCAATACACATTGACAGAAAGATGTAAAACAGAATTTAGTAACTTGACTTATAACTATTACTCTTTTCAGGACTGTTCATCCTCATTTGGTGTCTACAGCTAGCACCTCCTTCTCACTTGTGACTCCAAAAAACTGTAGCATGAGCAGCAGTTACACTCTGGTAAAAATATCTCCACAGACAGGCTAAACCAGGTTGAGGTTAAGTGATAGGCCTCAAATTCATAGGTGAGGTGAGGTAGGGGATTGTTTACCCCAGCATGTGAAGATGAGAATGCATGGAATGCACAGATGAGAACAATTTGTTTCAAAGGTCATGAAGGCAGCTGAAGCAGGCATTGTGGAGTACTTAGAGCTTGGTCAGACATTGAAGATGCCAAGGTCATCCACTGCATCCCAGGCATTGCCAGTTGTCCTGACATTGGTTGTCTCTGGAAGAGAGAATGAGGGTGACAACTTTGTGCAACTCTGCCTCACTTAAATCCAATTCACAATCAACTCAAGACATCACCCTGTGATATCATTGGTCCTTTTTGAAAATGAAAGGTGAATTACAGCAATAAATAATTCTCTTGTGGTACTTATACTGAAACTTTATCAGTACATAAGGTAGTCTGTAGATCTAACAAATAGGCATTTCACATTTAGTTTTGGTGATGAACTGTCCAAATAACTCCTAGCACATGTGTCTTTTTGGCAAATGGGACAGTCATAGACCCATATTTTTGTTCACAGTTTTCTTCTTTAAGAGAGATGGAGTAGTTTCCAGGTACTCTTCCCTTGGTACCACCCAGATCTGGTCAAAAAAGACCAAGGACCTCTGTGCCTCTAAAACTTAAAACATTTTCTCTAGGCCTGGACATATCTACTGTGAGGGAGATACTCATTTATCCAACATCATGAGAGAACAAAGATATGAGAAGTAGCCTCAAACCCAAGCTTGGGTTTTTCTAGCAAAACATGTATTTTTGATGGCTAGGTGATAGATGGGGTGAGGGATAATTCAAGCTACTTTCTCCCACCCCTAACCAGAATTGGATGAAAATTGTTCACAGCTGGAAGAAGGCCAACTCTTTAAATTATCGACTGAATCATCCGATTGTCCTGCTCAGCTTCCAATAAAGGGACTACTTTGCCACCTCACAGTACAAAAACCATTCAGTGCCAAATCACATGTAGCCAGAAGTTCTAGGGAAAAGAGCTTTGCACATATCCAGAGATGACCTCTGTTGTGTAGGTATTAAGTAGTGCAGTGAGATTTGAACCCAAGTTTTCTGATTCCAGATATATTGTCTTTTACTTGCTGTGAGACAAAGTGGAATTGTGGTTAGAGAACTGGCCTTGGAGTCCTGCTTCTGACACATACTGACTGTGTGACCATGGTCAACTCACTTAACTTCTCAGTACTCTATGCAATTTTCTAAGATTGTAAATTACAGATTGCTGTACTGGGTGAGTCACTTTATTTCTCTGGGTCTCATTTTCTTCATCTGTCAAAAGAGGATAATAAAAACCTGTAACACTTACCTCCTACGGAATAAATGTCAAAATATTTGACTTTGAAGACTTGAGATCATTACAGAAATATCTTTTGCCATTATTTTACACTCATCTCTTCTTTCTTTCAGTAGTTCATTTTGTAGTTTTACTATATTTGCCTGTACTGTTACTTAGAAGTTTCATGTAAGTCATCTCCTCTATGATAGTCAGTATATGTTTCTGGAGGTGAGGGATCAGATCCTGCTCCTGTCTTTACCTAAAGTACCTAGGATGGTATTGGACATTAGAGGTACCCAATACAATCCTTATTGAAGTGAATTAGTCTCCACACACAATAAAGTCAAGCCAGTAAAAAGTGAATAGCTATTAACAATGATTATTAATAAATTCAATAAGGAAGGTCATATTTACAACACTCTTACTGCTGCAGTAGTCAGTTTGTTTAAACTGACCTCTCCTAAGCTTATTACAGTCATTTTTGCCTTTCTGTAAGAGATGGTTGTTATTGAATTTCACAAGTATACATGAATTGTACACTCTTATTTGTTGTAGTAGGGGTTTGCTCAGTATTTTCAGAGAATGACAGCTATTAAGAATACACAGTTTTACAATGAACAAAACTGTATTTTTCAAAATAGATTGTATTTCTACTCTTCAAATGCCCAGTTTAAATCCAATTTTAAGGGACCATGGTATAGTGGGAAAGAATATTGACTTTAGAGTTCCGAGAACTGGATTTTGAGTCCAGAGTCCTGCCTCTAACACTATCTGTGTGACCACAGGAAAGTCACTTGGATCTCTCCGAACCTGTTTCTTCATTTGTAAAAATGTGATAATAATCTTCCCAGTACTTATCCCCCAGTGTTGCTATAAAAATATCAAATACAACAATGTATATAAAGAACTTTGTAAACCTTAAGACCCATAATATTCAGCTACAGTGTCATCCTGGGCAAGTTACTTAACTCTCAGTGTACCCCGGGCAACTCTCTGAGACCTTAAGTTGCAGAATTGGTGCCAATCCACACTGATAGAAGGAGTTTCTTACTTTTTGGGAATTCTTTACAGATTTGCAGATTTGGATTCAAAATGAAATCCCCCTCATCAAGCCTTCCTTGAAGACTACTGCCAATATTGATTTCTTCCTTCCTTGATTTCTTTTGGGCAACTCAATTAAAACTTCCTTATATTCAGATGACACGAGTTATGAAGATGCAACTTAGGAGCATCCATGGGAGTGAGGAAATGCTTCTCCTGGAATCTTGAAAAGGGAAAAGTGCATCTCAAGTTGCCGAATTTCCTTCTTGTGTGTCCAGTGTCTGATGCAGCTTGTGTGGGCAAATGTAATTCTACGTTCCAAGAATTTATATATCTTCTTTTCTGGGATGTTGGTCATCTGTGATGGTGAGTTCAACCCTTACTTAAACTGCCCCATTCTCTTATTGCTCTTTTTTTAAATTTAGTATTTTATGTTTTCCACAATTGCATGTAAGAATCATTCTCTTATTGTTAAAGGTAGGTGAATTGATCTTCTAGACTGCTGGTAGTGGGGTCAGAGGATCTGTTTGAATCTAAGCTCTGCCACCTTTTACCTGTGTGATCTTGGACAAAGCATTTAAACTTTTTGGATCTCAGTTTCCTCACATGTAAAGTGAGGGATTTGAACTAGAAGTTTTTTGACATTCCTTCCATCTTTAAATCTAGGATCTTATGATGCTGTAGAAACTATGTTATAAATAGCATGTAGGTCACCAAATTAGCCTATAATAATCTACTCACTATGAAGCAGTGGGTGAAGAAAGAGGAAAAAGAGAAAGGAAGAGAAAAATGAAACAGGATAAGGAAGAAGAAGAAGAGGAACAAGGGGAGGAGAAGAATCTCTTAGGACTTTGGCAGGAGGTGGGTGAACTCAAAAGGTAAAATTTTATAGTGTTTTATATGATAGATATTTTGATATGTTTCATATTGTTAGTATTATACTTCATGGGGGGTGTATGAGATGTTCAGGGAGGACCAGCACCTGTGGTATGAGGGTTTGCCAAGACCTTTTTAGGGCTGCTCATTCACCTTTGGTGTCTACCTGTCACCCAATTTTCACCTGTGGCTCTAAGAAGCTATGGTATGTGCAGTGGTCACGCCCCAGTAAAATGTTGGCAGATGGACTAAACCAGGTTGAGGGTAATTGACAGCCCTCAAATCTTTTGATGAGTTAGGGAAATGTCTACCCCAAGCATATGAAGACTTCCCTGGCAGAACGGAGAGATAACAATTTGTTCTAATAGACATGAAGGCTGCTGAAGCAGGTGCTATGGAGTGATTACAGCTTGGGCAGATGTCAAAGATGCCAAGATCATCCATTGTATCCCAGGCCCTTGCCAGTTGTCTTGACTTTTGTATTGCCACTGGGCTTTGAAGACTCTGGAAGAGAGAGTGAGACTGACGACTTTGTGCAACTCTGCCTCACTTAAATCCAATTTATGTGCCAATTAAGATATATCCCGGTGATGCCATTAATTCTCTTCAAAAATGATGGACAAGAGGTGGAGCCAAGATAGCAGAGAAAAGTCAGGGACTTACCTGAGTTCTTCCCAAAACCTCTCTGAACACCTTTGAATAATGCCATAAAACAATTCCTAGAGTGGCAGAACCCACAAAAGGATAGAATGAAATATTTTTCCAGCTAAATAAAACATAGAAGGTTGGCAGAAAGGGTCTGCACTAGGATGAGTGTGGAGCGCAGTCCAGTGCAGGCTGTGCCAGCACAGACTGAGCCCCAGCAAACCAGGAGCAGACTTTGGGAGTCAATGAATCTATAGTGGCAGCAGCTGCTTCTGGATCTCTCAACCCACTGATAAGGGGGCTTATCAGAACTTATCAGAAGATTACAGCGGTCTCTTTGCTGGCACAGGGGGCAGGACTCTGTTGCTTTGCCCATACTCAGATATGGGTTACAGTCCTGAGTGGCAGTCCCAGGACAAGGAGGAGCACTAGCACACTACAGCTTGTGGGGCTGCAGTAGAGGAGGGACCCTCATCATAGGTCCAGGACAGAAAAGAGTGCTTATGGTCGCTCATAGACCAGAGCACAGGCCATGAGAGTAGTAAACACCTCTCCTTAGATCATACCACCTTGGAAGAACTGAAAACCTACAGATGCCTAGAAGTAGTCTGAAAATAGCTACACAAAAACCATGAAGCTTGGGGCAGTGCACCCTTCACCCTGGAAGCAGAGTACCATTTTAACAAAGAGTTAAAAGTCAAGAAATAGACTGGAAAAATATTCTGACCATAGAAAATTACTATGATAACAAGGATGATAAAAATACACATTCAAAAGAAGATAACAAAATCAAAGCTCCTATATCTAAAGCCTCCAAGAAAAATATGAATTGGTTTCAAACCATGAAAGAGCTCAAAAAGGATTTTGACAACCAAGTAAGAAAGGTAAGGGGAAAATTGGGAAGAGAAATGAGAGTGATGCAAGGAAGTTATGAGAAAAGATTCAACAACTTGGTAAAGGAGACACAAAGAATACTGAGGAAAATAGCATCTTAAAAAACAAACTAGGCCAAGTGATGAAAGAGATACAAAAAGTCAATGAGGAGAAGAATGCCTTGAAAAGTAGAAGTGGCCAAATGGCAAAGGAGGTGCAAAGGGTCACTGAAGAAAATAATTCTTTAAAAATTAGAATGGAACAAATGGAAGCTAATGGCTTTATGAGAAATCAAAAAGCAATAAAACCAAAGCCAAAAGAATGAAAAAAATAGAAGTGAAATATCTCATTGGAAAAATAACTGACCTGGAGAATAGATCCAGGAGAGACAATTTAAAAATTATGGGCCTACCTGAAAGCCATGATCAAAAAAAGAGCCTAGACATCATCTTTCATGAAATTATCAAGGAAAACTGCCCTGAGATTCTAGAACCAGAGGGCAAAATAAGTATTCAGGGAATCCACAGATCACCACCTGAAAGAGATCCAAAAAGAGAAACTCCTAGGAACATTGTGGCCAACTTCCAGAGTTCCCAGGTCAAGGAGAAAATATTGCAAGCAGCTAGAAAGAAACAATTCAAGTATTGTGGAAATACAATCAGGATAACACAAGATCTAGCAGCTTCTACATTAAGGGATCAAAGGGCTTGAAATAGGATATTTGAGAAGTCAAAGGAACTAGGACTAAAACCAAGAATCACTTACCCAGCAAAACTGAGTATAATACTTCAGGGGAAAAAATGGTCTTTAAATGAAATAGAGGACTTTCAAGCATTCTTGATGAAAAGACCAGAGCTGAAAAGAAAATTTGACTTTCAAACACAAGAATGAAGAGAAGCATGAAAAAGTAAATAGCAAAGAGAAGTCATAAGGGACTTTGTTAAAGTTGAACTGTTTACATTCCTACATGGAAAGACAATATTTGTAACTCTTGAAACTATTCAGTGTCTGGGTACTGGGTGGGATTACACACACACACATGCACACACACACACACACCCATAGAGACAGAGTGCACAGAGTGAATTGAAGAGGATGGGCTCATATCTTAAAAAAATGAAATCAAGCAGTGAGAGAGAAATATATTGGGAGGAGAAAGGGAGAAATGGAATGGGGCAAATTATCTCTCATAAAAGAGACAAGCAAAAGACTTATTAGTGGAGAGATAAAGAGGGGACGTGAGAGAAAAACATGAAGTTTACTCTCATCACATTCCACTAAAGGAAGGAATAAAATGCACACTCATTTTGGTATGAAAACCTATCTTACAATACAGGAAAGTGGGGGATAAGGGGATAAGCAGGGTGGGGGGATGATGGAAGGGAGAGCATGGGGAGGAGGGAGCAATTTGAGGTCAACACTTATGGGGAGGGACAGGATCAAAAGAGAGAACAGAAGTAATGGGGGACAGGATAGGATGGAGAGAAATATAATTAGTTCTTACACAACACTACTATTATGGAAGTCATTTGCAAAACTACACAGATATGGCCTATATTGAATTGCTTGCCTTCCAAAGGGAAGGGGTGGGGAGGGAGGGAGGGAGAGAAGTTGGAACTCAAAGTTTTAGGAACAACTGTCGAGTACTGTTCTTGCCACTAGGAAATAAGAAATACAGGTAAAGGGGTATAGGATGGAGACAAGGGCAGAGAGGGATGATAGAAGAGAGGGCAGATTGGCAGACAGGGGCAATTAGAACACTCGGTGTTTTGGGGTGGGGGGAGGGGACAAAAGGGGAGAAAATTTGGAACCCAAAATTTTGTGAAAATGAATGTTAAAAGTTAAATTAAACAAAAATAATTAAAAAAATAAAAATTAGAATGGAACAAATGGAAGCTAATGGCTTTATGAGAAATCAAAAAGCAATAAAAACAAAGCCAAAAGAATGAAAAAAATAGAAGTTAAATATCTCATTGGAAAAATAATTGACCTGGAAAACAGATACAGGAGAGGTAATTTAAAAATTATTGGACTACCTGAAAACTATGATTAAAAAAAGCCTAGACATCATCTTTCAAGAAATTATCAAGAAAAACTGTCCTGATATTCTAGAATCAGAGGGTAAGATAGAAATGGAAAGAATCCACCAATCACCTACTGAAAAAGACCCCAAAAAGAAAACTACCAAGAGTATTGTAGCCAAATTTCAGAGCTCCCAGGTGAAGGAGAAAATATTCCAAGCAACTGGAAAGAAGTAATTAAAGTATAGTGGAGCCACAGTCAGGATAACAAGACTGAGCAGCATCTACATTATAGGATCTAAGGGCTTAGAACGTGATATGCTGGAGGGCAAAGAGGCTAAGATTACAACCAAGAATCACTTACCCAGCAAAACTAAGTATAATCCTTCACATAAAAATGGATATTCAACAAAATAGAGGACTTTCAAGAATTCTTGATGAAAAGACCAGAACTGACTTTCAAATACAAGACTCAAGAGAAGCATAAAAAGATAAACAGGAAAAAATAATCATCAGGGACTTAATAAGTTTAAATTGTTTACATTCCTACATAGAAATGATACTTGTAACTCAGTGGAAAGGGAAATGTAGAATGGACCAACTTATATTACATAAAAGAGTCAAGAAAAAGCTTTTACAGTAGAGGGGAAGATGGGAGAAGGTGAGAGGGAGTAACCTTAATCTCATTGGAATTGACTCAAAGAAGGAATTTCTTTGGTTCAGTTGGTTATAGAAATCTATCTTACTCTTCAGCAAAGGAGGAGGGGAGGGGGATAATAGAAGATGGGAGGTGATGGGAGAGTAGATTGGGGGAGGTGGTAGTCAGAAGTAAAATATTTTTGAGGAGGGACAATGTGAAAAGAGAGAGAAAATAGAATAAATGGAAGGGGAAACAGGATGGAGGGAAATACCATTAGCAATTATAAATGTGAAAAAAGTTTTGAAGCAAGTTTCTCTGGGAAAGGCCTTATTTCTCAAACATATAGAGAACTGAGTCAAATTTATAAAAATAAGAGCCATTCCCCAACTGATAAATGATCAAAAGTTACGCACAGTTTTCAGATGAAATAATCAAAACTACTTATAGCTATAAGAAAAAAATGTCTTAAATCACTATTGATTGGAGCAATGCAAATTAAAACAATCCTGAGGTACTACCTCATGGCTATTAGATTGGCTAATAGGACAGAAAAGGACAATGAAAAATGTTGAAGAGAATGTGGGAAAAATGAGACATTAAGGCATTATTGGTGGAGTTGTGAGCTGATTCCACCATTCTGTAGGGCAATTTGGAATTATGCCCAAAGGGCTATAAAATCATGCATACCCTTTGACCTAGCAATACCACTACTAAGTCTGTATCACAAAAGAGAGAAAGAAACAAAAAAGAAAAGGTATATATGTATATCTATATATACATATATATTTATATATGTACAAAAATATTTATAGCAGCTCTTTTCCGGGGGCAAAGAATTAGAAATTGAAGAGATGCCCTTCAATTGGGGAATGGCTGAACAAATTGTGGTATGTGATTGTAATGGAATATTATTATGCTATAAGAAATGATGAGGAGGATTCTCTCAGAAAAACCTAGAAAGACTTACAGAAGCTGATGCAAAGTAACATGTACTGTGTATAAAGTAACAGCAATATTTTAAGATGATCAGCTGTGAATGATTTAGCTCTTCTCAGCAATGTAATGATACAAGATAACTCTGAAGGATTTCTAATGGAAAATATTATTCATCCTCAGAGAAAGAACTGATGGCTAAAGATTGAAGCATACTTTTCCACTTTTTTCTTGAGTTTTTTGGTCTATTTTTTCCTATAACCATGAATAAATTTATTTTGCATGATTAGACATGTATAACCTATATTGAATTGTTTGCCTTCTCAATGAGGGGGGTAGGGAGGGAAGAAGGAAGAGAGTCTGGAACTCAGAGTTTTAAAAAGGAATGTTAAGAATTGTTTTCACATGTAATTGGAGAAAAATAAAATACTAAATGAATAAAAGGATACACAACACCATCTCTCACTATGTAGCCTTAGATCTCATTAGCTTTGGGATTGCTGTATCATACTGCTTACTTATGTTGAGCATGCTGTTGTTAAGTTGTTCAGTTGTGTCCAACTCTGTATGACCAAAGATTCTGGAGTGGTTTGCCATTTCCTTCTCCAGTGGATTAAGACAAATAGAGGTTAAGTGACTTGCCCAGGACCATACACAGTTAGTGAGTTTTTGAGGCCATATTTGAACTCAGATCTTCCTGACTCAAGGGCTAGTGCTCTGTCCACTGGGTCACCTAGCTACCTGCATACTGAGTACATGGTGTTCTAAAATTGCTAGATATTTTTCAGATAAATTTGTTGTGTCCCCCTCACCCATCTTGTACTTCTGCATTTGATTTTTTTTGAACCTAATTACTTCCTATTTATCCTTAGTAAATTTAACTTTATTTGATTTAGTCTGATATTTTGGCCTATCAAAGTCTTTTGGAAACTTCCAAAATTGTGCCAACTGTAAATTTGACAAGAAATCCATCTGTGGCTTTATTTAAATCATTGATTAACAATTTAAATAGCATAAGGTCAAGTAGAGATGTCTGGGTTACTTTATTGGAAACTTTCATCTAAATTCACCTTGAGTCATTAATGACCACTTTTTGGGTCTGGACATTCAATCAATTCCAAATCCATCTTTTTTTTTTTTTTGCCTAGACTAACCCCCTTCATATTTATATCTCATCATTTATTTTTTGTCCCACAAGAAAATCATTTTTTCCTAAAATCTAGGGAAACTATATCCATTATATTCCCCTGATCTTATAATTTAATTGTTGTTGACAGGACCTATGATTTCATCATTGAAATAAGCTCCAAGTGAAGACCTTCTTTTGCTTATGACCATTAGCTGGGGCACTGAAGTGAAGTGCAGAAGTTAAGTGCAGGTTAACTGCACACAACCAATATATGGTAGATGCCAGTCATGAAACCTTGCCTTCCTGCTTACAAGACAAATTTCACGTCCAGTACATCCCACTGTTGCTCTGTAGTTACTTTCTGTAATGACTTTTACAGGGTGCCACCAAAAGTCTTAGTGCAGTTTCAAACTTTTAATAACAGAGAACTTCACTAAGCCTTTGGGGAGACTTTATAACTGTCAAAAAAGGATATACATTTAGTCAGGTATCACCATCTCTTAAGGAAGCCATACTGGCTTTTTGTTTTTTTCTTAATGTTCACTCTCCTCTCCTTATTAATATGTTCAACAAATATGTAACATTGTGAACTTGGGATTCACAGTAGGGAAGCAAAGAGTCCATTTCTTATTCCAGAGATTTAGACAGAAAACTGAGTGCACTAACACAGGATAGCAAAGAGCAGGGAGTGAGAGGAAATAAACCAGAAAAGGCCATGCTGAAAGAAATACGTGGAGCAAAGTCCAGGCCATCATTTCCAGAATAAACATTTATTTGGATATTGATGGTACCTTTACCGCATTTCATCACTCTACAAGAACTCTAACGTGTCATTGTGAAATACAGGACCTGTACCTATCTCTCTATCTCCATCTCTCTACCTATCAATTCATAATCCTGCTGTTTCCTTTTTTCTGCATTCCCTGTATGTGTGATATTTGGAGAAGGTGGATTTACAACATATTTATTTCCATATCTCAACATATCTACATGCCAAGCTAAAGGGAAATGGACAAATTGGTCACAGGCAAGGCTTCTTGGAGTTCTATGACGGACACTTGCGGTGTGCAATATATAAACAGTCATGTATTTTCTGCTGAGCTGAAGGGCAGTTTGCTTCCTGCCTAGCTGTCTTCTTACACATACAAAAGCAAACAAATAACACCGACATTTTACCTGCCCCTAGACCAGGACTTCTTAACTTGGGACCCATGAGATCCCAAAGTATTAAGTGTTAGATTTCAAGGAGTCTATGAACTTGGATGGGGAAAAGAAATGCTTATTTTCATTAGCCTCTGACATTTAGCATTTCTTTAATAATTTAAAAATATTATTCTAAGGAGAGGTCCATAAGTTTGCCTAGACTGCTGAAGGGATTCATGAAACAAAAAAGATTAAGAACTATTCTTGGCCCTGCATGTAGGGACTGATGAGCCTGTCTGCTTGGGGTTAATGAGTGAAAGAGAAAAAGTATGCTAATAACATGACTGGTGGGTGCATTCTGTGAAGGGTGGAGGGGGAGAGCGGTTCCTAAGGGCCCTATAAGGATCATGGCTGTAAAATGCTGCCCTGTCTGTAGCAATCTCAGGACAGATAGACAATTATGTCTTGGTGCAGGGCTATTGGCCTAAGTCATGGATAGAATTATGTTAGTGATTTTCATTACTTTGGGGGTTTATAAATAGATCTTGTGTTCATCCTTTGTATATCTTCAGGGAAAAAATACCATTAGGTGGAGCAGTTGTTAATTGTTCCAGGTCCCATGGCATTAAGGGTCAAGTAATAAAGAGCATGACTTTTTAGCTAGGTAGAGAATAGCCTTGAAAACTAGTCTAGCTGGTCAATCTACAAGCACTAGAAATAATAATGACTTGTGTGTATATGATATTTTAAAGTTTGAAAGGTTTGTATATTGAGGACAAATATAATCTTTTTTTTTTTTTTTATCCTCATCACAACTCTAGGAAGCGTACGCTATTATTATCTCCACTTCACAGGTGAGCAAATTGAGGCAGACAGAGATTGAATGACTTGCTTAAGGTCACAGAGTTAGGAAGTATCTGAAGATGGATTTGAACTCCTCCTTCTTGGTTCTAGGTCCAACACTGTATTCAAATAATACAGAGAAGGAATCTCTGCCCGGTGTTGCTTGACTCTGTGATCTCAGAAAGGAACTGAGGTCAAGGGCTCCATTCTTGTCTAGGACAGGATTATAGGCACAAGGGACTTTTGTCCATCCACCCAAATGAGGTAGGTTGTAACGGCAAGTAAACTCCAAAAATTGCTGGGAGTTTCTCTTCTAGTCTCTGTGAGTGACTGAACTATGGGACTGTTTGTCCCAAAGTCATCTGAGAAGTATAGTACAAAGAGAGAACTGCCTACTCAGACACTGGTCTGGTTCAAAGCCTTATGGTCCAGGACATGAGGCCCTTAGGATTTACATTTAGGTTTTACCCTGAATGTTATGTAATTATAAGATAAAAGGATAGGATATTAAGGGCAACTAGATAGTTATTTAGTTCACTTTTCTCATTTTTTAGATGAGGAAAGTGAGACCCAAGTGGCTTTCCCAAGGTTTCATAGCTATTAAGTGACAAAACTGACCCCAAATTGCTGCCACCACCTTCCCTTAGAGCCTAATAGAGGCAGCCCAGGACCCTTCACCCAAGAACCCTAAGGATAACAACCTACCCCCTCCCCCAATAAACTCTAGTGTTGCTTCCTTTTCCTTTACATAAATTATCAAAAACAACAGCAAACAACAACTCACATTAAGGCAACACTTTTCAGTTTACAAAGTGCTTTGTATACAATAGCTCAGCAGATTATCATGACAATCTTGGGTTGGAGGGTAGATAAGAAAGGCATTACTAACCCACATTTTACAGATGAGGAAGTTAAGGCTCCAACTCTCTTGATTTGCCCAAGGTTACACAGGTAATAAGTGACGAAGCTGAACTCCCCTTCATCAGACTAAAGTTAAGTGATTGAATATGAGTCTAGAGAACAGAAAATTTCCTTACCCTTCCCTTTCTGATATATATTATAGACCATCCCCCCCCCTATTTCTAAAGGACTGAATTACTTTCCTCATCTTTCTGATCTTTGACCTCCAGAGGAGTCATGATTATAAACATAACACCATATATTTATCTAGCACATCAGGCTTTTCAAAGCACATCTTAAAGGCATTTCACTTGATGCTTAATTTTACTTTACACTCAACTTTAAAAGGTTAAGGGGCTTGCCCAAGATATCAGAAGTAATCAGTGGGACTAAATCTTCAGACTCCTGGTCTAAGTGACTATTTTATGTCTTATATTGTTCTGTTCATTCATTCATTCATTCATTCATTCATTCATTCATTCATTCATTCATTCATTCATCCAGTCAACAAATGCTTATTGAACTCTTACCATATCTAAAGCACTATATGTTGGGACTCTTATTCTAATTATTTGGAGAGTGATCTAATAAGGTAATTCCTTCCAAGTTAATAGATTAAGATGTAACCCCTCCCAGGGTTACTTGAATATTTAATGGGGCAGGTTTTAAGAATAAAAACAAATAAATTTTTCTTTTAAATAAAAACAAAAACATTTTTTTTCATGTAGTGAGTAAGCTCTGGTGCTTGCAGCCATCATTGAGGGGAACAATGATTATCCCAGAACCAAGCAAAATGGTTTTCTCCCTTCAGACTTCTAGAGATATTCTTGAGGAATTGAGATGTTTTTTCTATAATGCCATTAGCAATTGTATGCCCACTATTGTTAACCACTAGTAACTAACACTTCAATCAATTCCATTTAATCCACTAACATGAATTAACTTTTATAAAGGGATATTTCCATCAAAGATGTATCAAGAAAAGAAGTACACATTCCATGTACCTCCATAGTCTTCTGCAGAGAGTGGGCTCATACTTAACACAATTCCTACATAACCTTTTACCACCAAGTTTATGTCCAAATGTGACATTGCAGTCAGATAAATCTTTCCCAATGAACTTTCTGCTTTGTTTTTCTTTCCCTAAACACAGGTGACTGAATAATGATCTTGAGAGCTGGACTTTTCAATGAATTTGCAGGAAATATTTCAGGGAATTATTGTAGCTTTTCTTTAAGCATGAGAAAACCTCCATCTAGAGGGTGAGCTCAAGTCATGTCCTGACTCTCCAGAAAATATGAACCTTTGGTGAGTTGTTTGGATAGAACAGATCTGAGGTGAAAGTAGAATACTAGTTTACCAGTCCCACGTGGTATTTAGTGTTTGAGTATTTTAAGCATCAGTCTTCTGGGAGAGAGTAAAAAGAATTATGGATTATTATTTCATGTTATAAACCTCTGTTAATGTACACTTAAGGATCTTTTGTGTTTTAAGTATTTTTTCTGTGGCAGAGGAATGAAATAGTTATCCTCTTTCTAAATGGCTTTGTATACTGAATAACTTTCTAATCCCTTCTGAGGAGATCCTAGACATAAGCTAAACCTAAGCTTAAAGTGTTTTCATTATGACATGGGAGAATAAAGACAAAAATAAGGCGAGCAAAAAGTGTAGCCTCTCCCTTTAGAAGTCAGACTGCACCACCCCCATATCTTGCCCCCACCACTCACCCCCCCGCCCCGCCCCAGTATCTCAACTTTTTGGTCCAGTGAGTTGGATGCTGTGATTTTCCTCAGGGATAGGTGAATCAAGGGGTTAGAGATTGAGAAAGAGTAGATACCAAATTTGATAAGAATAATAATAAAGAATGAATGTATGATTGAAAAGCATTTATTAAGTCCTATGTGCCTATCATCGTTCTAAGCAATGGGGATATAAATAGAGAAGTATGTTGGTCCTTGTTTGCAAGGAACTCACCTTCTAATAGCAAGAGATAACTTACATAGGAGGTTTCAGCTGCATCAGATGGAAAGACCTTATGGTTCTTAGGGTGTTGCAGAAAAATAGATGAGAGTACATCTTTTAAAAAACATTGCTTCCACTGATATAACCATACTCGTTTTTGATGTTGAATCATTTGACAGTGCCAAGGACACTGAAGGCACAAAGTTTCTTTTTTGGATCTGCAGTGGCTGTGGTTACTGAGGAGATGGGGCTTGAAGCACTCCCGGAAATAATCTCCAGGTTTTATCTCCATAAGGGCTGCTCATCTATATGATGGCCATGGAGGCTGAGGGAAGGGGAAGCAGAAGTGATTTGCCCATGGTCACTGAACTAGAAGAATTGAAATTGAGATTTATTCCAGGTTTCAGACTCTAAAGACTGTGTTGCTTTCAACATTCCACTTTAAATACTTTTTGTATTGAATTATGAGAGTGACAGGATCCTCGAATCTGAGGGTTAGAAGAATCCTCAGAGGTCATCTAGCCCCAATCTTACCTGCACAAATATCCCCCTCTAAGAGACAATTGACTACCAGTCCACTAGTCCTCTAGCCTTAACCTGAAGACCTCTTATCTAGACCATCTAGTCTCTTAGGTCGCTAATAGTATATGATTATGATCTTATCTCATTGTTATCACTACAATTGCTTTGATAAGGGTAGGGAGGGAAGGAGAGATCATGGCATATTCATTATTTTGCAATGAGCCGAGAGATCCCGTGTTTGCAAGAAATATCTGATCTATTCTCTTTTTTCTTAGGATCAAAGGTGTCAAGTCCCTTTATAAATATAGAGATGTCCACTTAATACATTGATGTTATAAGATAAGACTAACATATCTTTTTATCTCACATATATTTTATAATATTTTTAGTTTACAACATTATTTCACATAATTCATCTCATTTTATCTTTGCGATTATACTGTGAAGCTGACAAGGTGGGCATCATTGTCCCTGCTTTAGGCAGGTACACTATAATAAACTTTTACTCTAGAGCTAGGATGTAGGGTGTGTTCAGGGAGGACCAGTACCTTTGGTGTAATGGCTGCCAAGCCTTTTTCTGGGCTCTTTCCACTTTTGGTGTCCACTTGTTCCACCTAACTCTCACCTGTGACTCCAAGAAGCTGTAGCACGTGTAGCAGCCACACCCCGGTAAACCATTTTGGCAGATGGGCCAAACCAGGTTGAGGGTAACCAAGGGTTTGGGTTAGAGGGGTGTCTACCCCAACCATGTGAAGACTTCATCTGGTGGAATGGACAGATGAGAACAATTTGTTCCAATGGCCATAAAGGCAGATGAAGCAGGCGATGGTTAGACACCAAAGACACCAAGGTCATCCACTGTGTCCTGAGTCATTGCCAGCCATCTCAACTCTATCCTGCATACTAGACTATGATGACTCTGGAGGACAGAGTGAGGCTGACAACTTCGTGTAACTCAGCCTCACAAATCCAATTTATGCACAAATCAAAAGACATAAAAAAAAAAAGACTAGAGCTATTATATTTTAGTAAAAATAGGAATCTAATATCTAGAAGTATAAAGAAATTCCATTCTAATCCAATCCCCTTATTTTAAAGAGGAGACTGATAAGATGATTTGCCCAAAGTTACACAGATTGTGGGAAGCAGAGGTGAGATTAGAATCAAGACCCCCTGACTTGAAATTTCATTTTCTTTCCACTATGCTGCCTTGTGTTCTGGTCATCACACTCTTAATCTATGTAATAAAAAGCGGTTATTGCATAGTCATATGCTTCATACAGGAACTGCTGACTCCAGGCGAACTCCAATGTTTGTTTTATAGCTTTCTAGCAGTGTTACCACAATAGTTTCAGTAGGAGATGATGATACCAAGTATGTTGTGCCTCATTTTGCATGTATCTTAAGATTTTACAAGGGCATCTGTTATATGCTTAGGGATTTTTTTCTTTATTTCTCTTTGTTTTTTCTTTTTCTTAACTAGTGGCTCAGAGATGTGTCAGCTGGTTAATAGCTGCTGAGATCGTGTATCTACCAAGTTAATGAGGGACAGCAAGGAGGTGTTTCAGCCCAGGCAGAAGGGTGATTCATGACAAATTTTGACTTTTTCCCAGGCCCAAATTACAGTCAGGATAAAACAACCTGTGTACATCACAGGCAATTTAAGAGAGCCTTAGGCAATGCCTGGTGGGTAATCATTTTCACAATAAATGAAATCCAACACATTCAACATTCATTATTCAATTTTTCAGTCATTCAATGCCTATTTGTAGTGCAGTGACTGGGGGTAGATTCCAGGATAATACATGTTTCCCTGTCCTTGAGACATTTGTAATTTTGGTTGGAGAATATGAAGCATGCCTATTGATAAATTCTTTGACGCTTAGAATGATCTATGATCTCATTGGTGTAGATCATCCCTGGGATCAATTGCTCTCCATTCTGGAGGACTCTCAAGTTGCACCTTCAATCTGTTTGCCTATCAGCCCTGTGGCACCTCAATTCATCAAATAATTGGCCTGTGCCGCTGATCTGCTCATACTTCTCTTCTGATAACGGTGATTCTTTTCTTGGATGCTCCAGTTTGTTGGAGCTTATACTCTCATCATGGCTCTGTCTCCTTCTGGTACTGATTCAAACACTCAACAGTACCATTCATAGTCAATAGCTGGAAGAGAATTCAGAGGCCAGCTAATTTAACTCTTATCTAACTATAAATCCAATCCAATCTAACTCACTATGATCAAATTCAACATATGTTAAGTATCTACCATATAAGCAATGTACTAGATACTCATTGTGGGACATGAGGACTAGATATGATAATCTCTGTCCTCATAGAGTTTAGCATTCCAGGAGAAATTAGGTGAAAAAAAGGAAGAGGGGATACAAAGACATATTGCTATTTTACAAATTTGCCTGAGTCCATTCTGCCAGGAAATACCTATATGCCTGTTTACATACTGTCACAAACTAGGCCCCATCCATCTGGCTAAAGTGCTCTGTCCTTAGTAATTCATTGTAGAGGTTTCACTATATTTGGCAGGAGAAATAAGTGGACCATTTAAAAAAAATAATAGTTTAATATGAAACCCACCTTCTGAATGACAACTGTTTATATTGGAAAAACTCTTAAATTAGTTTGCTTTAGTTTTTTAAGAAATATTATTGATGAGGAGGTAGGCCCAGATTTAGCCTGAATTCATGATCATTAGGTAAATATCCTTCAGTAAACTCTGAAATTCCAAATGGCAAAATAAATGTGCTTAATTGTAATGTCTGATAATGCTAAGGGAGACAAATCAGCTCTTTAGAGAATAAGAAGAAGAAGTCAGAGGGTCATATAGACACTAAGAGCTAGACCTTTGAGGTCAATCTATTTACTCCAACTTTTTGATAGCTGAGAAAACAATGGGCCAAAAGGGTTAAGTGATTTGCCAAAGATAGTAAGTGGGAGAGCCAGAAGTGGATCTCAGGCCCCATTACTCCAGGGTGAGTCATCAAAGTTCAGTATTGTTTCTGTTGTCTATTTGGGTAGTGTGGTATAGTGGAAAGAACCCTGGGCTAGGTTTCAGAAGAGGGAAAGTTTCACAGCATTCCTGAGCTCCAAGGAGAAGATGGTATTATTTAAGTTCAATTCAAAGAGTATTTGTCAACTGACTCCTATGTGGATGGCAAGAGGTCAAGAACAGTATAACAAAAAGCTGGCGTCCAAGTTAAGAACACTAGGTTCCAAGTTGATCCACCGCTGATGCTAGTTGTGTGATCCTGGCAGAGTGATCCAACTTCTCAGTCCTCTAGGCCAGGGATGTCAAACACAAATAGGAATCGATCTTTGCCTCGTATTGACACTGAAAACCACAAATTAACATTATGCTGTATTTTTATTTATTTTGTTAAACATTTCTCAACTACATTTCTCAACTAATTTTAATCTGGTTCAGCTGCACTTGAAAGTTTTGGGGCCCAGTGATTTGGACACCTGTACTCTAGGCCACTTTTCAAGTCTATTATTCTATGATCAGGTGCAAAGATACATTGGCAGAGGGATACCTCACCTGGAGCTCCTTATCCTCTCCCAAATATCAAGGCATGGGCATACAAAATCAAAGATGAAAGTGACACTCAACAGGAGGATACAACAGGAGTGCAAATCAGTATAACCCAAGGAAGACTGGAGAGAGAGAGAGAGAGAAAGAGAGAGAGAGAGACAGAGACAGAGAGAGATACAGAGAGAGACAGAGAGACAGAGACAGAGACAGACAGGGACAAAGACAGATAGAGAAAGTAAGAGCAAGAGAGGGAGAAAGCAAGAGCACAGACAGCATGAAGGGTGGTCTTCAGGGAAGAATTTAAAAAGGAGGTGGCATCTTAGTTGACCCTTGAAGAAAGGCAAAGATTCTGAGAAATGAGAAGGAAGAGGAAATCCTTTTTAGGCATGAGGAATAGCTTGTGTAAAAATATGGAAATGGGAGATGGAGTGTCTAGTTTGGTGAATGACCAGCAGTTGAGTTTGGCTGGAATATCCACTGTGAAATGCATGGTAGAAGTCAAATAGAAAGTTGTTTCTCTCTCTATGCTCTTTTTAATGTTAATATTTAAATTAACAGCTTTTATTTATAATATATATATATATACATATATGTATGTACATATATATATATATATATGTATATTACTTTACAGAGGTGGTTAAGTGGTACAGTGGATGGAGTAATGGGTCTGGAGTTAGGAAGTCCTGAGTTCAAATATAGCCTTAGACACCCTCTAACTATGTGACCCTAGACAAGTCACTTAACCTCTATCTCAATTTTCTCAACTATAAAAGGGGATAAATAATAGCACTTACTTCACAGGTTCACAGGGTTGTGTGAAGAATAAATGAGATAATAATTGTAAAGTATTTACAGTGCTTGGCTTAAAACAGGCATTTAATAATTGCTTGTTTCCTTCCTTCCTTCCTTCCTTCCTTCCTTCCTTCCTTCCTTCCTTCCTTCCTTCCTTCCTTCCTTCCTTCCTTCCTTTTTTCTTTCCCTCCTAGTTAAAAAGTGCTTTACATTTCATTTTCAAAACAACCTTGTGGTGCAAAAGTGACTTTTCCCTTGATAAATGTCCCAGACTGTTCTGTTTGATCTCTTCCATGCATTTCATCACTATCTGCTTTGTGTTATAACTGTGTATAAATCTTTCCTCTAAAGTCCCCCACCACTGTGCTTCCTTAGGGCATAGAGGTCATCCTGCTTTCTCTGAGACTTTGCTATTAGAATGCAAACTCTTCCAGTGATAAAGTGATGAGTGATAAAGTGATTAGAGTGATAATGGCTTCAGGTATAAGCTTGAGGCTCAGCCCAATTCCAAGGAGACATCATTAAAAGTCTTACTGCCAAGCCATTTTTGGCCACACCGATTCATAGCATCTACTAAAGGAAGGAAAGTCTATGACCTGTCTAGGTGTCATACCCCTTAATAGATTACAAGCTCCCTGAAGGCAAAGGACCTAGTATAGTATAATGCTAGTATAATATAGTATAGTATAATGCACAAGCTAGACTCTGAATAGATACTTGTTGAATTGAACTGAAGCATGGAATCTCAGACTTGAGAAAGATTTTTGAGGCCACCTAGTTCCTTTTGCACCTAGAAAATGGAAAATTTTGTTTCAAGGCCAACACTTCCTAACAATCTCACCACCCCCACCACTCATCCCAACATTCCCTGAAAACAATTTATCATCACAAGGAGGATTAGGTCCAGTTGCGTGCTGATAAGTGTTTAATGATGGACTCTCACCAGCAACACATTTTAAAGTGTAATCTGTATTATCAACATTTTCACCATCACTTTAAGTCTAGCTAATAAGCTAAGCAATAAATCCAACCCTGATTTGTAGCATTTGCTGATTTCTAAGGTATAAATGCTGTTACTGAAAACTGAACAAGTGGCTTTTGAGAGCCTCTATGAGCTGACTCCAGCATATATATATATGTCCTGTACTGTTGATAGTATGGTACCCATGTTGACTATTTTTTTTTTACCGAAGTATAGTCACTTTTTGAGGTTGGCTTTGTTTACATTGTTTTAGACCTTGTGTAGATATTTCTTTTGGCTCTGCTTGTCTTCACTGCATCACTACACACATTTTCCTCATTCTTCATTCCTTATGGTTCAGTAATATTCTGTTATACTCATATTGAAATTTATTTAGTTGTTCTCTGAGCACACATTTTTGTTTCCAAGCTTTTTGTTATGGCAAATAATGCTGTTATGCGTATTTCTGTACATATGGGTCTTTTTTTGGTCAATAACCTCCTTAGCATATGTTCCTGGTTAACAAATCTATGGGTTTTTATACAATTAATTTTTATACAATTAAGTAACTTTTCTTGAATGAAAGTGTTACTATACTCATCTTACAGATAAGGAAACTGAAACTTGAGAATTATTCAAAGTCACAAGGTCTTCTAACCTGAAGTCAGCTATTCCATCAATCAGTTGACTGGCACTTATCAAATCCCTACTATGTGCCATATACTATAATGTTTTCATTATGTCCTGGAGCTTTTCTTAAAAACATGATAATCCCACTGAGTCAGAATTTAGGCTCCTGCAGATGAGGAAAGAACAGTAAAAGAAGATGGGCAGGGACAGATGCAGTTGAGGATGTCATAGTTACCTTTGTCTGTCTCAGCTGATGGTTTTATATGGTGGTAAACAATGATATGCCCATGATATTCTATATGTGGATTTGACTCAGTATTTTTGGTAAGCCAATTAATATGCAAATTTAAGTCTAAATTGAATCAGGAAATTTAGATGTTCAAAGATAACAGTAAGAATCTCATCTGACTGTATTTCCTTTTCTTTAATTGTTTCATTTCACAGAACTATGATTTTCTGTTCAATGGCATTAGAATTTGCTGATTCAGGTCATTCAATATTAATTCTTAAATTAATTTTTTCCAAAATATTTCTTAAATAATTAATGTGTGCAGAGCACTGTGGTAAGCATATGGGGAGAAATAGAAAGTTTAGACAAGACAGAGTACCTGCCTTCAGGGGGCTTATGGGCAAATAATGGATAAGACACCATCACAGATATAGTAGCTATCATACAGAAGTGCTCTAGAGAGGTATAAGGTGAAGCTCTATGTGATGTAAGAGTGGGAAAGCCATTACATTTCTGGAAAGCTTCATGCAGGTGGTAGCATTTGAGTTAGCCTTTAAAGAAGGGTAGAAATCTAGCCCTTGAAGAAGTAGAGAGAGAGCATTCCAGATACAGAGAACAGGGCAAGCAGAGACACAGAGGTGAGAGAAGTCTCTTGAAATGTTTTAAATTCAAGCAACAGAATGATATAAAGTTGAATAGTAGGACTTTGGGGAAAATGGGCAGGAAGTTTCTTCTGATCTCAAACCTAAATTGGCCTGTTTGTAACTTTACTCCTTGTTCCTGGCTCCTTCTGGGGTAAGATAAGACAAATTTAATCTTTCTTCCATATGACAGCTTTTCAAATACTTGACAGTAAACAACTTGTCCTCCTTAAGTACTCCAGGCTCAATGGTCCTTATTCCTTTGGCCAGTCTTTATATGGCATGGTTTACAGCCTTTCATCATTCATTTCACCCAGCCATTCTATTCATAACATAGCTTGTTGATGTCACTCCTAAAATGTGTGTAGGGTGATGTAAACTTTGCAAGTTATAGTGGGACTATCATTTTCTCGAAATGATTACTAACGTCTTTCAAAGCATTCTTTCCAGGCTTTTGGGAAAGAAGAAAGGTGGAAGGAGTTCCTTTGTGAAGGAGCAGGAATGAATTGGTGAGAACTACAGTTAAGGAAAAGAAAATCTTCCTTGTCACCAGTGGATCTTGCAAAAGAGAGGTTGCTTTTTAGTTGATTTTTGGCTAGAAGATTATGGGATCATAAATCTGGAGCTGGAAGGGACCAAAGAAACCATCTAGTCATGGATGAAAATACTGAGACTCATGACTTGACCAGTATCACAAAGGTAGTAAGCATAAGAGGCAGGATTTAAATAGAGGTCTTCTGACAGACAAGAGATCAAATATTCAAAGCAGTCTGCTATTTTCACATATTTGTCTCTTAGATTAATCCATTTTAAGACCGACTTTTAAGAGCTCCAGCAAGTGTATAGATACACCCCTTCTCTTTTGCCCAACACACACAGAGCTAATTATGACACAAAGAGCTCTCTGGAAAGCAGAGTTAATTGGTTCTAAAAATATCCTGATCAACAAAAGGCAATGAGACACTTGTCTGAGGTTCTGAAGAGTCAGCAGGAATGTGTGCCCATGAATTCTCAGTTGCAAAGTAAACCTTTATTTCCCTACAGCATGCTTTATAGCATCATAAAAAAGAAGGAAGTCAATAGTGCTATCTAATATAAATGTAGCTAGAAAAAATACTTTACTGATTCAATATTGCTTGAAGGGCAATGGAAGATCAGAAAGTGTCCTTAACCAAGGCTGAAGGACCTTGGAGATACTGACTTCATCTTCCTTGATGCCCCTAAAATGATGAAATAGTTGTTTTTAAGTCCATGGAGTTCTTTTCCCTCCCTTAGGTGGATATGTAACTCCTTACAAACTAAGAAAACTTTTGGGGATTGGATTAGATCACTGGAGTTCCTTCAGCTCCAAATCCAAAGACTGTGACCTTGACATATTGGATTATGGAGGTTCTGCTGTCCCAGTCTCTCTTTGATGATGGCCAAATAATCAATTCTTTGAGGCTGATCATAGAAGAGCACAGAATCACAGAATTGGAAGACACAGGTCATCTCAACTAATCAGGAATCCCCTTTCCAACATTTTTGGTCAACAACCAGGTCAAACCACGTGAACTTTTAAAGCAGGGGGACTCACTGTGGTCTATGACAGCCTAGTCTATTCTGGGACCATTAATCATTAGAAAGCTTTTTTGTACGTGCAGCTTATTTCTGACTGGGTGACTTCCACCCATTCCTCCTAGTTCTGTTTTCTAAAGCCAAAACCAAGGCTATTTCTTTTTCTGCATGTTTCCCAGTAAGTCTTTTCTTCTCCTGGACAAGTGTTCTCAGCTAGTCCTCTAGGGAGCTCAAGTCCAGCTCTTGTCAAACTTCCTAATCTAATTAGGGATTGCTCCTTTTCATATATTCAGTGGTATAGTCAGATTGGGCTACAATTGTTCTTTACATGAGACATGTCATTCCTCATCTTTGTGCCTTTCCCATGCCTGGAATGCACTGCTTCCTCACCCCTGCCTCTTACAATCCCTAGTTTCTTTCAATGTTCAACTCAAATGCTATTATCCACGCTGGAACTGTCCTCCCAGCTCCTAGTGCTTCTCTGAAATCAGCTTCTATATACTTCTCAATTCAATTCATAAACATTTATTTATTAAGTGCCTACTATGTGCCAGGTACTGTGCTAAAGACTGGGGATACAAATAAGGAAAATAAAGGCTATCCCTGCCATCAAAGAGATTACAATATAATAAGGAAAGACAATATAAAAAAGAAACTGGACAGTGGTGGGGGTGGGGAGAGGAGCAGGACTAGGTGGTGAAGGGGCATGATTTTCCATTGAGTTCAGAACTAGCAAAGCTGCACATGGAAAATGGCATGTTAGCTCTGAAGGACAAATTCCTGTCCTTTATAAAGGAAAGCTCTGGCAGGAGTTTTTGTTCTGCACCCTGAACATCCAATCAGAGATTAGAGGAGGCTGTGGGAGTTGGGAAGGTATTGAGTATCGGAAGCTGATTCAAAGGCATGATACCAAGATTTTTGTGCTTACTTATATGTAGATGTTTCCTCCATTCCCTTTTTCCTGACTTTCTGGACTTCAGAACCATTGCCTCTCCACTGCGGGTTCATCCTGGAATTTCCCTTAGTGCCTGGGGCTTCATAGCCCTGGAACAGTCTACCATCTTCTTATCTGGGAATATCCCTCAGCAAGGCCAACCCTATCTTCTCTCATTGGTGGGTTCCTCTCAGAGCCTCCTTTTTGTATAGTTTCCCTTTATTCCTTTCCTGGCTCTCTTCCTTTCTACACTTTAACAACCTGATACCTCTATTTCTCCCTCCATCCCCTTTCAGTTCCCTTTTGTGTGTTTTCTTTCTCCATTAGAATGTAAGTTCCTTGAGGGCAGAGACTGTCTTTTGTTTTCCTGTATTTGTATCCTCAGTACTTTGCACAGCTGCCTGACACAAAATAAGCATTTAATAAATAAATAATCTTATTTCCTTCCTTTCTTCCTTATCTGTGCCCATCCTCCTGCCTCTGGCTTCTAATGTTGTTGTTCACTCATTTCATTTGTTTCTGACTCTCCATGACCTCATTTGGTGTTTTCTTGGCAAAGTTTGTCATTTCCTTCTCTAGTTCATTTTACAGATGAGGAATTGAGGTAAACGGGGTTAAATGGCTTGCCCAGGACTACATAGCCAGGTCAGATTTGAATTCAGAAAGACTGGTACTCTATCCACTAGGCAACCTAGCTGCCCAGACACCTATACTTAGTAGCTTTTAACTGACAAATGATGGCATGTCTGTAGAATCTACCTGATACTTCTGAGCCTTGTCTATGCAGAAGTTTTCTGGTCATAGTCATTCTTCTCTTTCCATCCCAAAGATACTTCAGCTTGTGTCTGTATAGTACCCCAACAAATAAAGGGGGGCCTGCTATCACAGGTTCTTTGATCTGATTTTCTAAAAGGAAACACAACTTTTGAGGTGTCAGCAATCTCTTTAATCAAACACATATGTCATTCACTTAGTTCAGGGGAAAAAGTCAGCACTCTGAATTTCAGAGAAGTATAGATCAATAGACAGTACTTCCAGCTGCCTGACATAAGCAATCTATACATCACAGATCAACAAACAGATCCAAATATTTGACAATTACATACATAGTTACCAGAGAGAGAAGCACTAACATCTGCGTTTTCAAAGCCGGGGACTCCTTGGCAGCTTCCCAGAGTCTTGTCTGGTCAAACAAAACACTTCCAATCAGTAAGCTCCAAAGTAAAACCTCACCCTCAGAGTATTTATACATTTTTAGAGCCAGAGGGCATCCCAACCTTTGAGAACCAGTGACTCATTAGAAACTTAACAGAAGGTATAGAACCTGAGTTCAAATCTCACCTGAGATACCTGATAGTCACTAGCTGTGTGACCTTGGGCAAGTCACTTAACCCCAGTTGCCTCATCCTGGGTCATCTCCACTCATCCTGATGAATATCTGGTCCCTGGATTCAGATGTCTCTGGAGGAGAAGTGAGGCTGGTGACCTGCACAGCCCTCCCTCACTCAAAACAAAGTCAAGTGCAAGTCATGTCATTATTTCTCTGATGGCATGGTCTTCTTTGACAATGAAGGAGGAACACACGCATTCCTAATCAAACTCCCCTTAATGGGCAGGCCAGTTAATGGGTGGGGAAAATCGTCTTCAATCACATCATTCGATCAGAGGCACTTGATTATACTAAAACAAAAAAAAAATGCATTATCAGTACAGTGTCATGGAACACAAGCCTCAACCTGTAACTAGTTCTATCCTCAGTACTGATCCTAGGTGATTGGTCAGGGTTTGAAGAGGAGGAGTACAATCATAATATCTCCTTAATCTCAATTGCTCCCCTTTTGGGATATTACACTTTACAGATTATTTGCAGTCATTTTTAGATGCTGTTCCAATTTCCCCTCTGCTACCTTAAAATGCTTTGGTACCATTTCCTCCAATTACTCCTACAGGGACATCTTTAGGAAAAGCAAACTTGCTTGCAAAAATAGAATCCAGAGAGTTGTGGTATAGGGAAAAGAGCTATAGTTTAGGAGTCAAAAGATACAATCCAATCTTGGCTTTATCCCATATTAGCTGTCATCTTTGGTAAATTCATCTGTTTATTTTCCTTATCTCGAAAATGAAGCTAATGATATTCCATCTCTGTGTTTTATAGGTTTCTTGTGAGGCTTAAATGAGATAATTATGCCATCATAGGGTTTAGAGTTGAAGGAACCTTTAAGATCATCTAGATTAAACCTTAATTGTATAGAAGAGATCACCTAGGCAATTTGGGGTAGTAGTAGCAGAAGGATTTAAATTCAGGTCACCTGAGGCTGAATTTAAAGTTCTTTCCAGTATATCATAGTGCCTGCAAGGTGCTTTGGAAACTGTAAAACATTATGTAAATTTTAACAACAGTAGTAACTGGGAAGGCAAATACCTTCTTCTTCTATTTATTTATTTGTTTGTATTTTGATAAAGAACAAGTTTAATGTAAACGTATTCCCTTATTTTCTACAATTCCCAAAATTTCACCAATAATTTCCAGAATTCTCCTTTGTTGGTCACATCACTTCCAAGTACCTTCCGTCCACTCCTCTTCAAAAAAAACCCCCAAAACAACTCCATCTTCCTTCCCACACTCCAGCCAGTGACGCAACCTAAGTCAAAGAAAAGATACTTTCAGATTATTTTCTAGTTTTGGATTATGTGAGATCCCCATCATCTGTGTAGATAATTCAGAAAAGAGTACAAATAAACACTAAAATTTTGTGGCTCATCTGTAAGCCTTTGGACATATCTTTTACATATGTCCCACATGGGATGGGTGTCATCAAGGGTGAGAGAAACACAGATAAACATCAATTATTCTGTGCTGCCATTGGCTAATTGCAGAATTATCAGCAGACAATACTATAGTGTGAACATGTGTTCCTGGTTAATTACTACCATTTCCCATGGAGTGAGCATGTATTTGTTTACCACATTATTATCATAAAACAATGTATGTGATTTTGTGGGTAACTATGTAATTAACTTGTGTCTTACTATGTTATTTTAACTTGAACCACATCTGGTGACTTCTGCAGAGCTGCTAGGAAAAAAATACATAGCACAGTTTATGGCTTTGTTGGATTAGAATAGTAACATGCTAATATTTGCATCTGATTATTTTTACACATGATATTTGTATCAGCTTAAGTTTATTTTTGGTTAGGATTGGGAAATCTGTGGTTCCGCTAAAAATTTATTCTTTCCTATACTATCTTTTATTTCTTCTTATTGAACAGTTTAGTTTAGTATAAAGAACATTGGGCTAGGAGCCAGGAGACCTGGCGGTCTTGCCTTGTCTTTAATGCTGACTAGTTGTGTGACTGAGAAAATCATTTAATGTTTCTGGGCCTTGGTCCTGGCATCATTAAATGAAGGGGGTTGGGTAAGATAATCTTCTTATTCTTTTCTTGTTTTAAAATTCTATCATTTCTCATCATTGATGGCATTCAAGTAGAGATTGGATGATCACTTATTGTAAAGATGACTTATGTAGCGAAGATTCACCCAACAAGTAGGAGGTGGAACTTGATAATTTGGAGGCTCTCTTCTAATACTAAAATATACAATTCTATATCCTATTACCTTGTCATCCCTAATTCAAAGACCTACTCTATTTGTTCAGTTTTGGTATCGTGATAGACCAATTTCATAAAGCATATTATATTGTGTTGTGTTATAAATGACTAGATATGCTTGCCCCTCCTTAACCACTGCCAGCAGCCTTCACTAGTGATGGATAATACTGGTATTCCAGATATATGACTCATTTATGAACCTAGAGATAAAATATCATGTAGTCAATTAACACCACAGACTCCACCATCTGGTCAAATGACTATCTCAGAAGATTATTACAGGTTTCCAAATATCTCCCAGAATGATATTGATAAGCAGATGTGCAATAGAATTCTATTCACCTAAAAGACACCCAAAGACACGTGAACTCAGCAAAGAGCAGAATAGATATATTTACTGACATGGGAGTAAGACTTTTCTAGTTGTGTTTCTAATTTTTGTGGATTTTGAAATAGTAACAATTGCCAGAAAATTTTATATTTCTATATTCTTTCTTTCTCCCTTTATCTCCCCTTTTCTCTTTCTCTATATGTCTCTTTCTCTATGTTTCTAAATTAATAACAGATGAAGAACTATGTGGTGAGTTTATTTTCTATGGTAATGTGATGATGGTGGTGGTGAGGAGTCACATAAGTGCAAAAACAACTAACAAGGCTCTTGCTTTTCAAGGGGTCCCTATAACATATACAAGAAACATTCAAGAAAGACATCTGTGAAAAAATATTCCAAGATAAGTTATTACATAGAGGTACATGACCATTGCAAGAACTTACCTTTCAGCACTGGACAGCAGCTTCCTTCTCTTTGACCAGAGCTAGGATCCTGTCACCCTGCCACTCAATAGGACTGATCAAATAGACATAGTCCTACCTTTCAAGAGTTTAAAACATAATCTAAAAAAACTGATGTGTACAAACAGAGTCTCCATGAATTCTCCTAATTTTGTACTTGTGCCTGTAATCTTGCAGATAGGTACATCTAGTACACAACATCCTTTTGGCAGAATATTCTGTAAGTCAAGGACCTAATGAAAGAGTAGGTCCTGGGTCTATCCATTGGAAGTCATGGAAGGGTAGCACCTAGCTCATCATTGCCTAAAGTTAGGTGCATGAAAAATGATTATGGACTGACAAATGCCTCTTAAGGTGGATACTTTCCATCACTAGATGAGCAGAGGCAGAATAGCTGCTAATCAGAGATGTGAACTGCTTGTTCTAGATGAACTCGGAAGTCCTTTCCAAATCTGGGATTCTACAAAGCTCTCCTTAATTCATCAGCAAATACCCTTTTCCTTCTTGTTGGATCATTCCTTTTCTGAGTCATCCAAGGTTCAACAATCTAATTCATTTTAACCAAAGTATGTTGAACATTTCCTATTTGAAGGGTTATATGGTAGGTGTTAGAGGCAGTGATATACTGGAGGGGTTTCAATCTCAGCTCTGACATTTACTTGCTCTGTGACCATGGGCAAGTTGTTTTCTCTCTGAATTCCATTTTTCTTGTGGGTAAAATAAGAAAAATATTCATTAATTAATCTATTCCAGAGTCATGTTGGAAAAAAATGCTTATTCAGCTTCAAGGTATTGTAGAAATGTAGATGATTCTTGCTAGAGATACAAAGGCAAAGTAATGCACAGTTCCTATACTCAAGGAGCATATGGTTGGGTGAGGGATAAAAATGTGAACAATTAACTGTAGTATAATAGTTGAACAGCCAAAATTTGAGATGAACTGGACTGGTATTCTAGGGGTGTTTTGGTGATTAATTAATTCCTATTTATAACCTTAGGACCTAATTAACAATGATTTAAAGTTTATTACATTTAACATGTTAAAAATTATGAGACACAGGTTACAGTGGCTTTACTTTGCTTATCTTAATTTGCTCATCAGTAAAAATGAATGAATTGGCAAAGATGACTTGTAAGTTTTTTTTCACTTGACACTCTCACAAAGGCCATGTTAGAATTAAACTTGAGAAATTCCATTTGCTCCATGGATTGTTGATACTGACATCTAGCATTTATGTAGACCTTATTTTATCATTTGAAAATTCCCTACAAGAATAAAAAAAAAATTACAGAATTTCAAAGCTTCATTCAGTGCCTGAGAAATCATCCCTACCGCTAGTTATCCAACAAGAGGTCATTTAGCTTTTGCTTTAAGACCAACAATGAGGGGGACTGCCTTACTTTCTAAGGCAATCTTATTCCAGTTTGGCCAATTTGTTGTTCTAATGAATGACAGTTTAATTTCCCTGCTTGATGAGATTGGCAATTCCATGTTAATGCATGGTGTTTCTATGGTTTGGGTGGCAACTATAGATTTTGCTTAGACAAATTCTAACATGCAAATTTATTGGAAACATTCAATGTGTTTAGAGGAATAGGAATAATTTTGTAACTGTTACATCAACACGGTAAATATGAATTAAACATTTACAGTTGAATTAAATATTCAACAAATGAAAACCCAAACAGTCTATCAAGTAATTGTACATATTTGTGCACTTGCAAAATACATATTTATGAGAATAATGTAAAATGCATAATGCAGTCTTCTGGTCTATGTGAGAAGCTATTGTCATGCCGGTGGACACTGCCCTGGACTTAGTGACAATAGTGACATTGTACTCATCTTTGCATCGAGACAAAATATATGTAAAACATTGTGAATCCTTTTAAAAATAGGTTTTTATTGATATTTTCTGTTTCTTACATGGCCATAGCTATCTCAAATATCCCTCACTCTGCTCCTTTCAGAGCATCATTCCATATGACAAATAGTATTTATTTATTTTTAGATATTTTATTTTTCCCAGTTACATGTAAAAATAATTTTTAACATTCCTTTTTCCTCCCTCTTCCTCCCTCTTCCGCCCCTCCTTCAGGATGGCAAGCAAATTGATATAGGATACATATGTAAAACACTGCAAATCTTAAAGTTCCATACAAACACCAGCTAAATGTATTTCCAATCATCTTTATTATCTTAAAAGATATAACATAATGCACAAACTGCATATAGTAGATAGTAGACATTCAGTAAATGTTTGATAACTTGAATTGAGGGGTAATCAATTTGGAAATCATTCCTTTTTTTAAAAAGATAATTTTTCTGGTAATTGCTATGATTTTTGAGCATCGTAGGAGTAGTCAGAATAAAGCATTACTAGGTAATAATGTCAGGATTGCTAAAACACAGAATGAACTGAGATTGGGAAGGAAAATGAAGGACAATAAATAGGGCTTTCTCCCAGTGAACTGAAGGAATAGAAGAGGATCAAAGAAGGGCAGGAGACATTCTAGGATGTTAGCTGAGGATGAAAAATTAGGTGAAGAGTGGATAATAATTGAGGACAGAAAGAAGCAAGCTATTTAATTCTTCTTTAGCTTGTATTTTTTTTTCTGCCAAGGAAAATGATCTTTGGACAAAAAGGACAGAACAAAAGTACTTAATTAAGGGAAGATACCCAAGATTAGAAGTGGGATAAAAGAAAGTATCTAGATGCCCTTGATGAATTGAAATAACCTGAACCTGATGAACTATATTCACAGGAACTGGAAGAATGGACAAATGTGATTACTGAGCCATTCTCATTGATCTTCAGAAAAATAGGGAGAAGAACAGAGTGCCTGCAGGGATTAGACTCTGACAAATGTTGTCTTAATTTTCAAATAAGGGAAGAGAATGGAATCTCAAAGCTATAAGTCAGTGAGCTTGAATTTGATTCCTGAAAAAAAATTTAGAATATATTGTTAAAGAGATGGTTAGTGTATATCTATAAAATGAAACCGTAATTACAATTAGCCAGTATAGCTTCTTTAAATAGAGGTTGTGCCGGACTAACCTGATTCCTTTTCTTTTAAACATGGTTAAAATCTGTAAGGTGGGGGAATGCTATAGATATTATTTGCTCAGACTTCAGTGAAGTTTTTGTAAAATTTTTTTATGATATTTTTGTGGAAAAGATGGTGTGATGTGGGTCAGATTAGAGGTGTCAAACACAGGGCCTATGGACTGCATGTGATCCACAGCACTCCTGAGTATGGTCCAAATCAGATTAAAATGTAATTCTTATCAGATTTTAATGTATTGATGTATTAATAAAGATGAATTATATAAATAAGTGTGGTTTTCTAAGGGACCCACAGGAATTCTTATGTATAGTTTCATGGCCCCCACACCTATTTGAGTTTGACACCAGAGGGCTAAGATGAAAAATCAAGTTACATCAAGTCAACAAGTATTTATTAAATGACTACTTCTGCTAAACTCTATGCTAAGTACCTGGGATACAAAGGAAGGTAAACACAGCTCTCCTCTCAAGAAGCTCATAGTTTAATGAGGGATATAACATGCACAAGCCATATCCAAACAAAATATATACAGGATAATTGGAGATAATTTCAGAGGGGAAGGCACTAGCATTAAGGGAATCAGGAAAGGCTTCTTGCAGAAGGTGAGATTTAGCTGAGATTTGAAAGAAGTCAGGAGATGGAGATAAGCAGGGAGAGAATTTCAGGAATGAAGAAAACCTCGGAAAATGTAGAGCGTATAGACTGAGTATCTTACATGAGGAACAGCTAGGAAGCCAGTATCACTGGATCACCTAGTGCTAATATAAACAGGTAGATCCACACCAGATTGAATGATCATGAGGCATAGGCATCACTGGTTCAATGTAAACTTAAAAGGTCTTTTGTAGAGGGTGTGTGTGTGTTCATCCTTCGTTGTTGAAGACCATGCTATCAGAGAAATGATGACATGACTCGCACTTGACTTTGTTTTGAGTGATGTAGGGCTGTGCAGGTCACCAGCCTCACTTCTCCTCCAGAGCCATCTGGATCCAGTGACCAGTGATTCATCAGGATGAGTGGAGATGACCCAGGATGAGGCAATTGGGGTTAAGTGACTTGCCCAAGGTCACACAGCTAGTGAGTGTCAAGTGTCTGAGGTGAGATTTGAATTCAGGTCCTCCAAGCTATTTTCTTATGAGAGTCAGTTGAAAGGACCAGGAACATTTAACCTAGAGAAGAGATAACTTAGGAGGACAAAATAACCATCTTAAAGTATTTGAAAGATTCTAGCTACGTGCTTCGGTAGAGAGAGTGCAAGACTTGGAGTCAGGAAGGCCTGAGTTCAAATGTGACCTCACACACTTCCTCACTGCGTGACTCTGGGCAAGTCAATTAACCCTATTTCTCTCAGTTTCCTCATCTGCAAAATGAGCTGGAGAAGGAAATGGCAAACCACTCCAATATCTTTGCCAAGAAAACTCCAGATGGGGTCATGAAGTATCAGACATGACTGAAACAACTGAATAATATAGAAGAGAGATTAGATTCTGTGTGCTTGGATGCCAACAACAGAACAAGAAACAATGGATTGTTAAGCTACAAAGAGGTGAATTTAGACTTGGGTAAAGAAAAATTCCTTTACAAATAAAGCTATCCAGAAATTGAATGGGCTTTCTTAGGAAGTAGTAGATTCCCTTCCATTAGAGGTCTTCAAGCAAAGGTGGTTGGGTGACCATTTGGGAGGCATGCTGTAGAAGAGGTTCTAATTCAGCTACTGGTTGGAGTAAAGGGTTTCTGATGCCCATTCCAACTCCAAGGTTCTGTGATTCTGTGACCCCATGAATTCTGGATATGCCATAGTGTGCGCCATTTTTACTTGCTCAATAGGGTGTGCCTATCATAAAGAAGTGATAGCAACTTTGAAAATAAGCCCCAGTATTATATTGTCATTCCCCATAGCAATTCTCTAAATATAGATACTGTTGGAAGAGTGAGTATGTTTTGTACTGTTTGTGGGAACTAGGTTTTCCTTAAGACTTTCTATTAATTTTTGAACTATATAAATGAAGTCTTTCCATTTGTCTGTTAGATAAACTGATCAGACTATTTATAACTGAAAAATACTCTATAAATGTAAGCTATGCGTATTAAGCATTTTTCAAGACCCAGTTTAAAAATCTGTCTCTTTCATGAAATTTTCCCTGATCCTCTCAGCTAGATGTGATCTCTCCTATAAATCCTCACAATTCATTTTGTGTAGCTCCTTTATGCATATGTCATATCTTGTTTTGTATTATAGTTATTTCTGTACGTGTTTCATTACCTGCTATATTTAAGTTCCCTGTGGGCAGGGATTGTCTTCTTTTATCTCTGTATTCCCAAGGTCTAGTACAGTGATTATTCATATGTAAGAGTGAATGAATAAATGAAATAAAAGCATTTGTTACTACATGGAAAACACAATACTAAATGCTAGCAATACCAATAATAAAATGGAGACAATCTTTCCTCTCAAGCAACTATGATGGCAAGCTAAGTGGGATCTTTGATGTTTTTGTTTTGGTATAATCAAATGCCTCGACTTGAATCTTGCCTTTATCAACCAGGAGTAAAGTATAGAAACAAGAGTTTTTTTTAACTAGAAAAAGTATAGTATTTGTATTGTTAATGTGATTAAAGATCTTCCCTTCCCATTTATGGGCCTGCTCGATAAAGGGAGTTTGATTAGGGAAGATTTGTAGGAAGGGTCACACCTTTTCTTAATGAGGCACTGGTTCTCAAGGGTTGGGATGCCCTCTGGCTCTAAAATAGGTATAAATACTCTGAGGGTGAGGTTTTGGGATTTAATTGAAAGTGTTTGTTTGGCCAATGAGGACTCTGGGAAGCTGCTAAGGAGCCCCCTGGGTTGGAAAACCCAGATGTCAGTGCTTCCCTCTCTGGTAACTATGGTCAGGCAGAGGAAGCCATGTCTGTTGATCTTTGATTTGTCTGTATTTTCTTTGAAGTTCATGGTGCTGACTCCCCTGAACTAGGTGAATGATGGAAGTGCTTGATTAAAATGATTGTTAACCCCTCAAAAGTTGCCTTTCCTTTTATGAATGCAGATCTAAGAACCTGTAGTAGCAGGCCCCCTTTTATATGTGGGGTGCTTACTGTTACAGCAATTTACATTATAGTGGAAGAAGTGTATAGGAAATTTTGAGTCTGAGTCAGAAGGAAAAGACTCATCAGGGTTGTGCTGGAGCCATTTCATAATGAATTGTTAAATTTTTAGTGTGAGCATTTACACCTCAGGAAATTGGTGCTAAAAATCAAAACTTGATTCATCATTTTGTTGATTATCTAGGCTTAAGAGAGAAAGGGAAGCAAATAAATAATTATTTGGTGCTTACTATGTGCCATGCACTGTTACAAATATATCTTATTCGATCTCACTTAAGAAAGTAATGGAGAAAGTGTTAATAATTCAGATTAAACTTTAAAGTGTAACATGTATTTTCTGAAAACTGGTTATTAAACATCAGTGAATCTCTGGTTCCTACAGTCCTGAGAGTGGAATGGCAAAGCAGATGATAATGAATTTTCCTTAATATCATTTCAATAGATAACAATTGTATGTTTCTGATTTTCAACCTTTTGACAATGCCAAAGAACGGTATAAGTGGTTAACAAATAATTATTTAGTGAGGGGGTGAAATGAATTTTGATTTACTAGATCTTGGATGCTGAATTTCTCTGGAATCCTTCATAAGAGACTTCTTCTTCATGTCTACCTTTATAGAAAGTGATCCTTAGATCACAGAATCATAAAACATTTAAGCTGTAAGGGGTCTTAGAGATCAATTATTCCAAACTCCTTTTTCTAGGCTGAGTAAACTGAGGCTCAGTTTGGTTTAATGATGTTCATACAGCTAATTAGTGAAAGAGTTGGACTAGATCCAGGTTTCTTGACTCAAGGTCAAGTACCTTTCCATTATACTATTATACCACTACTTAATGCTTCTATTGGTAGAGGTATAATTCATTCTCTCTGTCTCTCTCTCTATTCATATGTGTGAATATACAAATATATGTATATAGATACACACATACATATACATATTCATGCATATACACATACCTATACATATATACATATACATACATACACACACATTTTGTGGAGGAAGTCATAGTACAGGATTTGGAGCCAGAAGAAAATTTAGAGATCACTAAGGCAACTGCCTCATTTTATAGATGAGGAATATTAGAACCATTATGAGGTTAAATGGCTCTCCCACGGTCACACAAGTAGTCAGTAGAAAGCTTACATTAGGATCTACATTTTCCAGTACCAGATCTTCTATGCCTTTACTTTGATCTAAAACGTGGAAGGGAGAAAAATTTTCCTTATTTAGTTGTGCCACATTGGAGTTTTATAAAGGCTCTGGTCTGTTCCTTATCATTACAGTCCAGGGATGCCCCGTTCCCTTTTTATTATCTGACTTTACTAGAGAGGGAGTTGCACTTAGCTAAGGTCTGCTCAAACCTAAGCCACAACTGCATATTCTCTTGAAGGTACTTAAGGGAGTGAGTCCAAAGACCTAAGACATGGACCACTTACTTTGCCAATAGATGACATGAGAGACCTTTGCTTCCTCTCACTTTGTGTTTCAAGGGCTGCTTTAATTCCTCTTAATGATTTCATCTGCTCAAGGTTTGCTGGCTTTTCATCTTTCTTAGAAGGCAGCAGCAGCTGCTGCCATGCTTAGGCCAGTGTTGATGAATTGGATCAACAAAGATGGCCATTTACTTCAAATTTTACCCTTGATTCTTCCTCCAGCAAACAATTACCGAACGGCAGGAGTTTCCTGCAGGGCAGACTGATTTGTCCTGTCCTCTGCTGAAATAGCTTGGTTTTTTCCACATGATGAATGCAATGTACAGGGAATCATCAGTGCTTCTGCTCCCTTTAGTTGTAAAGAAAAAAATACAAATGGGGAGGGGGGACAGAATCTTGGTTATTGACAAGAGCTGTAGCAACAAGCCTGGCACATGTGTGCTTGTGCATGTGTGTATTTTGTCCTCAAGCTCCCTCAATAAAATGTGCAAATAAGTCATAATGGGCTAAATGAAAAAAATGAACTGAGTGACATACTACCCCATCCTCCTGCTTTACTGGTAAGTAGCCCCGTTCAACCTCCACATCTACCAGGGAAGATGAGAATGGCTCTTTAACAGTATTAGGGGACAATTTATTATGTGTATCCTTCTAGTGAGGCCCAATGTCACTGCAGGCCCCCTGAATTTGCATTATTTCCAGACAACGGCAGGAGCAAAAAGGGACACTGATTTATTTCAGAGCAAGCACAGGTGAATTTTATGTCTGTTGGGACTGAGCCAGGGATGACTTAACCCATTCAAAGCTCTCTGCCCATGTGCTGTAAGAAAAGTCATACTGATTTCTTTCTTTTTCTTTTCTTTTCTTTTTTTGGCTACACTTTGTCTTTGGTGTGCCAGTTCCCAGCACAGTACCTGGCACATGGGATCATAGATTTATAGCTGGAAAGGACCTCAATGTACATCTAGTTTTAATGCCCTTATTTTACAGATGAGGAAACTGAGACCTAAGGAACTCAAGTGACTTGCCCATATTCATCAGAGTCAGATATAATGAAAGGTTAATAAATGCTTGATAATGAATGGTCAGATGCTTATCTGACATCTTAGGACTAATTGGATTATTGTTGAATATTGACATTTCAGAGCTGAAGAAAGCATCTAGAATTCTTATCCTGTCCTGATTGGCACAGGAGTGCAGAAAGTGACAATACTTCCCTGACCACATATCTTACTTCCAGCTTAGCCCTTACAGTGATCATCTGAAGATGCGACTCCTATGGAGAAGGGGCCAGTCATTCTCAGGCGGGCCTGCCCCTGCAGATCTTAATCAGTTGCCATACACAAGGAAGGGAAACCAGCCTATCTGAAGAGGCAGAGACAGGAGGCAGCATGTGCCAGGTAAGAAAAATCACTGCTACCTCCATGTTCAACATTTCCAATCAGATTCCCATGGAGGCAACTTTGGACTCTGAGCCCAACAGTACCTCTCAAGTCATCAGACCTGCTTCTTCCACAGCCCTCACAGCCATCATTGAGGGGAGAAATTATTGTGGAGGTTACTCATCTTCCTTATCAACAACCACTGACCAATTGCCACTAACATTCAGAGAGGTGCATATACCCTGAGAATGACAATCCTTCCAAGATCACAGGTTTTGCTTCCAGCCTCATACTCAGTCATCATCTGGGGAAGCAATTCCTGGTTCTAATTCTGGGTGTCTACCTCAATTAAACTCTTGATTTGTAGGGAACAAATGACCAGCAGGTCCTCACCTAATCCATAGCTGGGGAATCCTGGGTTTTATAAAGCACATTGATGGATGAAATTCAGAAGCTGTGGCATTGTCTTCTATTTGGCTGGCTTTCTACTGCATAGGAGGTAGTGCCAGTTTTTCCCCTAGAAGAATTATAAAGAAGGAAGGAATTATAATTAAGCACTAGTATCTCAGAATCATAGAGTTTTTTGGAATAAGAAGGACCTTGGATGTTGTCTGGTACAATTTTTTCTCACGGGAAGAAACCAGTGCACTCAACCATTAGGGTAATTCATTCCAATGGAATGTAAGGTGTTTCAGGAGAGGGGCATTATTTTGTCTTTTCTTTGCATTCCCAGAGCCTAGTATAGAACCTTGCACAGAGTAGGTGCTTAACAATGACTTGTTAAAGTGAATAGAGTATAATAAAACTTGAAGCCATTTCTGCTCTAAAAGTAAGGGAAAAGTAACTTCTATGATTTACAGGTATGGTAGGTCTAGATCTGCAGGGACATTTGGGGCACTCAGGCCTCAGCTGGAAGTCCCCTCTGCTCTAGGCCCCACTAGTTATCTACATTATGAGTCTCATAAGTATTTTGGGGGCGCCCATTAGAATGAAATTCCTATATATGGCCCTGCAAATATCTATGGAAGGTTAGGGAATGGGGGTGGGGTGGAGAAAGAGGACACAAGTAAAATTTGAAGTTTCTTGGGGACAGAACTAATCAATCAATAAATATTAATTAAGCACTTACTATATTCCAGGTATTCTGCTAAGTCCTGAAGATACAAAAAAAGGCAAAAGACAATCCTTGCCCTTGAGGAATGTATGATGTGAGAAAGTGAGGAATCGGGGATGACTTCTACATTACAAGTCCAAGGGACTGGGAGAATAGTGTTACTCTGTACAGGGATGGTAGGAAGTGGGGAGAGTTTAGAGAGAAAGATATTGAGTTAGGTTTTTGATGTAATTAAATTCAAGATGTCGTCTGAACATCCAGTTCAAAATATATGAAAAGCAGGTGGAAATGTGAAATTGGAGGTCAGCAGAGAGATTGAGGTAAAATAGGTAGATCTGAGAATATCAGCATAAAGATAATTAAATCCATGGAAGCTGATAAGATCAAAAAAGGAAGAAGGCCCAGGATAGAACCTTGAGGGGGCACTTATGGTTAGATGATATGATCTGGAAGAGGATTCAGTAAGAAACTGAGGAGTAGTCAAATAGGTAGGAGGAGAATCAGGAGAGAGTAGTGTCCCAAAAATTTAGAGAAAAGAGAGTGAGAAGATGGTACTCAACAGTGTCAAAGGCTGGAAAGAGGTCAAAGAGAATGAGCATTGAGAAAAGGTCTTTGGATTTGGCCTTCAGAAGGACTATGAGCGACTAATATTTATAGTAGTACATTTGTTCACTTGAGTAAGACTGGCACTTGCTTCAGGTAGAGATTTGATTAGCTGATTTCTAAAGTCTCTCCAAATTCTCATATTCTCCTGGTTGATTAATTGTTCAAACATTTGTTAAACATCTATTATGTATAACTTTCTTTACTATGGACTTGGGAATAAATTGCATGGTTATATCTTGGACAGTTCAATGTTTTCATTTCATTTGATTATTACTGTTATTATTTTTACAATGAGTCTCCCTATCTCATCCAGGTTGGAAGTATAGCAGCTGCTCACAGACATTATCCCGTTGCTGAGCACCATGGAAGATTTGACCTGCTCTATTCCTAACCTGGGCTGATTCTTCCCTTCCTTAGTCAATGTGGTGGCTTTCTGTCTCTAGGTGAAGAACTTATTCCAGACACTTGATCGACTTTATTCTCACTGCAGCTCAGAACTCCTGAACTCAAGCAATCCACCTTCCTCAGTCTTCACTGGAATAGAGTTTATGGGCATGAGCCACCATGTCCAGCCATTTAATTTAATTTTGATGTGCATTTAATAAATATCTACTATTTTCAAGGTAGTGTGCTAGTCACCTGGGATGAAAAGACAAAAAAAATTAGCCTCTGCCTCTGGAGAGTTCACATTCTACTGGAGGATTCACTATGTAGACAGATAAGCAAATGCAAAGTACATGCAAAATGTTTTCAAAACTTAGAGAGCACTAGCAACAGGAGAGACCAGGAAAGGTCTTGGGTGGGAGGTGGCATTGGAGTGGTGCTTTGAAGGAAGCTAGAGTATCTCAGAGTAGTGAAGAGCAAGTAGCAAGGGCATTCCCAACATAAAGACCACTTGAGCAGAGGCAGAGAGCTAGGAGGTCGAATGCTGAGTGTGGAGAATAGGTACAAGGTTAGTTTGACTGAACTGGATAGTATGTGAAGGGGAATAACATGAAATGATACTGGAGAAGAACACTGGATTTAAATGTATGTCTGTCACATTTTTTAGCTATATGATTTTGGATAAATAATTTTATCTCTCTTGGTCTCTTATTCTTACTCATCTATCCTATCAAGATCTAATTCCTCTGGTTCTTGTTTCAATTCTTATTTCAAAAATTCCCTGACTTAATAAGCAGAGTATAGTGAATGCTATTTATTGATTATTTCTTTGATGATTTAGGATCTATCAGGACTGACGTTTATCATTCTGAACACCAATGCTTGTTGTTCAGGTTTGGTGATTTCGAAAGTGTAAAAGGTGCAGGTGAAGGTATGGGAGATGTGAATGAAATCCAACTCAGATCCTGGGAGTCTCATCTGTAAATAAATAAACAAATGAATGAATAAAGAAATACATATATACAAATAAATGTGAGCAGTGAGGTGGCACAGTGGATAGAGTAGACTTCAGGCCTGGAGTCAGGAAAACTCATCTTTATGAGTTTAGAGCTGTCCTCAAACGCTAATTGTGTTATCCTGGATAGTCACTTAACCTTGTTTGCCTCTGTTTCCTCATCTGCAAAGATGAGCTGGAGAAGGAAACGGCATAATACTCCCCGTATCTTTGCCAAGAAAACCCCAAATGGGGCCCCAAAGAGTTAGACACAACTAAAAAAATGACTGAATAAACAAACATGTATATGTACATACACACACATATATATTTTATAAATGAATGCATATGCATACAATATAACATATTTAATTTATATCATGCATATTTAAAATATTTTATAAACTTTTTATATAAGTTGACTTCTCAAAGTAGAGTAAGGCTCCAAATTTACATTTAATTTGGTATTCAGGGCTTGCCTTGTAAGTGAATAAAGTAGATGACTATCCCCATGGAATGATTTGAAAGGCCCTGGGAAATCCTCCTGGCCAAAAATATTTTCCCCATTCATCTACCTAGGCCTGAAATTCATTGTTAATTTAATTTCATTGGACTGAAAAGTATTTCCATTTTAGAGTCTTCCATTAAAATGCAAGTTGCTCCTGGAAATAATAATACCTTAAGCACTATCAAATGCCATTTTAAAAGATTACCTGAAACTAACTGAGAGCAAAATAAAGGAGTCTGCAGCATGGGCACTGATGATATACTCCACTCTTTAATTTTGTTTTGGCCCAGGACTTGTTCTGGGTAGCTATGTTCTGGTTAATTGAAGGTCCATTGTGAATCATAGAATGCAAGCTCTTTTTGATGAGGGATTGTCTAGTTCTTTGTTTTTGTATTTTCATTACCTAGCACAGGCACATTTTGGATACTTAATAAAGGTTTGGGTTTTTGATGGATAGAATCACAATTTAGAGCCAGAGTTTATTGAATCCAACTAGCTCATTTTGCAAAATGGAAAACTGAGGTAGACTCAAGAGTGCTTAAGTGACTTCTGTGCTTCTTCAATTTTGTGTGATTTCCCCAAGGACACACAATAAATAATACTGAATTTTTACAAAAGAAAAAATATTAATATAATAATGAATGAAAGAAAAAGTATTATCTTACTATATGTCAAATACTACGCTAAGTTTTGGAGACACAGATACAAAATTGAGAGAGTTCCTGTCCTCAAGGAGCTAACATTCAAACTAGAGGAGATAGTACATATCCAAGAGCTAGTTATTTGGTATGGAAGAATTATTTGAAGAAGAGTTATTTGGTATGGAAATTAAAAGTTTATGGGTTATAGTGGGAAAAGAGTTAGACTTGGACTGTTGGAGTGATGTGTTAGACTTTATTTCCAACACTTAAATAATCTGTTAACCTCTATGAGCCTGAACTTACAAATCTGTGAAATAAAGATAACAATGCCTATTTCATATTGGTGTTGTGAGCATCAAATGAGAAATGATATGTAGAAAACACTTTGTAGACTTTAAAGCGCAATTGAGATATCAGGTATTATAGATGGTAGAGTCTGAGTTCAAATCTGTCTTTTGATTCTAAAGTGGATTCTTTTCTCATTATACCACTCTGGATTCCAATGTGTCTTAGATGAGGGACTTTACGATATTTTCCATTTTTCAAAGTAGAGGCTTTGTCTTCTTTCCCTCCTCTTAATGCACTTAAATTGATAAATGAAAATATAGGTGTGGAACACTGAAGTGGAATTTGCAAAATCCATTTAAAAACATCAAACTTAAATAAATATTAGTGAAACAAGTCTCAACAGCTGTTCTCTATTCTAGAGAATGTTTTCTGTTTCCTTCCTGAGCCATGTAGGAGGGACAGGGAAGTATCACTGTGAGAATCAAAACTTCAAAGTCTGGACAGAACTTGGAGACCACCTAGTCCAACTGTAGCTTGAGCAGGAAACCTTTCTATAATATTCCAAACAAATAGCCATCCAATTTCTGCTTGGTGGGAGGAACATCTCCTGTATCGGGGATTCATTAACTCCCAAGGGAGACCATTCTTCTGTCATCTAGTTCTAATAATAAGGATGTTGATCATGCCTGTGCCAAATTGGCTTCCCTGTAATTTTCACTCTTTGCTCTTACTTCTGTCAGCCAGGGCCAAAAAAGAAAAAAAGAGTCTATTCCCTTTTCCCAATAGTAACCCTTCAAATACTTGAAAGTGCTGTCATATTTCCCCTTAAATAATAATAATAACCTTAAACAAAACTTTTGGGATACCATATATTTTATTTGCTTTTTAAAATATTAACAATTATCCTCTTTTGGTAGGAGCAATAGGATTGAATATGCTTTATTGTATTTTTGAAGTTTGATTTAACACTTGGTGATACTGGGATTTGAAGGTCATCTAAGTTCACTTAATTTTACCATTTAGTTTTCAGTGACTGTCATAGTTGACAAAGATATCTCACAAAGTTTTCTTGACTCACATAGGAAAAAAAATTCAATGTTGGCCATATTTGCTAAATCATGGGACTAAATTTTAAATCTCATTTATTAATTATGCTATGTTTTTAGTCAAAATTCAGCTAGCAAAATTTTCATTTCCAGTTCCTTTTGCCAACAAACCAATCAGTAGGTGTCACATTGAATATTTTCCACAAATAGGTAGAAAAATCAATGAGATACTTCATTTGGACCATTTTTGAATAGGCTAGAAAATTCTGTTTCCAAAATTTTTAAATTGTGCACATATGAGAGGTTTGATAGGAGATATACAGTATTTTTAGCAACCCAGAGGGAAGAGAATATCCAAGAAAAGAGGGTGGTCACAAGTGTCAAATGCTGCATAAAAGTTGAGATAAGAAATTAGAAAAATGTCATTGAATTTTGAAATTATGAGACCATTGGTGACATTGGTAGAAAATTGTTAACATTGAAGAAGATAGATTCAGTTCAGAGAGAAATTAGAGAGAAGAGAAACATTGAGAACCTGGGAGATTAGAAAGATGGTGGTGTTGTCCTTGATGAAAATAGGGAGGTTCAGAATAGGGATGGTTTTGGGGAAAAATAATATGATGAGATCTGTAACACAGATCAAAGAGCATCTATGTTTGCTCATCCTGCACCAGTCACTCATATCCATTGAATAATAAATAATGGGTGTGAGGCTTACTCACTAGGCATTGACCTGGCATGCAGTAAAACCTACCTATTCAAGGGAAGATTAAGGGATGAAGAAAGTTGTGGGGACTTTTGAGGGGAAGAATGTTTCCCTTAAATTTGGTTTAGTAGCTAGCTGATCAGCTGATGAGAGGATAGGAGTGTTATATTATAACAGGTAGAGTGGGTAGACTAGTTGTAGTGGAGACAAATCCATGATTGACTGTTGTAGAGAGGTTAGAATTCAACACATCTTCCCATCTTCTGATTGATTGTTCAATCTTTGCTTAAGGTTGTGCTTTAACCTTGAGATAGCAGGGTCCTACAATGAAAAGAGCACTGGCTTTGGAGTCCAAAGACCTTGGTTCAAATCTTGCCTCTGGTTACTTTAGGCAAGTCTCTTAATTCTTCTAGGCCTCTGTTTAGTCATCTGTGAAATGAGGGGATTTGACTAGATGACTCATATCATTGAATGCAAAAACTAAAATACTAGGATTACAAAAGAAACCAATTATATGGAAATATAGTTATCAGACTACTGATACAAAAACAAGTTCACAGACTCTAAGTTAAGAAACCCCATTAGATTGCCAACTGACTTACTTTCTATAGCTGGATGCGCTGATATTCTATTGATGCACTCAGACCCCATATAGCATCCCACTGTACCCTCATCTAGACCATACTTATCCATCTTGTCCATAAGGACATATAAAAAAGACTGGCAAAGGTCTTGTTGAAATCCAGGAACCCCATGTCTACAGCAACTGTTTATCTCTCTGTCAAGTAATTCTGTCAAAGAAGCAAACAAGCTTCATATTACATAATCAGTTCATGAAAAATCTGTACTAACTCTTATGTTCACTGCTTTTCATTCTAAATGCTCAAAAAGTACCTCTTTAATAATGAATTTTAGAAGTTTTCAGGAATTGGAGTTCAGGTTGCTGTCCTATAGTTTAAAGAAAACACTGCCCTGAATTCTTTTTGAAAATAGAAAAGATAACTAATAATACAATCAAGGATAAAGTAGGAGGAAGGATATTATAATGGAAACTCATAGACCTCTGAGTCACATGACCTGAGTTCAAGTTTTGGCACAGATACTTACAAGGTTTATGACTACGGGTAAGACACAACCTCTCAAATCAGTATAATGATGTTTGTACAACCTACCTTGTAGGGTTTCTATAAGAAAAGTCATTTCTAACCAGTAAGCAATAAAAATGTAATTTGTTACTATTAATAATGCAAAGACAAGCAGAAAGATCACGAAAGGCCAAATGAATCATATGAGTAATATATACATTAGGAATTTAGGTCATGGTGATGGTGCTATGGGAAATCCTTATCACTGCAGGCTTCAAGGAGGAGGTGGGAACATAATGTATGCCTGGAGTTTTGATGAGAGAAGAGATGGGAAAGGACTTTGTAGAGAGAGAGAATGAAATGAAAGAGTGGGGAAACAAAAGAAGCCTGTAAATCTGTGAACATAAGAAAGGAATGAAAGGTGAGGAAACTGATAATAATGTAGAAAGAAAGAAGAAGGAGGAACATATGTGAAAGTCAGATAACTGAGCACCACCATTATTTCAATCATTCAGATTCAACATTCTAGTCTTTTTCTCATCCTATGTATTGCATCAGTTGCTAAATCTTGGACTTTTATCTATAAAATATCTCTTACATCCAATCCCTTTTCTCCATCCGCTACTTTGTATTTATTCTTTTTTTCCTATTGCTTCTCTTTTTCTGAATTTAAGAAAAAGTCAAAAAAAGAACATTCCAGATAGAACAGAAAAAGATTCTATGTGAAAGCATGAATTTCTGTTACACTTAGTTCGTCTTAAGAGTAAATAAATTTAATATGTTACTTTCAAAGCTGTCTTTCTCAAATGTGTTTCCTTCAGAACTTCCTTTATTTTTCTTCTGTGCATTAAAAATGCATCAAAGCTACTTCTCTTCTGAAAATACTCTCTTCTTCTTCAGGGGAAAATGGTATTTAATAAAATAGAGAACTTTTAAGCATTCATGAGGAAAAGATCAGAGCTGAGTAGAAAATTTGCCATGCAAACAGAAAACTCAAAAGAAGTATAAAAAGATAAATATGAAATAGTAATCAGAAAAGACTTACTAATGTTAACCTGTTTACATTCCTGTATGGGAAGATGATACGTGTAACTCCTAAGAACTTTATGATTACTAGGGCAGTTAGAAGGAATCTGCATAGACAGAAGACGTGGATCTGAGTTGATTATGTTGTAATGATCTTCACAAAAAAATGAAATGGGGAGAAAGAGGAATTTGATGGGAGAAGAGGAAGGGAGAGGTAGAATGAGGAGAATTTTCTCACATAAAAGTCACATGCAAGGAAGAGCTTTTACAATGGAGGGGAAAATGGGGGTGGTGGTGGCAGACAATGTTTGAACCTCACTCTCATCAGACTTGGTTAAAAGAAGGAAGAATATGTTATACATACAACACATATATGCATATGTGCATATATTTGTATGCACATACATATCTATATACTCAATTGTGTATAGAAATGTAACTTACCCAAAAAAGAAATAGGAAGGGAAGGAGATAAGAGAAAGATGGGGGTGATAAAGAGAAGGTCAGATTAAGCAAGGTAGTTAAGTAAAATAGACTTTTGATGAGAGAAGGAATAAAAAGAGAGAGTAAAAGAAATAAAAGATAATAGAATGGAGGGAAATACTTAGTAATCATAGCTGTGAATGGGATAAATTCACTCATAAAGTAGAAAAGGATAGAGGAATGGATTAAAACCAGAATCCAACAATATATTGTTTACAAGATACACACTTGAAACAGAAATAAACACACAATTAAAATAAAGGACTGGAGCACAATCTAATATGCTTTAGCTGAAGTAAAAAAGACAAGGGCAGCAATCATGATTTTAGAAAAAGCAAAAGTGAAAATAGACCTGATTAAAAGACACAATCACTGAAACTATATTTTGCTAAAAGGTACCACAAATAATGAAGTAATATCAGAAAATTTTACAGCAAGTTTCTCTGATAAAGAGCTCATTTCTCAAATACATGTGAGTATAGAACTAAGTCAAATTTATAAAATAAGAGCCATTCCCCAGTTGATAAATAGTTAATGGATACGCATAGGCAGTTTTCTGAAGGATGAATCAAAGCTATCTATAGTTATGTGAAAAAATGCTGTAAATTACTATTGATTAGAGAAATGCAAATTAAAACAACTCTGAGATACCATCTCGCATCTGTCAGAAATGACAAATATTGGAGGTGATGAGGGAGAAAGAAGTACACTAATGCATTGTTAGTAGAATTGTGAACTGGTCCAAATATTCTAGAAAACAATTTAGAATTATACCCAAAGGGCTCTAAAACTATGCATTCCCTTTAACCAGCAATACCAGTACTAGGTATATATCCCAAAAAGATAAAAGAAAAAGGAAAAAGGACCTACATGTCAAAAATATCTATAGCAGCTTTTTTTGTGGTAGTAAAGAATTGGAGGTCAAGGGGATAGTCACCAATTGGGGAGTGGCTGAACAGGTTATGGTATATGACTGTAATGAAATATAATTGTGCTATAAGAAATGACAAGCAGGATGGTTTCAGAAAAACCCTGGGAAGACTTTTGTGAACTGATGCAAAATTAAGTGACAAGAACTGGGAGATCATTATGCATATTAACAACAATGTTGTAATGATGAAACTGTGTAATGAATTGTGAAAGATTGGGCTACTCTGATCAACACAATGATCCAAGAAATATGAAAAGGCTCATGATGAAAAATACTATCTACTTCCTGAGAGAGAACTGATGAACTCTGAGTGCAAATTGAAGATTAAGTTTCTCACTTTATTTTTCTTATTTTTAAAAATATGGCTAATATGGAAATGTCTTGCTGTATTTCACAGGTATAATGGGTATGTTGCTTTCATTCTCACTGGGTGGGGGGAAGGGAGAGAATTTGGAACTCAAAATTTAAAAAGAAAAAACTAAAATAAATAAATAATAAATATGAAAAAATATAAAAGAATCACTTTAATTTGCATTTCTCTAATTAATGATTTGGATTTTTCCCCCATTTTAGTCATTTGGATTTCTTCCTTTGAGAACTTTCTATTTACCTTTTGATCATTTATCTATTATGGAATATGTTACTCATATACATTTGAAAAGTTCCTTATATATCTTAGATAGCAGACTTTCATCAGAAAAACTTGCTGCCATGATTTTTTCTCTTCTAATTATATTGATTTATTTATACAAAAGTGTCTCAATGTTATATAATTAAAATCACCCACTGTATCTTCTATAATTTTCTCTACGTCCTTTCTGGTTATGAGTCCTTCCTCTTTACTTTATTCTCTTTAAATTTATTCTGTTTATATTTATACTTTTCTCTGCATCCTAAATTAGGATCTAAATTCCTCGAGAACAAAGATTGTTTCATTCTTTACATTGGTATTCCCGGTGCCTGGCACATTGTGAGCTCTCAATAAATGTTTGTGTATGGACAAAAAGAGCCCTTGAAGGAAAATCTTTGGGGCCATCTGTAAGAGCCTTTGCTTCCCCTCTCTTCTAAAAAGAGAGCAAGTGCTCAAAGGTAGAATTTGAATAGATTGCAATTCTAGTCAAGGACAGTAATCTTTACAAAATGCTGCCCAGGGACTTTTATTGATATTGACTTCCCTGGACATTGCTTGGATAGATCTAATTTCATTAAGATTGAAATAGATTGAGATTTGTTCGTTTACTTATTCATGTCATTCTGAGCGGATTGGTATTTGATTATTCCCCACTTCCAAAGAACAGGGTCAGGGCTTACTACTCAAGTTCCTTTATATATCTTCCATTTTTTTTTGGTCTTGACAGCATTCCCCGACTTTCTCAGAGAGAAAAGGATGAAATTCATTACAAACTATATTTATCATTAACCCCAAGAGGGATAATTAATGGTTAATTCATGCATGATTAATTCATGCAAAGGACACTTCTCACAGTCATTGTAGTGATTGTCATAAACTTTATCTTCTTTCCTCAAGCAACCTACCCTAGTCTCCCCTTCCATCTCAGCAGAATATCTCACCTCATAATTTTTAAAAAATATAAGTATATATATCATAAAGGCAGGAACTCACTTCTATGTTGCTTTCAAACATGCCCAGATCCCTATTCTTGAACAACAACGCCCATTCACTTAACCCTACCAGCTCCTCAGGCTTTTATCCTGTGACTCTCCTATGTTTCATAGGCACAGTACTAGAAAAAGCTGACTATGTTAACTGCTTCCATTCTCTTTCAACCCACCCCTACTCACTTTTCAATCCCCTAAAGTCTGATTTCTGTGTTTGTCACTTGGCTGGAACTTCTCTCTCCAAGGTAACTAATACTCTATTACTAAAACCAGAGAACTTTTCTCAGTCCTCATCCTTGTTGACCTTTCTTTAGCATTTAATACTGTGGACCACCCTTTCTTCTGGAGACTGTTCCATCATTGTTCTCCTACTTGTCTAACTGATCTTGTCTTCTGCATAGGAGATTGAGCATCCTGTGCATCCATAACCCATTACTATGGGTGGGCATTGGGACCTCTGTCTGTCTGTCTCTGTCTCTCTGCAAGCTTATTAACTTCCATAGATTCAACTAATATACAGATAATCTAAAATCTATATATTTAGCCCTTTTAATAGCACCTAACCACCTTTAGGAGGATATCTCTACCAGGATGCTCCATAAGCATGTCAGACTCAACATGTACAAAACAGAACTTCATTTTTTTCTTCCTGAGTAATCCTCTTTTCCTAAATTCCCTATTTCCATCAAGCATGGGTTGAACTGAATGGCTATTGCCATCCATTCCAACTCAGCAATCCTGCAATTCTTTGTAAGGAGAAAACCCCAAAGTTCTGGTTTTATAAATTAGATGCCATCTGTTTCTCACATTGTGTTACTATACATGTGATGTAGAGTGAGAAGCTAGCTAGTCATGCATGTCTTTTTTCTGGGGGTAGGAAGAATTCTTTCTTTGACAGTTATCTGTCCAGTCCAAGAGATAATTCGCTTAATTCCTGGTAAGATCTGAAGTGTCCATATCCAAAAATTAAGCTGTAAAACATCATTTTTGTCTGATTGAGAGGGAAGTGGTTCCTGTGTTTGGGACTTCCAGTGAAAATGATCATGGGGAAAGGTAAGGTGGTTAGCAAAATAATACTTCAGAGTGTTCATTTGTTCAGTTAATTAGTCAGACACATGTTTTTAGAGAAAAAAACCTTAGAGTCATTAAGTATCAGAGCTGGAAGGAAATTTAGAGATAAAGGGTCTGACAGAAATAGTAAAAAGATTGATGGTTGTGGAATCAGAGTACCAGGGTTTGAGACTCCCCTCCTTTGTCCCTTAGGTAACCTTGGCCAAGTCACCTGGAGAGACCTTCTTCTGACTACCTGTCCCCTGGGGGAAGGTGGTAAGGAAGGAATGTGGCCTGACTTTTACCTGCCCCAAAGCAACTTTCTCTGGTTCATGAGATTTCTACTTCCTGCTAGTCTGATTTTCAGCCTGTAGTGATAAAAAGAGACAGACTTTACATTGACATGACCTTCTCTCTCCTGCTTCAGGTATTCCTTGAGGGAAGGCTTCTAGTGGTGTAACTTCCATCTGCCACTACAAGGTAATTGTTTGCCTGATTTTCCACCTGTAAAGAGTAGAGCCTCTAGTGGAAAGGGGAGCAACCTTCTCTTTAGCCTCAGGCCTTCCAGTTCTTTCCGTGCCTGTCCCCTGAGGCCAGAGGAAGAAGAAAGTTGGTGGAAAGTGGGACACCAATCTCCGGCTCTTGTCTCCTTACTAACTTCTAGCCTTTGGAAGGAGGAGGAGTAGTGCAATGTGCCCCCCTCATATGACCATAGGCTTATATATCTTCTGTCTCATTCTGTTCTTGTCTCCTGCATGACCTCCAACTTCTTTTGGGAAGAAGAGGGGAACCTTGTACTCAGTGATGAAATTCTCATGCCCACCTAGTCATACCCTACATATCCCAGTGATTCTGAACTCCTATAGGTCATCATCCAAACTCCATTCTCCTCTCTCATCTCTTGATTCCTTATTCTTATCTTCCTCAATCCTTCCAACCTAAAGTCCCAATCAAATGTCACTCACCTGTTCCACTGCACTCTCTGGAATGCCTGTTCAACGGGCATTAAACTTTTGCCCATCTTAAATCTTTTCCCCTTCCATATTCCTTCCATTTTCTAGAGATCACTAAAACCTGACTCCCCTCTGATGACACTTTCTGCAGTCCTGGCTGCACCTTCACTCATTCCCCTCTGGAACACTGCTTGACCACTTCTAGGTTCTTATCCTATTTCAATCATTCAGTAGCCTCTTCTCCTTGGAGGTACTATTGATATTTCCCATATAATCCAAATCTGAATAGCTATTGTCTATAGACCTCCAGGACATATCTCTTACTTCTTCAACAGTTCAACTCCTGCCATCATATTAGAGGACTCCAACATATATGTTGACTCTTCCTCACTCAAACCACTCAGTTCTTCAACCTACTCATTTCCTATGATCTACTCTTTTACCCCACCTTAGTAATACATAAAAACAATCATATCCTTGTTTTTGCCATCACCCACACGTGCACTCCCTTTATGTTTAAGAATTCTAAAATCCCCTTCACTTGACCAAAATCTATTAGCTTTTTACCTCTCCCTTTGTCTTCCCTAACCCAAACCCATTCTTCATTCTCACTGTGACTTCCAATCCCTTGAAGATTAGCTTTCTCCCAGGCCATCATCCCTACACTAGTCACTCCTTCCTCCTTCAGCCATCCTAACCCATTGGTGAACCAGTTCAGTGATATGCTCTTCTAACCATATTGTCCATTGTCACTTCTAAGCCTTAGTCTTGATGGTTCCCAACATTTGTCGCCTTGTTCCTACACATGTACAGTTGAACATAAGTGGAGAAAATCATGCTGAAAATAGAGCTGACAATGGACCTAATCTTGCTCCTAACTCTAGTCCAGGGGTGCTCTAGGGTTTTTTTCTGGTCAGGTATTCAGTCTCCTTACTCTCCTTGGTGATGCTGCTTCCCCACAGCCCACCTCCACTGCACTGAGTGTTAGGTCAGCTTTTACCCCAGTGTCTGGAGACCTCTCTTTTTGTCTTCCAAAGTTATGCTGGTTTGGAAATATGTCTCACAGTGATTTTTTAAAATTGCTTTTGCTGCTGAGATTATTTTTTTCTGTGGTTATTATGTAGGAGAGGTTTTGAGGGAGTTTTACTCTACCATCTTGACTTTGCCTTGCCTACAATCTAGTTTTTGACATTATTTCACTGAAACTTCTCCTTCTAAAGATACCAGTGATCTCTTAATCGCCAACCCTAGTGGCCTTTCCCCAGTCTTCATTCCTCTTGATATCTCTGTAGCCTCCAACACTGTTGTTTACCTTCTTCTCCTTGATATTTTCCTCTACGTTTTCAGAAGACCACACTCTCCTCGTTCTCTTTCTAATGATCAGATCACTCCTCAGTTTTCTTTTCTGGATTCTCATTCAAATCATGCTTTCTAACTATAGGTGTCTCATGGGGTTCTGTCCTAGGCCCTCTTTTTTTTCCTCTATACAGTTTTACTTGGTGACTTTATTAGCTCATATAGATTTAATTACTAATCTAATTATTAATTATGATTTATTAATAATTATTAATTTAAAAATTAAATGAAAGTAATAAATATTAATTATGCTGATGATTCTAAAATTTATGTATCCTGACCTAACCTCTCTATTGACTTCCAGTCTCTAGCTGTCTTTCAGATATTTTGTACTGTATATCCAGTAGAATTCTCCAACTCAAAATATCCAAAACCTAGCTCATTGTCTTTCCCTCTAAACTCTCCCTCCTCCTACCTTTTCTCATTATCATACATGGTACCATCATTCTCCTATTCCTTCAGATTCAGTACCTATGCTTTATGTCTTAACCCTCCCAAATCCTATTTGTTGCCAAGGCCTGTCAATTTCACCTTTGCAACAACTGAAATGGACCTCATTCCCTTCTCTGATACTGTTACCACTCTAGTGTGGTTCCTCATCACCTCACAGCTGGACTACTGCAATAGCCTCATGGTGTGCCTGCCTGTTTCAAATCTCGCCCCACCAATTCAATGGATATTTCACACTGTTGACAGCTACCCACCTCAGGACATATAAGAGCTCAGCTGAAGCAGTAAAACACATCCTAAGAGAGAGACCCAAGATAGCTTATACCTATCAAGTTGAACCACCCCAATCTCATTAACTACCATGTTACTTCACACCCTGATGGAGATAGCCCAGGACCATGAACCTAAGAACGTTAAGAATAGCAGTGACTCCAAGACTGCCAGTGGTGTTTTTACTATTGTCTTCCTCACAACTGCTGAGGAACAAGACTCTTAGGAGTGACAATTCTCCACAGACCAGCAGGTCCTGCTTTCTAGTCCATCACCCAGCAGCCATCATCCTGGAAAGCAACTTCTGTGGAGATATGGCCTGGCAATTATTTCTGTGCTTGTTAGTGTGTCGGTTTGCTTATCAGCCATGGTTCCTGGAAATGTAGAAAGTAAAGCTATCACCATAAAGGTCCTTGGCACTCTCAAATAGTTCTATACCAGAAGTGGATGTGATTTTGTCAGCAGAAAGGAAATTAAAGAACATGCATTACTATTTGCTTTGCTTCTGCACCCTAAGGACTAGAGGACTTTTCCATGTGATCTGTAGCTGAAATCTCATATGCATTTTCTTCCTCATTAGAATGAGCTCCTTGAGAGTAATGACTGGCTTGCTTTTCTATTTATATGCCCAGCTCTTAGCACAGAGTTTTAAATATCATAGGCATTTAATAAATGACATCATAAAAACAAAACAGAACAAAACAAAAACCTACTACTACACTTTGTCAGTAATTTGTACCTAGGCAACTCTTGATCTATAAAGTTCATAGAAAAACTGAAGGCTTATCTATGGTATAGGTACCTATATCCCTAAGACCAGAGTTTTCCTGGTCACTGCTATGGGAAATGGAGCCCAAAACCCAAGGCTAGGACTAATATATTTTCTTGCTTTTTTAAGGAATATATATGTACATATATATTACAAGAGACATGGATTGGGACATTGGTTCTGCTGAAGGAAGGAGATATGGGAGAAATGGAAAGCAAACATTTCTTCCTGGCTTGTAGTTTTTACCATCTGGGAAGTGGGTACAATACTTACAACCTTCACTGGCTGGGAAGAGGAATGAGATAATGTCTGTAGGGCATCTTGAGCTTCAGAGATGAAAGGTACCATATAAATACAGAGGACAGCAGCTATATATCATTATCCTCCAAGGAGAATGTTTGTTGGATTGCTTGGCAGCAAGAGACTTTCTTGTTCCACAATTATGCTCATCACCTCAGTCTCCTCCCTAAAGACACTTTGAAATTGTTTGGAGGCTTTTAAAAATGGTCTTGCTTTTCCTTTAGCTTTCCTCCCTCCCCTTGTTCCCAAGAAGCTTCTGAGATTGCTTTGAGTCTGATGGTAATTACTATTGGGGTGGGAAGGAAGTTGGAAATATAAAGTAGTGAAATCCCTCCTATGAGCAGGGGAGGTGCCATCACTGTGAACTTTCCTCTGTTTTCTGCTTGTAATTCCATCAAACTCATTCTAACCTCGTACCATATTTCCTTTCTAGCTTCATCTTATATCAACGACCTTTGTGTATCACTGTCTCCAACCTAATTGGTTCATTCAGTGCATCTGTCCTCTGGCCTCAAGGCCCTTGTTTCCAGGCATGTCCTATGCTTGGGATACTTTCTCCTTCTGGACCTATCAAGCTCTGAACTCATCTTTTAAATGCTTCAGTGCTTCAATAATCTATAATTTCCTTCATAGAGTGATCCATTCTGGGTCATAACCATAACAGATCATAACCACTGAGCCACTGGATTATACAATGTCAGAGCTAAGATGTTTTCTCATTTCATAGAGGAGGAAACCAAGTCAATAGACTTGCCCAAGGTCAAACAAGTGACAGAATCAGGATATTAAGTCCAGTTCTTTAAATTCCTTGCTTTTTATTCAATATCATGCTGTTTCTCATGTCCCCTGTATACTTTGATAGGTAGCCTTTGTGAATTATTGTGTCTGAAAAAGTCAGTGAGCTGGTAGACAAATTGCCTATGAGTCCTTCTCTAAACTTAGCTATGGCTCCCAAGAAGACTTGTGTCTCTTTAAATCTCACATAGAACTTTTTTTTTTTGCACCTCTTTAATGCAAGTATCACTGTGTTTACTGTAGCCATCTGTGTTTGTGCCTTATTTTTCATACCAGACTGAGCACCAAGAGGATAGAGATAGCTTTATCCAAACTTTATGTGTTCTCCAAAACTCAACACCACCCATGGTAGGCACTTAGTAAACATTTCTTAAGTAAATGAATTAATGTTCAAGATTCAATTCAACTCAAAATATAAAAATTGTTCTGTTGTTCTGTTATGTCTGACTTTAGGACCCCATTTGGGCTTTTCTTAGCAAAGATACTGGAGTGATATGCCATTTCTTTCTCCAGCTCATTTTACAGATGAAGTCACACAGCCAGTAAGTGTCTGAGGTCAGATTTGAACTCAGGAGGATGATTCTTCTTGACTCCAGATCTGGCACTCTATTCACTGCACCAGTTAGCTACCCCTTTAAAAAAATTGTTCTAATTAAATTAAATTAAAACTGTAACCACACTGCTTGGAACACTCCAGTGGAACACCGTGAATCTTGATGCTGCTCTGGGAAAGAAACATTCCCTCCTCCCTACATACTAGTGACCTGTGTCAAAACTCTGTTTGGTCCTGACCTAGTTATGAGTCCACTAGAAATAAAAAGGCAAGATTCCTGCCTTTGAGAAGAATTCAATTTAGTAGGAGGGAGAAAACAGGGACACAAATAAATATAACACAAACTAGAAAAGGTCATACTCTTGTTTTTCAGTCAATCAACAAACATCTATTAAGTGCTTACTTACTATGTGGCAGGCATTGTGCTAAGCTCTAGGGATAGAAAGTAAAAAAAAAAAAGACAGACCCTGCCCTCAAAATGCTTATAATCAAATGAGGGAAGGCAATACACAAAAAGAGTTGAAAAGCAGGGAGTATGGGAAAGGTACCCAGCATGGAGGCAGGGTGGAGAAATCACAGAAATTCTAAAGCAGTGCAGCCAAATGAGAATTGAGATGTTCTGAGCTGAGCTCTCACCTTAAATGGAAGATTTGAGTTTATGGCTCCACTCTCCAATAGGAAGTACAAAGGGTGGTGATAAAGTGAAGTCCTAAGGCTGATGGAATGTTCATCATGGTTAAGAGGTGACCTGCATTTTAGAAGACTATGGTCAAGGGAGCATAGGCTCAGGTAGGTCCTAATAAACTGAAAAGTTATTAAGAATGAAGGTAAAGAGATTGGGTGCATCTGTTGTCCAAGGATCATCCTAGCTAAGTTGAGAGTATCATCATCAGAAATATGACCACTAAATGGTACATATTTTTTTCTTTCAGGTCACAAAGTCTTAGGAAGACTTCCCTGAAGCAAAAAAAAAAAAAAATTACATTATTTGTGGGGGGCTTATAAGAGGAATTAAAGATCTTTGGTATTTTGTAGTAAGTACATACAAGGGGGACAAAGTAGTATGAGATTTGATTTCATTGGATTTAGAATGAAATATACCTTTCTCTCTGCCTCTCCTTCTCCTCTAAGCTCTATAAGGGCAGGGATTGTCTTATTTGCTTGTGTTCATATTCCCAGCACAATGTCTAGTATCTAGTATCATCCATCCACCCATCCACCCATCCATTCATTCATCCATTCATTCTCTCTCCCTCTCCCTTCCCTTATCCACTTGCCTGGAGCTAGAAAGACTTGGATCCAAATTCTGACTTTTACACTACCTATGCGACCTTTAACCTCATGCAAATCACTTAACCTCTCAGGGCTCTAGACAGCACTCTAAGACTATAAATTACAGAGAAAGTGCCCAGCTGCATTAGGAGAAGGAATTTCCTTATAACAGAATTCCCTATGCCAAGTCTTCATGACTAAAAGATGTAGCACCAATGGGATATTCACAGCGCCTATGGCACAATTCTGAATTGCGAAATCCAACATACTCTCCATAAGGAAGACAGAATCAAAACATTTATTTAGACACCAGAAAGCCAAATCTATCATAGTAACAAAGACATCTACACACAGTAACAATGTATAGGACATCACCATCTTCAAGCCTTACCCCTGCTAGGTTTCCCACAAACCAGCTCCCTTAAACAAATCACAAACAGGCTCTCTTCCTCATGCTTGCCAGCTGCCTTTCCCAGCCGTTTCCACAGTTCTCTAACTTCCTCTCAGCTCTGTTCTAGCTCCGCCTCTTCCTATTCCACCTGTTCAGCAAGCTCCTCCCACCACAGGTTCCATGTGACTCAGACTTCCATATGATCCAGGAAGATCACATGCACCTATTAATGAATGGGAAAGATCTTCCTATTTAAATTACCATCTCAAAAGGCTAGCTAGTTCTCTATGTATTATATTGTTCTGCACCATATATACTCACACACATATTTATGTATATATGTGTATATACATATATATGTGTGTATATATACACATGTGTGTATATATGTGTATATGTATATATACCCACACTCACATATATGTGTGTATATGTATATATGTACAAGTACACACATATACACTTACATATATAAAGTATATTTTGAATATATGCTTGTATTATAATTATCTATGTATGTATCTTACCCTTTTTTAAAGACTATAAATACCAAGTGCACATATAGTATTTAATGGTTAAGTCTCTCTCTGAATACCTTAGAGAATATTTGATTCTCAAAACAATTCTTTGAAGTAATAACAATACTCACAATTTGATAGTGTTTTAAGGTTTATAAAATCTTTTCCTTGTAGCAATCTTAGGAGGCAGGTAGCATAAATATTATCATTATTTTTGAGGATGAGGAGACTGTATTTTATAGAGGTTGAGTGACTTGAGTAAGATCACACGCTAGCAAATAGCAGAGGCTGAAGTCTATGTCCAGTATGATTTCTACTACTCTGCACTAATAATTTCTTTTTTCTTCTAAACTCACAGTATATTATATTGGGGATAGAATTGGACTGGAAAGGTGGAACAATTGAGTTCTCTGACTCACACTTTCTCTTTTGGTCTCATTTTCCTTCTATGTAAAGACAGAACTCTGAAAAGATCTTTAAGGTCATAAGGTCCCATGAAAGTCTTTCTGTGAGTACCTAGTAATCCATACCTCATAGAGGTAGGCTGTCTACCCACTGACTTATCTCTTAGTCTCCCTTTCTATTGGTAGTGGGATAAAGGAAGGTTGAAAAAAAAAGCCACAGTCAGTATGAATTAGAAAGAGAAAGCAACACTTTAAGGGCTGGGTTCTTAGGATACCTAAAGGTGCAAAACAAGTTTTTGAAACTTGGCAAAGAGCCCTCCAAGCCAAACACTTTCTTTCTAATTTGTAAAACCACATGGATTTCAGGAGAAGATGAATCTGTTTTTGACTCACTGATGCCTAACGCATTTAAATGTTATGTTGTAAGCACCTAATAATCTGTGACCTTTTCGGCATACTTTTCTGAGAAAAGGAGGGTGAGAATACTGGATCACTGAGCTGGGGAAAAGGGAGGGGAAAGACCGGAAAGAAGACAGGAGGACATGTCGGCACACACTGGCAATTTCTGCTACTGGAGTAGCTGAGGGAGTGCTTGAATTTCAGAGTTCTGAGCTTTAGCAGGGCTAAAATGGATCAGGTGCCTACAGTAAGTCGGGCACCTTATGGTAAGCCCCGGGGAGCAGAGGCCCACTAGTCAGCCTAAGGGGCAGTGAGACTGCCCAGGCAAAAAAATGGAGCCAGTCAAAACTTGTGGTCTTCTCAGCAATGAGCTCAGGCCCATGAGTGACTGCTGAACTTCCAGCCTGGCTGAGATAGGGAGATTCCAGTCACTTAGGCTCCAGAAATAAATAAATGAACAAACAAACAAATAAATAATCAATTAATGAAAAAAGAAAGAGAAGAGAGGGAAAGAGGAAGGAAGGAAAGAAGGAGGGATGAAATAAGGAAGGGGAGGAGGGAGAGAAAAAAAGAGCTCTATTGTCAGAAAAATTGTTCAAATTCCACTTTTGATGCTGACTACCTTGGGGAAATCATCTTCAATCTGATGAACCGTAGCTTCCTCGTCTATAAAGAAGTAGACAGCTTCTTAATTCCTTGAATGCTCTAGATCTTTTAATATACAGGACAGCACTGTGTGATTAAAACTTCAACCTGATAGCTGCCAAAGTGAGAATCTCAAAGTGATAGTCAATTTTTAGAAATCTGTTCTCTCTTAGAAACTCACCTGGATATGAGGATGAAGTACATGTATTGCAGAAATAATTCTGGACTAGTACGCCCAAGAAATCAGGTTATAAGACTCAAAGAATTTTAACAGATCTTGTCCCTCCAATCTATCTCTTCTTTGGCTACTTCTTACGCGATTCTGTTTTTACAAAGTGTTTTATAGGTCTGAAAGAGTTTTAGATATTATTCAGTCCAGGTGTGGGAAACCTGTGGCCTTGAGGCCACATGAGGCCCTCTAGGTCCTCTAGTGCTCAACTTTACAGTTTGAATTCAGTCAAAGGGCTGCACTTGAGGACCTAGATGGCCCCATGTGGCCTGGAGGGTGAAGGTTCCCCACCCCTGTATCTAGTCCGATTCTTTTATTTGTCAGGTGAGGAAACTGAGTGTATGATGGTGGAACAAAATTCTCCAAGATCATATGGTGAGACTATGGTAGAATCAATTCTGAAACCTAAGACTGTTGACTCCAAATCCAGGGCTTTAAAAAAAAATTCCACAGTGTATTTTATCCTGTAAAGAGACAGTTCTGTTTTATCCTGGGCCTAAAAGATGCACATAGGAGTGGAGGGAGAATGGATGGAAGGGGAAACAGAAAGGGTGGGGTTTGTAAGTACATCAATGGGCATAAGCTCAGATAGTGGAAAACAAGATAGCCCACATTCAGTTCCATTTGTTGTTGGTGGTGGTGCATTTAAAACACAGGGAGGACCCTTCCTCTTGCCCAGCCAATTGCACTTGCTTCGCTCCTTGCCCTGGGATATTTTAAAGGCCAAGATAGTGTCACTTACAACCACAACTTCCTCATACAGTTTTGCTTCCTTCACAGGAATAGTGTAAGGATCTAAGGTGATGGATATGAAAGCACTTTGTTAACTCAGAATCTTAAGAATTGGTAGGGGCTTTAGAGGTCATCTAGACTAAACTCCCGTCCTAAATAGGGATTAATAATGACACTGCTGCTAAATGATAGTATTTATGTAGTGCACACTATGTGTCAGGCACTAGACTAAACACCTTACTGTTAGTATCTCATTTGAGGTTCACAACAACCAGGGAAGGTAGACGCTATTATTATTTCCATTTTACAGGTGAAGAAACTGAGGCATAAAGGGGTGTACGTAGGAAGAGAAAACACAAACCATATACAAGCAGCAACAATAGAAGTTGAATAAATAGCTGTGAAATCCTAAAACAACAGAATAATGGAGTATTGCCAAGTCTAGTGAAAAATCGAGTGTTCCATGCATTAATAAAAATTGATGTAAGGCAAAAAAACCCCCCAAAACACCATGTCCTATTCTAGACCAGTGTTGTCAAGCTCAGATAGAAATGGGGGCCACTAAAACATGCGTAAGGATTCTTTTAAGCTGCTTACTGATTTAGAGAACAACACATTAACATTATCTTTGTTCTAGTGTGTTTCTATTTATTTCCCAATTGCATTTTAATCTAGTCCTGCGGCAGAGTACAGTACAGTACATGCTGGACGCCTGTCTTTAGAGACTAAGTGTTCACCAGTATCACTGCAGGTAGTTGCACTTGCCTAGCCTCTATGTTGACTCTGATTACTCCCTAGGACTTAAAAAAGTTACAAATTGGGTTAATCCATTTTCAAAGAGGGATTTCCCATACTGGAAGTTCCCTACACTACAGAAATCATTAATTCCCATAATCTTGGTAATTAGGCTCTCATTCTGTGTGTTTCTTTTTTTTGTATCTTTCCAGAAATCCCCCATAGTGGAGGTACCCTTCAAACTAGAGACCTGCTCTTATTATTTTTCTTTTCACACAGCTAGTAAGTGTCTGAGGCTGGATTTGAACTCAGGTCCTCCTGATGCCAATACTGGTGTTCTATCCACTGTGCAACCTAGCTGCCCCAGTCTACTCTTAGTCTTTTGCTCTCTCCTGGATACCAGCATACTAATGTTGCAAAATTGACTAACTCCTAAGAAGTCAAAGGAAGCCACTTAACACTTAAAAAATTATCATTGTTTACACTTCTCTGACTGATGTTGAAAGCAGCCCTCCAGTTGACTGTAAACCACTGTACAAGGTGATTGGGAATAAGATACCTCTTCTGGTGGGGAGAATACTGAGGATGCCTGTCCCCTGTGCCGAAATATCCCTAGCCCTAGGTGGAAATGCACTATGTATCAGTAGTGTTATATGGTCTCAATTCAGGGACTATCTCCTATGGGAATAATTTTCTGATTCCTTCCCCACCCCTCTCCTTTCTTCCCTATCCACACCTCTACGTTGTTATTGCTGTCTCTTTGTACTCTAGCTAAGTACACACACACACACACACACACACACACACACGCATATTATATATGTATAATATACTATATATGTGTGTATACATGTACGTGTGTATATATTCATATATACAGACATATTCATCTGGATGCATGCATCTCTCCTCAAGCAGAAGTACTTCTCTTAAGGGAAAGAATTACTTTTTGTTTTGCCAACACATCCCTGATGCCTCCCACACTGCTTTTCATTTAGTAGGTATTTAACAAATGCATGTTGGATTGGCCGTGGCATTTAATGTGCACATGTGTACCCAGGAAACTTTAGGAGAGGCTTTTTGAGGTTAGAGGCCAGTTCCTTTGGCTCCAATTCTATGTTTTTATAACTTGAATCTTTCCATTTTCTTTTCATTCCAACTAGTTTTTCATAGGTTGGTTATCTAGCCTTTTGACGTTTTCCCTTTTAAATTCTTAATGAATTAAATTATGCACAAAGCATTTTCGATTTTCATTAGTCAATCAGTCAACGAGCATTTATTAAGCATCTACATGTACTAGGGCAAATCACAGGGGATAAGCTAGCAAAACAAAGAAATAAACAAACAACAAAACCAAACAAAAATCCCAGTCTCTTCTCTCAAGGGGCTCACAGTCTGATGGGGGAGACACCATGCAAACAACAACATATACACAAGATTTGTAAGACAAATTGGAGGTAATGAAGAGAGGCACTCGAATTAAAGGGGATCTGAATAGACTCTTTGCAGAAGGTAGGATTTTAAAAAATTTAACTACTTTATTTGTTTTCAATTTTCAACCATCACTTCCATAAGTTTTAAATTTTCTCCCCCTCTCTCCCTGAGACAGCATGCAATCTTATATGGGTTCTACGCATGCATTCTTATTAAACACATTTTCACATTAGTTATATTGCATAGAAGAATGAAAACAAATGGGAGAAACCCTGAGAAAAATCAAAAGAAAACATAACACAAGAGAAAATGGGCTGCTTCATTCTGTGTTCCCGTTCCATAGTTCTGTCTTTGGATGTGGATGGCATTTTGCCTCAAGAGTGAAGGTAGGATTTGAGTTGAGATTTGAAGGACTCCAGGGAATCCAGGAGACAGAGAAGATGAGGGAAAAAATTACATGGCTAAAGGAAAACTGGTGAAAATGGACAATCAGGAAATAGAAAGTTTTGTCCTAGGAACTGCAAGAAGGTCAGTGTCACTAGACTGAAGTACACAGAAAGAATGGAAAAGTAGAAGGGGACCAAATTATGAAGGACTTTGAACACCAGAAATAGGAATTCCTATTTGATCCTGGAAGTAATAGGGAGCCACTGGAATTTATTGAATAGATAGGTAATATGATCACACATTTAGGAAGGCAAATATGATAACTGAGTAAAGGATGAACTGTAGTGAGGAGAGAATTGAGGCAGGGAGATCAAGCAGAAGGCTGCTATAATGTTCTAAGTGTGAAATAATGAGAGCCTACAAAAGGGTGGAGGAGTGTTGAGGAACATGAGGGAGCATATGAGAGAGATAGTATGTTGGCAGAACCATTAGGACTTGGTAACAGACTGCATATAAGGTGGTGGTGGTGTGAAGAGTTAAGGGTAGAGGATAACAGCCAGAATGGTTGCCCAGGTGACTGGAAAGATGATAGTGCCCTTGAAAGAAATTGAAAAATTATAAAGAGAGGAAGGCTTGGGGTGTAGGGGAGGGGGATCATGAGCTTACTTTTGGAAATGTAGCATTTAAGGTGTCTATTAGACATCTAGTTTGAGATATCTAATAGGCAGTTGGAATGTGATATTGGAAGTTAGGAGAGAGGTTAGGACTGGCAAAGTAGATCCGAAAATTGTTAACATAGTGGTGGATGGTACCTTAGAGAACAACTTCTCTAACCCCATGGTTTTAGAGATAAAGAAAGAGAGACTCCAAATCCACCACTTAGCACTATGCTTGGCACATAATAGGTCCTTAATAAATACTTATTGATTTGCCTTCACTAGACGTAAGTGATCTTGGGTCTATACAGGGCCACTTGAAATTGGAACTAGGCCACATGACTTCACATTTTCTTGGTTCACAATTCCTTCACATTTTCCATTACTCCTTGCTGCCTCTTGTTTTGAGCACTGACTGACTACTTATTAGCACCTTCATTGAAGCATGCTTAGTACATTCTTGCTGCTTGTTAAGGCTCTGATTAAAGATATAGAACTCAAAAACGAGTTAGTTATTTGTACTGGCTTTGTAAGGCTGCATTCATTCCTACCTACCCTTGCCAACTATGCCAACTCCCAAAACCATGCTGTTGTTTGACTTGCCTTGAATGTCTATTTGAGATCTTCCCTGAGAGCTTACTCCTTAGTGGCAGCACCAACCATTTGGCACTTACTACACCTTGTCTTGTACTGCTAGCCACCTCAACAACTAGATTATAAACTTTTTGAGGAGAGGGAGGAACGATGTATTTTTCCTTCACAGAACCTAGTGTTCCTTTTGTAGTAGTTCTCAACAAGTATTTATTCTTTCTACTTTTTCTGAACCCCATGGGGCCAACAAATAGAACATGAAGATGTCAGTGTCAGAAAGCAGAGTAGTACAATGGAATGAGGATTGGTACCAGAGACAGAGGATTTATGTTCTGATTCCACCCTTGATGCTTACTTCTTGTGTGACCTTGGGCAAGTCACTTAACCTCTGTGAAACTCAGCTGCCTCACCTGAAAAGTTTTGGCTTGGATGGCCCCTCAAATCTCTTCCAAATCTAGATCTATACTCCATACCCATACCATGTATGCTTAAATACAAAATTGTCATGTCACAGAATCAGAGACTTAATTTTGGAAGGAACCCAGTATATTACCCACATTTCTAATTGCTCTGCTGGTACTCTACACCATTGAATGTTAGTGAAGTAAATATTGTGTCCAACTTGGTGATAGGATCATACATCAAGAATTAGAAGGGTCCCTAGAGGTCATCTAGTCTAATCACCTCCATTTTAGGGATGAGGAAACAAAGGCCCAGGAAAGTTAAACAACTTGACCAATATTTCACGGGTAGGGTCAGGATTTGCAATGAAGTACCATGACGTCAAGCTCAATATTCATTCCACTATACCAGGTCTCCTATATTTGCCACCCAGTCTGATTTTCTTAGACATCCAAAAGGATATTTTTTTCCCTTGGCTGTGAGAAAAGATGGATTTCTTATTCACAGAATCAAGACTCCTTTGATAAAGGCCTAGCTTTCTAAACTAGACTTTTGTATTTCAGTCATCATAGTTAGGTTGTGTTGGGCAACATTAGAACCCACTAGGGATAAATGATATCTGTTACAAATGACATAGACTACAATTAATTTGTGTGAAGTTATGTAGAAGGGGGCTTTCCTTTTCTGACGCTTTACCAGTTCAACTTGTGAGCAGCCAAATGATCTTGCAGTAGATTTTATTGTTTACTTTTGCCATATTTCATAGACAGGTAAGAAGTGGTATAGAGAAGCACAGGGAAGTGCAGGGGGCTGCATTCTGGATTCTTAACCTCTGGGCTGCTGTTCTAAACCACTGAATGTTAATGAAGTAGAGGAATGGGGTACTGTGGAGTGCAGAGATGGAAGAAGGCACCGGGGATGTTTTGCTCTGATGTTGGAGATTCTCCTGGGATGCCTCTGTGACATTCCAGTTGAATCAAGCTAGAATTTCTTGTAGCAGCACTTCCATAAGAGGCATCAATGGATGAAGGTATTTAGCAAATTCAAACAGAGGGAATAGGGTCAGTATACCATTGATCTCGTTGGCCTATATGAATTGCAAACCAAGAGAGTACAGAGTATGAGAATGTAGGTGAAGAAGAAAAGTTAGCAGTGGAATCCTTTGAACTGGAATGCTTGAGTTTTTCTCTCTTTATGTCTTGATTGTTCTGGTTTCTTTTATGCTCTTTGTATCCTCATTTCTTAGTACAGTGCCTGGTTAGTCAACAAATAGTTATTAAGCATCTACTGTGTCTTGGGCATGTGCTGGGGACACAAAGAAAGGTCAAAGACCACTCCTTCTCTCAAGGACCTCACAGTCTGATGGAGGAGACAACAGGCAGACAATTATGTACAAACAAGTTATATAGAGGATAAATTGGAAATAATCAAAAGAGGGTTTTACCTAGTAAGTGCTCAACCAACATTTGTTGACTTGACTTGATGATTATAAGCTATTCCCTGGTAGTTGTTCTGATCTGGGACTATGGCTTCTGTTGCTTGTCAGAGTCAAGATGCTGTGTCTTAAGTCCTGATGAAGCTGTATTCCAGATCCAGCCTCCAGCTGCTTTTCTGAATGTCCTGGATGAATTCCCTCTCCCTTTTCCATCCAAAGTGAGTAATGACATGTATTGAGACCCTTGACATAGAGCCTCCATTAAATAGCTGGGCATGCTACCAGTCATCCTAGAGTTACCTAACTATGCAGATTCTCTCAAGGCTTAAACTAATCCCAGTCTTTAGGACAAGAATTTTTTAAATCTACATTAATTCTTTCAGGTGTACTAGTAATTGCTTCATAGTATACTAATTGTAAAGGGGAGGCATTTGTGGGAGTGTGGAATGAGTTTAGGAGATGCAGACCTTACTCAACGATGCTCATAGCAGAATGAATGAATTAAAAAGATATTTTTCGTAAATGACAGATTTTGAACTGAAAGAGACCTTGGAAATCACAGAAGTCTGGCTTTTTCATTTTAGAGATGAGGAAACTGAAATGACATTCTAGGCTGCATATATAGTAAATGACATAGATAAGATATTTGCATTGAGAACGTTTTCTTCTGGAATTGACTTTAGAGTTGATAACTCATTTTAAAAAATTGTTAGTCTGTCAATCTTTATTCAGTTAGCAAACAATCATTTACAAAGTGTTTACTGTGTTCCAGTGACACAAAAGTGTTAGTGGTACACAAAAGAGGAAAAAACAAAGTCTCTCATTTCAAAGAGCTTACATTATAATGTCAGGGCCTTTCCTTTTTGGGGTGGGGGGATGGATTTGATCTTTAGAAATGGCCATGCGCATCTGTAAAATGAGGGATTTGAACTAGATGACACCTGAGACACCTTGTACCTCTAAATCTGTGATTCTCTGAACTCCTAGGTTCCTTTTCAGTTCTGTCATTCCATAATTCTATGACTCATCAGTCATGGAGCTTAATTTCAGTGAATTATTTGAAGGGGGGAAAATGGCAAGTCCCAGCAGCTCATCGTAGCATTATTGATGGACTGGAAACTGACATTTAGCTTCTGAAATGATGATCAAGTACTGTCACTTGCGTAAGGAAATAAACCCATGAGTCTGCCACCATTCATTTACTATTAGGGTCAGCGTCTAACTTGGTGGATGCTGAGCAGGTGCAGCCTCCTTCTCAGAAGGTTTCCAGAAAGGAAGATTTCTAGAGAAGCTGTAATTCCTTGGAGGATCCTGCTCCAGGAGAAAAGTAGCAGGCTCTCTTCAGAGGGAGTCACCTTGGCAGATTCAGCCTGCTGTTGTGTAACAATCACATGGCTATTGTAGGGAGTCTCATACCTTAAGGAGGTGGGAAGTTGTTTGTTACTCAGCAACCACATAGCCTGGGGTATCTGATCCTCCTCATAATCGTTCCAAAGGTATCAGTCATCTTTGCCCATTAAGACGCCCATATTTCTCCGTTCTCTGATGTCTTTCTTTTCACCTTCTTCAATGTACTAAGCTATTCTAGTAGTTGAAAGGGATCTCAGAGGGCATCAAGTCAAGTGTGACCATCTCATTTTGCAGAAGAGGGAATAGGCCCAAGGTCATACAGGTGGTGTCAGACTCAAGATTTGAATTCTCTCCCTTGGATTAATTCCAGTTCTTTTTCATACTGTACCAGTGCACACAGTGTAGATGCAACTGACTTGACTTGATTTGAGAAGGGTTCAAGAAAATTCTATCCTATCCCCTTCTAAACCCATCCCATCATCTCATCTGCCTGAACTAATATCTGAAACTATGTCAGGATATTTCCATTACTATGGGCTTTAGGTTTTGACCATCAATGTGATTGATCCAAAAATGAAAATACTCCAATTTTAGGTTATTATATAGTTTCCCAAAGTCACTAGTAACTCTAGGTCCTCTGGAGCTTAGAGCATAACATAAATTTAACCAAGTTAACCAGAACTTCTTAAATACTTATTATGTGTCAGCTGCTATGTACAAGCAAAAAGAAAGACAATCTGGTCCTCAAGGAACTTACATTTTAATGAGGAAAGTCAACAAATAAAAGAGAGTTGAAGAGCAGAGGCTGAAGATTAGGGAGAAGGTTCCCATTTAAGGGAATGAAGAAGTCCAGAGAGTTGAAGCAGAGGCAAGAGGGGGACGAGACATGACTGGGCCAGGTCTTTTCTCAAAATGGAGGTTCTAGAAGAGACTGACCAGTGGGAGAGAGGTCTGAAGATGTGGAAGATTGTTCTTGGTTGAGAAAGTCACAGGGATAAAGGAAACTTTGAGTGAAAAAGGCAGATTTGGGGTGGTAGTGAAGTCCATAGAATCAGAGGCATAGCCTGGAGAGGAAGGTGATGCTGCTACTTACTACCTAGAGAGCATGGTACTCACTCAGTCAGTTTATGCTTGTCACACTGGGCAAACGTGCTAAGACAGTGTGATTGTGCCTTCACTGGTTACAAGAGAGTCTTTAATTCTCTGTCTCTGAACTCTACTTCCCTCTCCAGGGTTCTGGCAACTTGTTGCTGATGTATATTTGAGATGATCTAATTGGAAATTAGCTCTGCCTCCTCCCTCTATTCCCCTCCCCACCCTGTGAGACCTCACTTCCTTTTATAGACTTGCTGTATTTCAGATGATATTGGCAAACTGGCATTGATTCTTCATAGAAGGAGCCACACAAGCTTGGAAAGAGTATGCCACATTTACTCTTAGCTTAGAACTGATTAACAAATGAATGAGATTGTGACACATAATATAATCATATCTCCAGAATGTCTTTTTCCATGACTCTCCTAGGAGCCAGAATCTTCAAACCTAGGAATGATCTGGACCTAGGAGATCTAGAAATTATATAGTTTGTATTTGCTTTGTCTCACAGTTCCTCCTCCTCTTTGGGTGAAATAATGCTCACCTGGGCAGCTGGGTGGCTCAGATGCTGGCCCTGGAGTCAGGAGGACCTGAGTTCAAATCAACCTCAGACAGTAACTAGCTGTGACCCTGGGCAAATCATTTAACTCTATTTGTCTCAGTTTCCTCATCTGCAAAATGAACTAGAGAAGGAAATGATAAGCCACTCAAGTATCTTTGCCAAGAAAACTCCAAAAAAACCCCATGGAGAGTTGGACATGACTGAAGCAACTCAAAAACAAAAAGTGCTCAATTGATGTCTGATTTGCTGGATGGAGAAACTCTGGAGGAAGTCTGACATTGGGATTCATGGCATGGTCTGAGCTTTGCCACCTTCCCAGTCTCTGCTATCTGGTCATTGGCTATTACCTCTTACTTCAACTAGACCATCCTGGCTCAGGCTCAGTGGGCTCAGTGATCACTCCCAGCAGGAGATGGCCTGACATTAGCTCTCCCTTTGCTGCTGTTGCATGTGTATCTATCCCCACTTTCTACCTATCCCCTCATCTTCTCCCCTCAATTCCCTGCCATTCCCATTAATAGGGTGGGTATAGGGGCAGGGACAGGCAGAGTAAGAGAGGGGATCCCTATGAGCAGCTTAGACCAAATTAGATTTTCCCAGATTGCTATGGTCTAATCAGGGAGCTTATGACTCTGTGGAAGTCAACTAACCTTTCCAAGCCCTAGTTTTCTCATTTATCAAAAGAGTAGGGACCTGATCTTTGATGTACCAGCAGTGCTAAATCCCATCATTCTATTCTTTCCCTCCAATAGCATACACTGCGCTTTACTTCTTTCTGATGTTTTTGTTTGGTCTTACTCTTCTTGGCCCCATTTGGGGCTTTATTGGCAAAGATTCCGGAGTGGTTTATTTCCTTCTCCAACTCGTTTTATAGATGAGGAAACTGAGGCAAACAAGGTTAAGTGACTTGCCCAGGGTCACATGGCTACTAAGTGTCTGAGATTGGACTTGAACTCAGATCTTCCTGACTCCAGACCTGGCACTCTACTGCATAAAAAATGTTCTTGCTTCTTTGCCATTTACTATGGCTTTCAGGAAAGGCATAGTAAGTAAGTGCCTATAAGGGAATAGTTACTTATTCTAGCTCTCCTAGTTTTGTTCCTTATGTACTGGGAAAAGCACTGGAGTTGGTCTAAGAATACATGGGTTTGGGGTGTAGCTCTTCTCTTTATTAGCAGTGTGGCCATTAGCAGGTGAGGTAATCTCTGGTTCATCCATTGTAAAATGGGATAGGAACACCTGCCCTACCTTTCTCTCATGGTTCTTGGGATACGAGTGGTGTATACACTATTTTTTAAAACTAGATAGGTGATTTTATTAGTGGAGAACTAATAGAAATCAGTACCTTCTCTGTAATTTGCAGTCTTAAGAGGGTTGTCTGAGGTCACTGAGGGTTAAATTATGTAGCTAGATAAAGCATTTTTTAAGTGCTTCCTATGTGCCAAGAACTGTGCTAAATATAGGGTCTATAAATTTAAAGAAAAGTGATAACTCTTGCCTTCAAGAAGCTTATATTCTAATAGGAGAACACAATATATAAAAGACATCTGGAAAGGGGGAGGGAAGGCTGTTGTTGAGGAGCTGGAGAGGAAATCCAGAGGAGTCCAGTTGGGACTGAAGTTAGCAATGCTTGGATTCCTCAAGAAACATGGCCCCAGCTTGAGACTCAATAATCAGCACAGCTGGCTTCATGGTGGTGGTGTCATCTCCAGGGTGTGAAAGCTACTGTGGAGGAGGTGGAAGACCTGCCCAGGGTCACACAGTCAGTATGTATCTGAGGTTAGTCTCAAACCCAGGTCTTCCTGATGGAAACTTTAAAGAGTGAATATTAATTAATCATGGTCATTATTGTTATTCTTTGGTTCTGACTTTACGTAGCTATGAATTCTATGAATTTAGGAAGACTATCCAAGACCACAAGTTGATGCCATAAGTTGATAAAATTTTATCTGAAAAATTTGGAAGGAAAGACAATGTAGAGACGTATACATATACATATATATATATATATATATATATATATATATATATATATATATATATATATATATATATATATATGTATATGTATACACACACACATATATATATGTTCTATAATTACAAGGATGAAAGGTCAGAATTGGGAGAATCTTCACCTTCAACAGATTTTTACTCTGTGGATAAGTCTATTGGGGTGTGCGTTCATCCTTCGTTGCCGAAGAAGACTGTGCCATCACAGAAATGATGACATGACTTGCACTTGACTTTGTTTTGAGTGAGGGAGGGCTGTGCAGGTCACCAGCCTCACATCTTGTCCAGAACCATCTGAATCCAGTGACCAGATATTCATCAGGATGACTGGAGATGACCCAGGATGAGGCAATTGGGGTTAAGTGACTTGCCCAAGGTCACACAGCTAGTGAGTGTCAAGTGTCTGAGGTGAGATTTGAACTCAGGTCTTCCTGACTCCTGCATTGGTGCTTTATCCACTGCACCACTGAGCTGCCCCCTTGGGGTAAAGGTAGTTGTGGGAAGAAACCTCAAGTCTCAGGCTATCCTTCAAGGCCCAATTTAATCACATCTAACAGACAAAACTTTTTCACATCATCCCATCTCAAAGCAATTTTCCTCAGACACTAGGTGTGTGACTGTGGGCAAGTTAATGAAGAATTCAGAACTTTAGTTTCCTCATCTGTAAAAAATGCAGACTCCCAGGATTGTTGTAAGGAACAAACGAGATAAAGATAATATGTAAAGTGCTTTGCAAACCTGAAAGCATTATAGGAATGCTAGGTATCATTTTCATTATCATTATGTCTATTGTTCTTTGTACTCCTAATAATAGTAATAGTTAACTATTACAAAGTGCTTATTATGTGCCAGGCATGCCTATTTGCCATGCCATCTAGCTGCCCCATCAGCATTCATTGTCCGTGCTTGCATATAAAACTTTATTTTGCCTTTTATTTTTGGTATTGATGATTTCTCTCCTCAATTAAAGTATAAACTCCTTGAGGTTAGGAAAACTGCCCAATATGGTTGGAGAATTGGTCCATTCTGGAAGTTAGACTTAGCTTCTGGTCCTAACTGTGCCACTGATTAGTCATGTGATAAGTGGCAAATCATCTCAACTCATGGGCATTGGTTTCCTGGACTCTAAGATAGGGAGATAAGAGTAGCCACTTTTTAAAGACACTTTCCACCCTGCAATTCCATTATTATCACATAGAGATGGCCACTAAAAAAGTACTTGTGGAGTGAATGGACAAAAATCTAGGTGGTGTTCCGGCCCATGTATGCTTCAGTCTCCAAGGAATGGAGCAGAGTTGGTAACTGAGTCCAAGTTGGATTGTGCCCCAGTACGGAGAAGGCTATTTTCAACCAGCTGTGCAAACTAATTTCTGGAACCAGGCCTGCTTATGTCTAAGCATTTTTTCTGGGCCTGAGAACCACGTAAGCAGGACTTCTTTCTATTCTCAAACTTGCCTGAGCCAGTGCAAAAGGCATCCAACTTCCTGACCAGTCAGGGTTTGGGAATGTAATTATTATTTACCCACAACCTGCTAACCATGGTCTTTCTACCATCTTGCATGAAACCAATTAAAAAGATCTTTTAAAAGAATAATAAGTGAAACCTAGTGACTAACCGATCTTTTGGCCCCTTCCAAAGTTATGCCAAACCTCACTAGGTTTGAAATTTTATATGTACGAGCACATTAAAAGCAGGGTTCGTACCAGAAGATTGGCCACCTTGGGAAATTAAAAGGCATTGAGGGAAGCTGGGGAGATTAAGATGGGAGAAGAGAATGGTACTGTTTGCAGTTCTGTCTGAATTACATTTTCACCACTTCTTCCTTGTCCATCTGAAAATATTGCCCTGGGTGATTTGTTATATACATTGAGAGTGTGGCTCTGCTCAAAATGAAACTCTCTGGATTTGGGAGACCAAAATTTAAGGGCAAAAGGCATTTGGACTGGATTCATGCAATAGGTGGTATAACCTGAGGAGCTCCACTTGAAATCTCCCCTTCTTGAAAGTATGGTGATGGAGTAGAAAGGTCACAAGGCTGAGAAATCAGGAAATCTGTCACTTCCTTGTTATGTGACCTCAGATCTCAGTTCCTTCATCTGTAAAATAATAATAGACTTAAAGAGATGAATCTGTTTGTTTGGGCACTGTTAGTGAGCACCAAAGAGAGGGATTATCAAAGTCCATTCCAGTGGTCAAACACTTTAAATTTATTGAGTATGACCATTGTCTTAAATCCTAGCATTGGTTTCATTCATTTGGGTTGAAGCCATGTATTTCCAGGATACCAGGTAAAAATCAAATAGCCAGGATCAATTGTACCAAACAAGTCATTATCAGCCATTGGCACCTTGTGTGAATTAATTTCTCATAAAAGCTAATGGGAGGGGGGGAATGACACTTGAGATTGAGGCTAAAGGCGAGGTTTGATAAAGACAGAATCTAATAAGAGCACCAAAGAACGGGTCATTGCATGAAATAGCCAGGTATTTTAGTATAGTGATAAGAGTACAAGATCTAGAATACAATAAAAACCAAAAAGTCTGGGTTTAAATCCTGCTTATGAGACTTACTGTCTAGGAAACCTTGGGCAAATCAGTTTAATCTGTCTGAGCTTTAATTTCCCTATTGGTAAAAAAAAGGGGGCATTAGATAAGTTAATTTTGAAGGTCCTTCCCACAATCTTATGACATCTTCACAGTCTTATGACATCTATAAAGACCTCTAGGTAGGGGTTTTCTTTATATAGCTATGGGAAATATAACAGGTTGAGAGGCATAAAACTGAGAAGCAGGGGGAAACCCAAGAAAAAGTTAACATGTGGGGGTGGGATGGTATAAGAATAGACTTTACTTTTTGTTTTGGTAAAAGATGTGGGGTTCACTGGTTCTCTGACTTCTTTAGAAGCCCTCCCTCCAAATCATCATCATGACCACAGCCAGTCCCACAACGCATGTCCTCCTTCTGGAGTCCATTCCATTTTAAGTCTGAGTTTGTCACATTCAGAGCATATTCCCCAGACTGTATGGGCACAGAGCCCAGAATACAGGGCATATGTCATTGATGTCCTAAAAGCTGGAGAGAACTTCAGTTTGGAAATAATTTGGAGAATCTGAATGGTGAGAGGTCTGCCATTAGACTTAGTACACCTGATTTTGCTAGCTATTTAGCAATAATAATGTCTTTAAAGCACTATACACACCAAACCTTATTTAGTCCTCATAACAATCTGAGGTAGGCAATACAAGTCTCATTATTCCTATTTTACAGACAAGGAAACTGAGGCTCAGAGGGGTCAATTGACTTCTCTGGGTTCACAAAGCTCATAAGTATGGGAGAGGGAGATTTAAATCTAAACCACTTTGTACCTCCCTTCCTCACTGGTCTGTTGTGGGGAAAGTGCTAGAAAGAGTAGTATAAACGTAAGCTATTATACTTATGTTAGCTTAAGCTCTTCTTAATTACTAGTGAAACCTGGTCCTCTGAGAGTGACCCTTGTTCCAACTTGCCAATAGTTTTCCAAAGTCATTAAGTCTACAGTCTTCTATTCTGCCCACAAAAAGGGCATTGGACCCACCCACATTTACCTGGGGCATACCCTTCTTGCCTCTTCCTAGGAATGTACTTTTTTTTTCACTGGGCTAAGCATCTGCTGGCAATAAATCTGTAAAATAGTTCTTGAAAATTACCTTCATGATCAAATTAGATTAGATACTCTAACATTCCCCAAACCCCAAAGGGTCGAAAAATGGTTTATTTCGTGGCACTGTGAAGACACAACTTCAGAGTTCCCTTGAAAATACAATTTCCTATGAAAACTTTACTCAGAAAGAATCAGAAAATACATTTCTTTTGGGGTCACTGCATGGTATTCATTTATTTTGTTGTCTGGTTTCAATTAGATCTCTCCTGATTTCTTTTAAAGCGTGGGCATGACTGGTCTGAGAGTCAGAAATGACAATGAAGTGGTTTCTTTTGAAGTTTAAATACGTCAGTGACAAATGTGTGACCTCTCCAATGGGAAATGAAATCCTGGGTGATTTCAGATGGACTGAAATGAAGGCAGTCTGGATTTTCTGGTCTTCACTTTCAGTATTGTGTTGTCAAATATTTCATTATATTATTCCTTTTCTTTTATAGAATCCTGGAATGTTAGAACTTCAGGACCTTTCTTAAATTCTCATCTATTCATTTTATAGATGAGAAAACCTAGACTCAGAGAGACTAAGAGACTTGCTCAAATAACACAGCAAGTTAGTGGCAGATCAAGATTGAAATGTAGGTCTTCAGTGTCCAATTCTAAAATTTTTCTACTCTTTCTCCTTTCTCCTTGTCCTTTCTCACACATAAAATGCACCAACATCTTTTTTCAAAATATCATTTCATTCCTTCAATTGATCAACAAGCACGTTATGTGCCAGGCACTATCCTAGACCCTGTGAATGTTAAGAGAAAAAAAGTGCTTGTTGTCACTGAGCTCGAATTCTATTGGGGGAAATATCTTATAAACACATATAAACATGGAAAATATATTTTCTTATGTATTTGGCAGATGCATTACTGTCATCAGGTCCTTGTTACATTATCACAGTAACAACCATTTTTATCACCTCCATATCATATGTGTATGGGATTTTCAGGAGGACTAGCACCTCCAATGTGAGGGCTTGCTGAGCCCTTTTTGGGGCTGCTCATCCACCTTTGGTGTCCACCTATCCTCCAACTCTCACCTGTGGCTCCAAGAAGCTGTAGCAGGCACAGTGGCCTCACCCCAGCAAAAACCATCTTGGCAGATGGGCTAAACCAGGTGGAGGGTAACTGAGAGGTCTCATACCTGTTGGTGAGTTAAAGGGATGTTTACCTCAAGCATGTGAAGACTTTCCCCAGTGCAATGGACCATTGAGAATAATTTGTTCCAACAGCCATGAAGGTAGCTGAAGTAGGAACTGTGGAATGCTTAGAGTTTGCTCAGAAATTGAAGGATGATGCCAAGGTTGTCCACTGCAACTTGAGCCATTGCAGGTTGTCCTGACTTTTGTCTGGGCATTGAACTTTAATGACTCAGGAAGACAGAATGAGGCTGATGACCTTGTGCAACTCTGCCTCACTTAAATACAATTCACATGCAAGTCAACATATCACCCCATGATACCACTGGTCCTCTTTGAAAATGAAGTACAAACAATCTCAATTGTAATAAAAATAACATCCCTGATGATCACAATTATCCTTATCATAACTATTACAAGCTCACCACTGTCACCAACGCTGTCATCATTGTCCTTTTTAGCTATAAAACCATGATCTTATGATCACAATGACCCTTGTCCATCACTGTCCTCATTATCCCCTTCACTATCATCTCCTTCACCGCCATTACTATTACTTTCAACATCACCAATTCATTCAGGTACAGCTTTCCAGTCAGTGGGATACCACAAAGTAAGAGTTGAAGCAACTAAGGAAGTTAGAAGGAATGCTCATGAGACACACCAAGATTATTTACTTCATGCTTTTTAAAAATGCTATTTAGTTATGACTGGTAAATCCATGTCTTTTTTGTATTTTGGATTATTGCATTTCTAAAGCATGCCTGGGTAGTTGGTTTATTCTGGACTATAAAGGAATTGGATGGGGAAGAGGAAAAGGAAGTCAGGAGACTATACAAGCTAGACTTCAGTCCTTGGCAAGATAGACCAGTTCCTCCACCTTACTAAGGTCATGGCATAACTCAGGTCTAGAAGTAAAGGTTTGGAGCAAGATTCACCAAGGACTTTACACATATTATATCCTACAACCATCTTGTGAGGTAGTTGCTATTATCCCCATTTTATAGATGAAGAAATTAAAGCTGAACTAGGTTAAGTGACTTGTCCTGGTCATATAGTTATGTATCAAAGGTAGGATTTGAACTAAGATCTTCTTGACTCCAAGTCCAGAATTCTATCCACTGAAACAAAGAACAATCAAGCAACCAAAACTTTGAAGTCCTTTCCCTTGGGCTTTTGGTTGGCAGCTAAAAAATATGACAGAAGAGAGGCTTGGCATAGTTACTTCAGCTAAAATTTTGGGCACTCCCTATGATTCTTATTTATGCTTACCATTTTTGTCATCTATTACAAAACAAAACCAACCCTCCCCCCCCCAAAATTTTTGGGTTAGAGGGGGAAGAGTGTTGGATTTGGTGTTGGGACCTTTACTCAGATCCAAGTTTTGCAAATAACTAGTGGGATCTTGGGAAAATCACTTTACCTCTCTGTTTCCATTTCTGAATCTTTGAAATGAAGAGCATGACAGTCGTTAGCCAACTTACAAATGATTTGAACATATCCACAGAGTTCTCCTGGAAAGAAACCCAAACTATCTATAGCCGTATGAAACAATGCTCCAAAATCACTACTAATTAGAAAAATGCAAATTAAAGCAATTCAGAGGTTCCATGTCATACCCATCAGATTGGCAAAGATGACCAAAAAAAGAAAAAAAATAAATGTCAGGACTATGGGAAAACAGGAACTCTGATGGACTCTTTACTAGACCTGTAAATGGGTACAGCCCTTCTGGAAATCAATTTGGAACTGTACACAAAAAATTACTAAACAGTGCATGCATTTTGAGGATTACATCACTGATAGGTCCATACCCAAATGAGATCAAATAAATAGGCAAAAGTCCTATATGTACAAAAATATTTTGAGGTGACATAATACAAACAAAGAAACTGAAAACAAAAGGGATGACCACCAGTTGAGAATTGACTGAATAAGCTGTGGTATGCGAATGTATTGGAATATTATTGTGCTATAAGAAATAAGGAAAGAGAGGATTTAAAAAAGTCATCAAAACACTTATATAAACTGATGCAGAGTGAAGAAAGCAGAACCTATATTTTACAAAATCAGCATTATAAAAACAGATAATTTTGAAGACATGAACTGATAAAGAAAGAAATAAGAACCAGGGAAACAATTTATACAATTACTGTACTACTTTGAAAGCTGTAAGAACTATGATCAGCTAAGTGAAACAATGGATAGAGTTCCTATCTTTCTTTCCTGAGTTCAAATCCCCTGGGCAAGTCACTTTACCCTGTTTGCCTCACTTTCCTCATCTGGGAAATGAGCTGAGGTATCTTTTATTCAGTATCCTTACCAAAGCAACTGAAAAATGATTGAACAGAGAACTATAATCAATAAAACAACCATCTATGATTCTAAAACAATGATGATGAAACATAGAGGTAGTAGATTCAGAATACAGAAACATATATATTTTTGATTACATCCAATGAGAGAATTTGTGTTTTGCTTAACTGTGCATATTTGTTCAAAGGAATTTGTTTTTTTCTCTGTGCCCCCCCCCATGGGATAAGAATTAGGGGAGAGAGAAAATAGATTTCTGTTCATTGAAAAAACAGCAAAAAAATTGAGAGTTGGGAGTTGCTGTAGATATGGAATATTACATGAAGCCGTTGTATTGTTAGATTTTCTGTTTTTTTACTTTATTGTAAGAGAATTCTCAAGGGTAGTTTGTAAATGCTTATAATGTAACAAAATATATCAATGAAGCTCAATAAATATTATGGATATAAATAAATAAAATTATGCATCTTATGATCCTATATTGTGATACTCTATGCTCATTTCCCCAGAACATTGTCAGCTATATCTCAAAAAATGGTTCTAGTGGTATCTCTGAGATGAAATAGAGAGCCTCTTTCATATTACTGATTTGAGCTCCAATCTAGTGGGTTTCCTCCACTTTTTCCCTCTAGAGACTGGTGCCCTAGGCTTATTTAACCAAATAACATCCATTAGCTTTTATAAACTGATATTTACTTTGAAGATAGTGTAAGAACAGGAGTACAAACCTCCCACCCAACACCTGGGGATATACTTTGACTTATGATGCCTTAGATCTTAGGGAGAATCAGCTTGGATTGAAGGCACTTTCTACACAGAAAGTTCACTTCACAATGTGTGATGGTCGATAGATGGATAAGGTCCCTGTTAGACTGGTCTGGGCAGATGCCTTAGAACTTTACTCCTCATCACTTGAGGAAAGGGACAAAGAGTATAAGAATGCCCTTCTCAGGTCCACTTCTCAGTATCTCAGTTATCAGACTCAATATCTAATATTAATTAGACTCATAACTTGACATCACCACTATTACCATTAGTAGTATTAATAAAAATAATTAATATTCATAGAATACTTCCAAGTCTACAAAGAACTTTCTTCACAACAATCTGTGAGGCAGAAAGGGTGAACATTAATATCATTTTATAGATGAAAGCATGAAAGTTAGAGATAATGTATCTAAAGTAAAAAACAACCTGTGATACTTAAGTAGCTGTGTGACCTTGGGGAAGTCACTTAATCTTTGTTTACCTCAGTCTCCTTGTTTATAAAATGAAGATAAAAATAGCACCTCTCTCCTAGGGCTGTTATAAGGATGAAACAAGATAATACTTATAAAGCACTTAGCACAGTGCCTAATACATAGTAGGCACTGTATAAATCCTAGCCATTGTTATTATTAATTGTTATTATAGACAGAAAATGAATCCATTTAACTGACTTAAAAATTTAATGTTCTTTCTACTAAATATTACCTATATTTTCCTTTTCTACTTTCCTTCCTTCCTCTCTCCTTTCATTTCTCCCTTCCTCTCCCTTATCTCTCTTTTCCCTCCCTCCCTCCCTTCCTTCCATCCTTCCTTTCTCCTTTCCTTCCTTTCTCTTTTCCTTTCTTCCTTCCTTCCTTCCTCCCTTCCTTCCTTCCTTCCTTCCTTCCTTCCTTCCTTCCTTCCTTCCTTCCTTCCTTCCCTCCCTATGATTTCATCCATTTAGGGAACCACAATAGAAGAAAAAAAAACTTCCTCTGCTAATGCAGATTGTTAACTAGTCTTTCATTTTAAATTTCACACTGCTGTCTAGGGCACTAAGAGGTTAAGTAACTTACCCAAGGTCACACAGCCACTATCAGTAATTATATTTCATGACTGTTCTCAATACCAACATAGTCTTATGCTTTATCATGAGGGGGAAGTTTCAAAAAGTCATGTTGAAAGCCAAGGCTTATAGTCAGTCATTGAGGAAAAAGATGGAACACTGTTTAGTACTGACAAGTCAAAACTGCTTATGCTTTGTGACTAAAAGAGCGTGCCTCCAACCTTGCCCTTTATGAGGAACAGAAAGAGAGGAAGGGAGGGGCGAATGAAAGACTTATTTGGCAGAAGTTCAGATTTTCCTGTCAGGACATTTCTGACACGCCCCTTGCAAGAGTTATTGCTCACCTGGGAGAAGGTGGGTTAGCACCGACTCTCAGTACACCCCTGGTAATGAGTGTGGGGCCAATGCAAGACATGACTGGATTCTATGACAACCCACCAGAGAATCTCTTTTTGCTTCCAGTGACATCCCGGGGAAGCTGTTTGGTGACTGCCTAAAATTCACCTGTTACAAATTGCTTTGTACCATTACCTTGCAGTTTCAATGAGGTAAATGACCTGCTTAAGGTCACACAGTTAATTAAGTGCCAGAAACAAGATTCAAACCCAGATTTCCTGATTCCAGCACTCTATCTACTACCTTACCCTGCCTTGCTGATAAGTAACTTGATAAATAAAAGACAGTGATGATAAGTAACTTGATAAATAAAAGACAGTCTCTCTGAAACAGACCCCAGCTGTCTCGGTCATTTAGAAGTTGCGGCAGCTTTTAGAGAAAAGGCTTTATATCTGCACATTCTAAAACTGCTTTGGAATAAAAATCCAAGCTCACAGCCTTCCAAGACTCAGACAGCCTCCTACAATGCTGAAACAGTATGAAGTCAAAGAAAGAAGAATAGACTGACTGTCAGTGGACCTGTGTTCTGATTGTGGCTTGGCCACTTTTACTACTTGTGTGATAGTGGGTGAGTTGCTGTACTTCTCAGGACCTCAGTTTCTTCACCTGTCAAATGAAACTAGATAGCGATTATTGGTTACTTCCTCTGAACTCTGCTCAAATGTCACCTTCCACATGAGGTCTTTCCTAATCCTACAGGGCTGCTGGTTACTGCTTTGCCCCACAAATTATCTTGAATTTACTTTGTAAGTATTTATGTATGTCTCTGTTGTCTCCCCTAATAGAATGTAAGCTCCTTGAGGTCAAGATTTCTTCCTTCCTTCCTTCCTTCCTTCCTTCCTTCCTTCCTTCCTTCCTTCCTTCCTTCCTTCCTTCCTTCCTTCCTTCCTTTCATTCTTTCTTTCCAATAAAGCAATCAGGCTGTTCAAAGGTCATGGCTTGTCTCAAAATTAAAGGAAGCCAGTGTTCAGGAGGGGCTTCTTTCTCTTAGAGGGGCTCAGAATCTCCAAACTAGCCAGGGGATGTGTTTCTACATTTCCTCTAAGAATCCACGTGACTCACAAAAAGTCAATTAGAATTTGCAAGTTTCCCCCTGTTAACTGGCACATGCTGGAGGCTCACGGGCAGCAGCTGGCAGCTTTCTGGGATGTGATGTGGAACACTCGATGAATCAGCTGCTCACTACCCCAGGCTTGGGGTTCTCTGGAACTTATCCCACATTCCCTGCAGGTCCAAGTCCATGCAAGACAAAGCAGTCTTTAGCTGAAATTCAATGACAGGTTCACTGAAAACCTAAACATTTCCACTTCAAGAACTGAAAAGGATGATGCAGTCATTTAGGAATTTAGGAACTCTTTCTAGTTTCTATTTCTAGTCTTTTTCTAGTCTGTTCTTATCCCTTTGCTATCATTCACGTCCCATGCAAGCTTGGGGAAATCTGGAACGGATTGCTCCGACCTCAGCTTCTAGGACTATGTGTTTCTTGTGAGGCCATTCAGAAATCTCACTGTGGTGGGAAGCTGACAGCAGATTTAGAAATGAGCAGTGGTACCAAGTGAATGACCTGGGAGAGGTGATTCATCTGTTGGGTTAATGGAGTCATCATTGACATTATCATCATCACTCACAAAAGTTTACATAGATTTACAAAGTACTTAGCATGTACTATTCCATCTGACCCTCACAAAAACTTTATGAGGTAGGTTCTGTTAGTATCCCCATTTTACAGATGAGAAAACAGACTAACAGGTTTTAATGACCTATTTAGGTTTTCAAAGCCATTAAGTGCTGGAGGTTGGATTTCAGCTCAATTCTTCCTGATTACCCAAAGTCTATGCAGCCTCATCTACTAGACCAAGATTTTTCAATTGATCTTATGAATCAGCTTATTGAAATTGCTAATTTTAGAGAAGAGACAATTTCAGAAAGGGGAAATGACGAGTGAGACCAAGGTCACCCAAATAGGTAGAAGAAGACTCTTCTGGTTCCCATTCTGGATTTGTTAGGGCAGCTAGGTGGTGCAATGGTCAGAGTGAAGAGTCTGGAGTCAAGAAGACTTATCTTCCTGAGTTCAAATCTGGCCTCAGACACTTACTATCTCTGTGACCCTGGGCAATTCACTTAACCCTGTTTGCCTCAGTTTCCTCATCTGTAAAATAAGCTGGAGAAGGAAATGGCAAACCGTTCCAATATCTTTGCCAAGAAAATCTCAAATGGGGTCATGAAGAGTTGGACACGACTGAAATGACTGAACAACAACAGGTGGATGATTAGTCCTATGCCTTGGGAAGATCATTTGGAATTTATCCTAGAAAGTGGGTTAAAGAGTGAAGAGGTTAGAAATACACGTAGTAATTAGACTATTGCAATGCTATTGGTCAGAAGTGAAGAGGACCTGAACTGGGGTGCTTATCTATCTTGCAAAAGCATGAGTGAATGAATGACAAAATTGTCAAGTTCTATGTGCTAGGTACAAATATTTTTAAAAAGAGACATTCCCTGTTCTCAAGGAACTTCTGTTCTAATTGGGGTGATTAGGGAAGAAGAATGTTTCGTTTTGAAGAAGTGGAAATCTGGAGCGGAGATAGAAGGGTACATGGACTGGGGCAGGGAGATGGTGAGATGGCCTGGGTAGATGGCTGGAAGGGATGCAAATCTGAAACATGGTTGGGAAATCTCTTTCCAGGGCCACACAGAACAGACAAGTCAGAAAGCAACATATGCTCAGGATGGGTCGATGAACTGCAAAGTGTACTGCAAAACTCTCTAGCTGCAGAGATAATGAGCACTTTCCTGGTGGTACAGTTGTTTTACACAAGGATCTCAGCCCTGCCAGTGTACGTGTAAATATTATTAGAGTTGGAGGTAGACACTGCAGCAATTAAGGTTCTGAGACATCATTCTTTTCTGTTTTCTCTGGCTCAGAAGCTGCTGAAAAATTCCCTTCCCTTGATTTGTCTTGGATAGATGCTCGTATGTATATGTCTGTGTGTGCTGGGGGTGTGTGGATGCAGTTAGGGAAAAATCCCTTTAGCTATTTTGGGTTATTGATGAGGGATTTGAAGGTATTGGATTAAATATGTCGTAAGTTCTCTTTTGGTGGGGCTGGGGTGGGGGAGAGTGAGTAAGTATCTTGGTGTGTGGCACAGACAGCCAGTGCTGTGGGGGGTCTGGAAGGAGAAACATGTCTGGGGGTTGCTCAGCTCATAGAAGGCTTCAAAGAGGAGGTGTGAAATGATTTTGGCAAGTAGGATCTGGAGAGGAGCAGAAAAGACTTTTCTTGGGGCCTCATTTGAGTAAAGATGATAATAAGCACAGAGTAGACACCCAGGATGACTTTGTGTTCATAATACATAAGGAAGAATTTGAGTTGTTCAGCTGGGTGAATAAAAGACTTCACAGGGACATGACAGTTATCATCAAGTATCCAAAGGCCTGTTACTTGAAAGAGGGATCCAACCTTTTCTTCTAGGCCACAGAAAACAGCTGAGAGCAAGAGAAGAGATTGTGAAAAGGCTGATTTTGATTTCTACCAAAGAAAAATTTCCTTGCAATTCTACAAGTGGAAAGCTACCTGCTGGGTGGTTCAGTGAATACAGCACTGGGCCTGGAATTAGGAGGACCTGAGTTCAAATGAGGCCTCAGATACTTAGCTGTGTGACTCTGGGCAAGACACTTAAACCTGTTTGCCTGTTTCTTCATTTGTAAAATGAGCTGGAGAAAGAAATGGCGAATCACTCCAGTATCTTTGCCAAGAAAACTCCAAATGGCACCACAGAGTTGGGTGCAACTGAAAAAGACTGAATTACAAAAATGGAAAGCATTGCTTTAGGCATTAGTGACCTCTTCCTCAGTCTTTAAGGAAAGGCTAGATGGCCAGTTGTTGGGGATGTGAGAGAAGAGAGCCTTTTGGGGTACTTATTTGGTGACTGAGTTCCCTTCAAAACATGGTAGCACTCAGTGAGATTGAGATGGCTCTAATCTGTGTTGGTAGAGAGATTTTCTTATTCCAGTGAAATCACAAGTCCTTTCTCACTTTTTTTACATTTTTTTAACATGGCCATCATTTCTGATTATTTCTCAGCCCTACTCAGAGAGCTATCTCTTGTAACAAAGAATTAAAAAAGAAAAAATAAACAGTTCAACAAAACCAACCAACACATCAACTGTGTCTCACAGTATATCTAATATTTTACACTCATAGTACCCCAGCCTTCAATGAAAGAATGAAGTGTTATCTCCTGCAGGGTACCATATTGCTTTAGCTAGACCAGGTTGCCTGGTGAGTGGGTATTTTTGGTGGCATGGATATTAAGCTCCTTCTCTACAAGGATTACTGTGGAGGCTGGAATGGAAGCAGGGCTAGTGGTCTGGGAGGCATTGCTAATTTCCTAGATTCTTAAGCTTTTTTACCAGCATACCTAGGTGGTGCAGTGGATAAAGCACCAGGGCAGGAGTCAGGAGGACCTGAGTTCAAATCTCACCTCAGATCCTTGACACTCACTAGCTGTGTGACCTTGGGCAAGTCACTTAACCCCAACTGCCTCATCCTGGGTCATCTCCAGTCATCCTGAGAAATATCTGGTCACTGGATTCAGAGGGCTCTGGAGGAGAAGTGAGGCTGGTAACCTGCAGAGCCTTCCTCACTCAAAACAAAGTCAAGTTCAAGTCCTGTCATTATTTCTCTGATGGCATGGTCTTCTTAGGCAATGAAGGATGAACACACACACAAGCTTTCTTACCTACCAGTGAAAACAAAATAGCAGTTGTTGGTGGGTCATGATGGGAATGGTAGCTCCTTCTCTATGCTACAGTTTGTTTAGCTGTACCCTAATGGATGGGCGTCTACTTTGTTTACAATTCTTTGCAACCACAAAAAAAATGCTGCTATTAATATTTTGGTGCACAGAACCTTTCTCATTATCTTTGACCTCCTTAGGCTATGAGCTTAGCAGTGGGATCTCTGGGTCAGAGGGTAAGGACCTTTTGATAATTTTCTTTGCATTATTCTAACTGTTTCTCCAGAACAGTGAGACCAATTCATAGGCTTACCAAAGTGTATTAATAGTACCTAGAAAATTTTAAGAGAGGTGGAGGAAGATATCCAGGAAGGTCTTTTATCCTATGGAGAATTTATAGGAGAACAGAAATGGTCAAGGATTATACAGATGAAAAGTCCTGGATGGACTGCCATTGAACAAAGTACCTACATCAATGACATCATAGATAAACGTCAGTTATTATTATCTTAATCCTACCTAACCTTTCAGACCTTGATCAAGTCTTACATACTCTATGATGCTTGCCCTGAACTCTCCAGCCCAAACTGTCTGTTATTTTCTCTATAGTTTTGTGCTGGTAGTTAGTTTTTCCATATTGATGGGATAGGCTGACACATATTGCAGGGGTGGGGGTGGATCTGAGGGACTATGAAAAGACTTTCATTGCCCCTCCAAAATCCCTCTTTCACATATACCTGTATGGTATATAAAAGTTCCCACCATTAAAAAGTCACCTTTAGGGTTGAAGCCTTGACTTCTGCAGGTATCGTCTGTCAAAAATCCACATGGAAGGGTTAACATTGAGTATCTCATCTCAGGATAAGAACGTTATAGATTCATTGAATTATAACAAACCCCAGAATCGTTTATGCAATCTTTTATCTGAGTGGGAACTTTCTACGGCATCCTTGATGACTGATCATCCATTTTGAAGACTTCCAGTGATGGGAAGCTCACTACCTTTCTCAGCTATTAGCTTTCCAGCTCCATTTATCAGTAGTCAGCTTATCTTTCAGATTGCTTCATGACAGAACACTGAAGAACTGGATTCTGTTTGCATGGGGAGAGGGTAGAGCAATAAATTCAGAAAATGGGACCCTTCTTGGGGAAGGTAGGTCTAGTGACAGGTTATATCTAGGTAGGCAAGAAGTGTGTGTGTGTGTGTGTGTGTGTGTGAGTGTGTGTGTGTGTATGAGTGTGTGTGTGTGTGGTGTGTGAGTGTGAGTGTGTGTGTGTGTGTGAGTGTGTGTGTGTGAGTGTGTGTGTGTGTGAGTGTGAGTGTGTGTGTGTGAGTGTGTGTGTGTGCGTGTGAGTGTGAGTGTGTGTGTGTGAGTGTGTGTGTGTGTGAGTGTGTGTGTGTGTGAGTGTGTGTGTGCGTGTGAGTGTGTGTGTGTGTGTGAGTGTGTGTGTGAGTGTGTGTGCGTGTGAGTGCGTGTGAGTGTGTGTGTGAGTGTGAGTGTGTGTGTGTATGTGTGTGAGTGTGTGTGTGTGTGTGAGTGTGTGTGTGCGTGTGAGTGTGTGTGTGGTGTGTGAGAGAGAGAGACATAGAGAGAGACAAAGACAGAGATAGAGAGAGAAAGAAAAGTAGCAATAGCTTACAGTCATACAGCACTTTATAGGAACAGTCATTTCATATTCATTCACTTGACCCTCCAAATGACTCTCCAAGACAGGCAGTGTACATATATCATTCTCTGTTCTAGGAATAAGAAAATGAGACTGTGAGAGGTTCAATGTCTTATCTTTCCACTGCCCCTCATGAGACACATGATGATTTATCGACCAAGAGAAACTAGATTCTATAGGAAGGTGGGTCTCAAAGATTATCAGGCTTTCCTGTTTGTAAGCTTCCACGACAATTCCATCAGGTAAGAACGAAAACAGAGAAGAGAGATAGAACATTCAGTAATTAAGTAAATACCTCCCCTCTACTGCCAATCTCCTTTAAGGCCTGAGTTCTTAAATTTTAAGAGAGCTAAGGGGTACAGTGGTTTGGTGTTATAGTGGCTAGAGTACTGGGCATTAATTAATTCAGGAGGATGATTTAAAGTCAAATACTGTCTCATGCATTTAGGGTTAGGCTTAGAGTTGGAGGCATTTAGAGTTAGAGTCCGAGTTGGAGGGTTAGGTTTAGTATGTGATCTTGGGCAAGTCACTTAATCAGGCTCAGTCTTATTTTCATCACCTACAAAATGAGGGGGTTGTATCTATTGGTCTCTTAAGGTCCCTTCCAGCTTTAAATCTATGATCATATAAGTCCTTTTTAAGAATTAGACCATTCTAAATGCTTCCTGAAATGAAGGATGCTTGAGAAGAAATTTTCATTCTCTTGGCTCCCTGTTTGACCAAATTCTCTGTTTGGCCAGCCCTTTCAAGAATGAAGCCCCTCCTTCTCTCTAGCCTTGTTATCTTGGAATATAAACTCCAAATCCAACTATTATTATCCATTAAGCCTAATCAGCCTAATAGGTGTTCACATGTACCCTGTGTATGCTCTGAAAACTCTACCTTTCATCTTATTCCACCATGACAGCTAGTCAGACAGTTTTGTGTGAGTGTTGATGATCATAGGTTGGCATTATACTCTAAAGTTTTTCTACCTATCATCTGGGACCTGGCAGTGGAATGATGAGGTCCTTAGGTCTGGGATGCAGGTAGAATTGTTGATTAAGTTGGATTTGGTGATTGTATCCCATCAACTTTCTCAAACAAGCAATCACAACAGAATGAATTCCTTTCTACTGCCATTTCATCTGTCATCATCATCATCATTTAATATCAACTATTGGTGATACTTTTCACTTCCCTTCCTAACCTTCCTTCCTATTTGAGATGTTGCTTCTCTCACTAGAAAATGATGAGGACGAATGATGATAATAGACTTTATTTCTTGCATTATCTGCTAAGCATCAAAACTGGAAGAATTCTATTGGTATAGGACTAGAATTGCTTACTTCTAGTTCCACATCTTCAAATTGTACTAAATCACTCCATTTTTTCCTTACCGCTTTCTTTTTTCTTACATCTGTTTGTGGCTTCCAGGCATGAGCTTTCATGTTGATATAGAATGAACTCAGAAGGCATCTTGAGACCTGATTTGGTCCAGCCCTTCTTCTTCAGGCAAGTGAATGTTAAATCATCCAGGGCAGAGAATTTCTCTTCTGTTCTTACAGTTGTCTTGATACTCTATCAAGTTTTTCTTTTGTTGATTTTCAAAAAGTATTTATATATTACACAATTTGCCAAATAGGTGTATCAAATATTACATATTATCTATTCTTTTTCTCTTACAGATCAATCATATTTTCCTTCTTACTGTTTTTACTGTTCAGTCATTTTTAGTCATGTCAAACTCTCTGTGACCCCATTAAGGGTTTCCTTGGCAAAGATAATGCAATGGTTTGGTATTTCCTGCTCCTGTCATTTTACAGATGACAAACTGAGGCAAACAGGTTTAAGTGGTTTGCCCAGGGTCACATAGCTAGTAAGTATCTGAAGCTGGATTTGAGCTCAGGTCTTCCTGACTCCAGGCCTGGCACCTAGGTGCCATTTTCCATCTACACATACAAAATCTCATCATAGATCCTACTTTGTAGGAAGCTTAAAGTTCAACATCATGATTTTACAGATAAGGAGACTGAGTTCTAAGAAGATCCCAAGCTCATAACAGTATCAAGTGGCAGAAATTTAATTTGAGTCTAGGTCCTCTAGCCCCAAATTCACATCTCTTTCCACTATACTACACTGGCTTCTTCAAATTCACAAGTGGATGATTTTTTGCAGGGAAACGCTGGTCTTTATTAGGTTCTCCTTCCTTCTCTTCTGTCTTTCTATTTTCCTTTGCACACTTCACACTTATGACTCAATTATGTATTTTCTTCTGTTTTCACATGATTTACCTTTCCTCTCTTCCAAAGGTTCTTTATTCACATGATGTTTATTATCAGCACTTTCTCTTTCCCTCCATTCTTCTTTCCCTCCCTACCTTCTTTCCCCCCCTACTTCCCTTACTTCTTTCTTTTTCCTTCCTTCCTTCCTCTCTCTCAGAATTCATGGTTCAGTAACTCAATGTGGATGTGATGGGAGGTCTCCAGTAGGAGTGCCTCAGGAGCCTGTGCTTGGCCCTGTGCTATTTAATATTTTTCTAAGTGATGTGGATAAAGATATAATGGTATATTTATAAAATTTTCAGATGACACTAAAATGGAAGGGATAACAATACCTGGGACAACAGATCCCCCCTCCCCAAGAAAACACATTTTTATCAAATGAGACAAAATTCAATAGGTATCAATGTAATCTTGCACTTGGGTACAAAAATAAACTTCAGAAGTATAAGGAAGAGGAGTGAAGGAGAGGTAGTGAAAAAGCAGTTGTTGTGAAAATGACTTCTTGGATTTAATGGACTGCAAGCTCCATCTAAGTCAGCAGGGTGATGTGGCAGCCCAAAGTGCTTGATGTGATCCTGGACTGCATTAAAAGGGGTACAACTTCTAGGAATAAGGCATTTTTAATCCTGATGTTATCTACCCTGTCAGACTTCATATGAAGGTCTGTGTTGAGTTTTGGACACCACAGGTCACCAATGACATTGATGTGTCCAGAGATAGGTCTTGAGTTTACATTATACAAGGATAGGTTGAAGGAACTGCGAATGTTTAACCTAGAACAGAGAAGCTTGAAGATGGGAGCAAGAGGGTGAAGACACATAAATTTCTTCAACCATGACATGTGGATGAGGAGCTAGATTTCTTTATTTAGAATCCAGAGAGCATGAGCAATGAGTGGAAATCATAAAGAGGAAAATTTAGGTTCAGTCAATGGAAAAAACTTCCTAACAATTAGAGTTCTTGAAAAGTGGAATAAGTAGAATGGACTACTCTAAGAGGTGGGGATTTCCTTGAAGACCTTCACACAGGTATGTTGTGATGAAAATTCCTTTCATGTATGACTTGGCCTAGATGGTCTCTGAAGTCTTTCAACTCTCATGTTCGTGATCTTTAAAAATTTTTTACAATAAATATATATTAAATTTAAAATAATACATTATTCTTCTTCCTAAGGGCATGTAAAAATAATTTTTAACTTTCTTTTTTGGTAAATTTGAGCTCCCAATTTTCTATCTCCCTCTTCTCATCCTTCCTTGAGATGGTAGGCAATTTTATAAAAGGTATACGTGTACACTCATATAAAACACATTTCCATATTAGTTGTGTTGTGAAAGAAAACATACACACAAAACTATGGAAAAATATGAAAAATAATATGCTTCAATTTGCATTCAGATGCTATCAGTTCTTTCCCTGGAGGTGGATAGCTTTTTTTTATCATAAGCCCTTTGGAATTGTTTTGAATCATATTACTGAAAATAGCTAAGTCATTTGCAGTTGATCATCGTATGATATCGTTGTTACTGTGTAATGTTCTCTTGGTCCTGATCATTTCACTTTACATGTGATTCATGATCTTTCCTCCAAACCTACCTCTCTACCAAAGTGCCCCATTTCAGTGGGTCTACCCTTCTTCCATACTCTTAGGTACACAATGCTTTATCATTCCCCATGTTAAGTTGGCTACCAAATCTTGCTTTTTCCACCTCGGCAACATTTCTTGTATCTGACCCCCTTTCTCTACACACACAGTTATGATCTTAGTAAAGCCCTTCACCATCCCACACCTATGTTGCTGAAATCGTCTTCCATTTGGTCACCATGCTTCAACTATCACTCTCCTTCAGTTAGTCCTTCACAGTGTTACCAAAGTGATTTTCCTTAAGAATAGGCTTAACTATTTCACTCCCTTGCACAATGAACTACAGTGGTTTCTTATTACTTTTACAATCAGATACAAACTCTTTCATTTGCCTTGTAAAGCCCTTACTTGCCTTAACCTATCTTCCTATTCTAACTGAATAATACTTGTCCCTCTGTGTGTTCGTCCTTTGTTGCCAAAGAAGACCATGCCATCAGAGAAGCAATGACATGACTTGCACTTGACTTTGCTTTGAGTGAGGGAGGGGTGTGCACGTCACCAGCCTCACTTGTCCTCCAGAGCTATCTGAATCCAGTAACCAGATATTCATCAGGATGACTGGAGATAACCCAGGATGAGGCAGTTGGGGTTCTGACTTGCCCAAGGTCACACAGCTAGTGAGTGTCCAGTGTCTGAGGTGAGATTTGAACTCAGGTCCTCCTGACTCCTGCACTGGTGCTCTAGCCACTATACCACCTAGCTGCCCCCAACTTGCCCCTCTACTCCCATTCTGAGATCCAGCCAAATTGAACTTTTCTCTCTTTCTCTCACACAACAATCCATCACACATCTCTGTGCCTTTGAACTCACTGTTCCTTATTTTTGGAATTCATTTCCTCTCCATCTTTACCTCAACAAATAACCCCCTTTCCCCAAGACATAGTTAAAGCACTACTTCCTATGTGTCCAAGAGGGATTGGCAACAATTTTAGCCTTTTTAATTTCTGAGGGGAAAAGAAATGCCTAAATAAAGGATATCTAAGCTTCTGCAGAACTGCAGAAACTGGTCATATCGACAGAGACGCAGAAGTTATTTTAGCAGAAGTTTTCAACCTTCTATTCTAGCTGGAAAGGGACCCTTTTTATGAGTCACAAATTTTTATGGGAGCGTAAGGCTCAAATTAATTTGGAAGGAAGTGAAATAAGATTATATTCACTGGGGATGTGAGAAAGGATTGCTTTCTGTTATGCATTTTTATAGTGAATGAATGTCTTAAGGTTTTAATACTCTTCCCAAAACAGTTCACTTCAGAATTTCCCAGAATTATCTGGATGCTGACAAAAATGGAGGCAAATGGGGGATGAGGAGCTCTAAGATAAAAGCCATTCATGGCCTTTGTGCGACCAGAGACGTGTTGGAACAGGAGAAAAAGCTGGCCTCCAGACTCATTCCTGTGGCCTTTCCATTACGCCATGTGGCATTGTACTTGTTCCCTGTGTACATTGCCTGTTCATTTGGCTTATATAAGTTCCTCTTGTTTTTTTTCCTCCAGCTCCTCATTTGCTATTGTACTTGGGAAAAGGGGAAAGGGCAAGGGAAGTAAGTATTTATAGAGTGCCTACTATGTGCCAGGTGCTGTGTTAAGTGCTTTTAAAAAAACAAATATTACCTTATTTGAATTTTGAATTTAAATGAGAATCAATAGCTACCAAGTGACAGTCCTTACCACCATCACTATCATCACCCACAAAAACTCATCTGAAACATAACATCTAACGATATAGACTATGATGACATTGACTTTTTAACTGAACACAGTTTATACATCCATCTAGGCAGCTAGGCGACACAGTAACTAGGGCACTGGATTTGGATTCAGCAGTTAGAATCCTGTCTCAAACTTTGGCTGTATTAACCTAGGCATGACACTTAATCTTTTTTAAGCTTTAGTTCCTTCATTTATAGAATGGGGATAATTGTATCAATTACCTAAAAGGATTGTGAAGAGAATGAAATGAGGTAAAGCATGCAAAGCACTTTGCAAACCTGAATGCACTGTATAAACGCTACTATTATTGTTTTAGATATTACTGCAGTAGGGGGATCAGATTGGCATTTAAGAAAATACAAAGGTAAGCACAGTATCTGGCACACTGTGGACATTTAATAAATACTTCTTGATTGGTTGATTCTCAGTGGACTTTTTCGCACAACTGTCTTGATTGTGTTTGGGGGGGCAGCTAGGTGGTACGGTGGATAGAGCACTAGACTTGGGGTCAGAAGACACTTCATGAGTTCAAATGCAGCCTCCGACACTTACTAGATGTATGACTCTGGGCAAGTCACTTAACCCTATTTGTTTCAGTTTCTTCATCTGGAAAAGGAAATGGCAAACCATTTCAGTATCTTTGCCAAGAAAACTTCAAATGGGGTGACAGAGAATTGGGAATGACTGAAACTATTGAACTTGGTTATATTTACTTGTTTATTTTAGAGGTTGATTGATGTTTGTCAGTTTTGCTATCATAATCTTTCCCTAATTCTGCTCCCTTCTACCAAAACAAGAAACAAACAAAGTTAGAGCCCCTCTGGAATACCTCCCTGAACTCTGGTTTCAACAGTTCTCAGAGCAACAACTGTACCAGGTTCAAAATACTCTGTATGTCCTCACTCCCCAAACTATGACTCCTAATCCTCCCCTCTAAACCACACTGCGTTTTCCCCTTTCAGTTATCAGATACAAAATTCAATTAGTTCAGAGCAAAAGCATTTACTGAAATGACACTGTTGGAAAATTAACATTTCTCTAAACCTGTGGCATACTTTCTCACAAACACATGCAGCATCTGCAGAAAGAGTGAGTGCACAGAGAATTCAAAAGTAGAGGTGAGGAGAGGCAACTCAGGTTTCTAATGCTGCCAGATTGGGGATTACTGCTTCGCATTATTCCCATTGGCCTTGGACTCAACATCTCAGCTGAATGTTTCTGGGTGATTCTTCCTGCATGCTAAATGCCACGCCATTGTCATCTTTAGCCAGAGTACTACTATGATTTTTCTAGAAAAGGAGGATACCTTTGCTATAGGACCAAAAATAGTCTTATCTGTTTAGCTCCCTCAGAGTTTGGACCCTGAGGAGAAAATTCCAAGCTCTGGGTATCAAACCCTTTAGAAAAGGGAATTCTTAACATTTTTATGTGTATCCTGGACCCCTTTGACAACCTGGTGATGTCTATAGCCCCTCTCTCAGAATAATATTTTTAAATGCACAAGACAAAATATGTTGAATTACAAAGGAAATCAATTATACTGAAATAGTTATCAAAATAATTTTACAAAATTCATGGGCCATAGGTTAAGAAACCCCCTATTAGAACAAAAAGTGCAGTATTTCCAGCAAATCCTAAGATTTGCATTTTTCCCCCATCACCCTTGCTAGCAAGGGAATAGGTATCCTTGGAGGAAGACTCTGGTGACTTACTTATACACTTCCTAAAGTAATCTCAGCAGAGCACACATAAATAATGATCATTTCCCCAAGAAGTTCAAAACAGTACTGGTGTTCAGTGTTCCTTTAGGTTTATATCTGAATTTCTGCCACTTATCCATGTAAATGAGTGCTTAGGGAAAACAATACAGAAGCAACTTATTCCCAGGGAACAAGGTTATTACCTCTGCTAACTGCTCAGTGAATTCCTGGACTTTCTACATGCAAATACTGTTGCTTAATGTCTGAAAAGGGCAAAGTCTTTGTCCCATACACTGACAAAATAGAATGATGAAATAAAGCCTACTGTTTGACTGCACATGACATATTCTGTGCCCATAGTCCTCTCACCTCTATTAAGAGGAGGGGAGGATGTTTCCTCATATGTTCTTGTGACCTAGGATTGTTCATTGCAGTTTATCAGTTCAGTTGTCTTTTAGTGCACTTTTCATTTATTTTATTCTAGCAATTGTGCATATTTTGTTTTTGGTTATGCTGTTTTGCATCAACTAATACAAGTCTTTCCAAGTCAGATTTATTAGATATTATTTCATGTAAACAAAAATTATTAGATAGGAAAGTAAATATATTGTTTCCTATGAAGATTTCTTTTCTTTAAGAAGCCAATCATGCTAAGCATGTGTGACAAGAGCTTGGAATCCTAGAATGTCCAGTCTAGAAAGGACCTTATAGATAATTTAGGCCAATACCTTCCATTCTCCCTCCCCTTCCCATTTTTTTTCTACAGATGAGGAAATTGAGAGGTTTGGTAATCTTCCCTAAGTCAACCAGTTAGTACTTGGCAGAGTTGGAACTATCACACCAGTCTCTTGACTCACAGTCCAATGCTCTTCCTTTTCCATTACGCCATGATACATTTTGGCAAAGGAAATACTCATTCTGTTTGTTTTTTTTAATTTTTCAAGATGTCTGGTTTTGTTTCCCTATGTCTGAGTTTATAAGACATATAGGTAGATTGACTCTAAATCAATAATCTCTGGCACATTGCAGGAATCTAATAAATAACTGTTGATTGATAGTCAATCTGAATTGGTCATTATATCAATGGGACTGGACTGATCATTTGACAGTTGCTTCATTTCTTGGCACTCAGCAGTAATGGTCGTTGGAAGGACTGAATTGATTCCAAAGTGCTTGCAATAATACTGCTGTCCAGACATGAACTTGAAGCCTCATTATGCAAAAGGAGACAAGCTCATGCCCCTGTAGGGACCACTTTGTTTTTTACCTATAGTTCTCATTTCTTGTCTCACAAGTATATATATATATATTTAGGGTTAGGGTTAGAATCGAGGCATTTAGATTCTATGTATGTATATATATACATATATATATATATACACACACACATATGGTCATCAAAAGGGAGCCAGCAAAAGGCTATAGAAGGATTATGTCTGTTGTTCAGAAAAATTGGATTCAACATACATTTATTAGGCACCTATTGCATATCGTATGCTTTAGGCAATTGGGAAGATACAAAGTTAAATAAGACATGATTTTTTCCCCCTCAGATGGTTTTCAGCCCATGAAACTTTAAACAAGTCAAATGACCTCTCTGAGCCTTCATTTCCTCATCTATGAAGAGATTAGACCAGATGACCTCTAAGGTAACTTCCAGCTTTATTGCTTATATGAGCTCACTTTATCTTTCTTGACTTCCATTTCTTCATCTGTAAAATGAAGAAATTAGACCAGATAATTTCTAAGGTCCCTTCTAGATCTATATCTCATAATGGCAAATGCTATGACAGAAATCAGATTATTATTCTTCATATTAGGAAGTCTAAATATATGGTCCATAAGAGTCATATAAGTAGTTTAAAGTATCAACAGCATTTTCTAGTGTCTAGATGAGGACTCTAATTTGCAAAGGAAAGAAAAGATGCAAAGGTTTTTTTAAAATTATTTATTCATTTTTCCTTTTAATTTAATTTATACACATTTCTTGCATCCCTACAATATCTAAGGCACATTCTAGGTGGGTAGGGGTATAACAATAGATACAATGAAGACCCTGGTTTTAAGAAGTTCATAGTGAAAGAATAGAGGAAAAGGGAAATATTTTAAGTGCAAAGGAGAGAACCACAGAAAGGGCTTTGGTTTGGATTGGGGGCCAAAGAAGACTTCATGGAGGAGCTGGCATCTGGTTTGGGGCCTCAAAGGAAGCAAGGGATTTGAATAGCGTGGTGGTGTCTGTTTTAGGCATGGGAGGCTATATGAACTAAAGCGTAGAAACAATTGAGCAGGAGGAAAACAAGGGATATAGGGAGAGGAGAACCAAAGAGATAGAGTTTATTTGAAGTACAGAATAAAGAAGAGACATGAAAATGCTACCCGGGTAAACTAGAGCCAGATTAGAGAAGACTTGAGTGACAGGACCAGGAGTGAGTACCTATCAGGAGAATTCTTAGCCCTAGTCTGCTAGCACTCCTCCCTTCTCTTCTTCTATCTGCCCTGCCCCCTCCCCCAATGCCCAACAACACTGTCTTTGTACCCTCCCCCATAAGAAGACCTGACAGCATGAGTAGAGTGGTACAAAGGGCACTGTCCTCTGGGGGCAGGTTTCTTTTTGGTGGTAGCTAGAATGAAAGGGGGGAGTGTTTCTCACATTTGCTCTTTTGCCCTACCCTAGTGGCCCCAGGAGTGAAATCTGAGGCCTACTGGTCCATATGCTTGTGACTGAATTGGACATGACTGAAAGATTTGCATGGTCTGGTTTCCTGAAGCCTGTCGACATGGCCTGTGGGTTCTCTTAACGAATGCCCTGAATTAGACTGGCTTGCTACTGTTCTTTGGCAGTCCCACTGCAGCAGTCCCGGTCCAGCCCCTGTGATGGATTCATTATCCAAGCTGCCTCTGTCCCACTATTAATGACTTCCATAGGAGTTCTGCATGGGGCCGGAGTGCCTGAAGGCAAGAGGTGAGAACCCTGTTGTTGGTGTCCTTCTAGACTGAGGCTTTCCTAATAGAATATTGATCTGGTACAGAGGAGCAGAAATCTGATGCCCTCACTCAGGCTGAATACTTAAAAGAAGCAGGCTTCAGCTGGCAGAAATATCAGCAATCAATTGAATGCTAATATGCAATCACAACATGGACATTATCCAACCTTCCCAAATGGATATTAAGGTCCCTGTTACCTACAAATGAATGATTCATATAATAATAACTCCCATTTTCTAGTGCTTTAAGGCTTATGAAACAGTTTTCTCATAATAATACTGTACAGTGGGTATATTGTGCAGGTATCCCCAATTTAGAGATGAGGAAAATGAATCTCAAGAGAGATGACATTCATTACAGGAGGAGCAAGAAAGAGCTTTAGAAGTGGACCTTTTCTCCCTGCTCACATGCAAATGATAGGGCTCTGATCTGAACCCAGGACTTCCAATTCCAGTTTTCTTTTGAAGCTATGTAGTCTTAGATAGCTCTCCAGAATGCAACTGGATGAGTATTATACCCCCTCCCCCATGTCTCTCTGTTTCTCTGTCTCTGTCTCTCTCCAGAATATATTACAATAAACAATTATAGGTCAGGAGAACAGATGAGGAAATACACACACATGTGCATACATAAATGTGCATGTACATAAACATGTACACATATATTTCATGTCTCTATGTGTGTACATACAGACATAGACACTCATATATGTTAGTTGTGGGAAGGAGAATGCTAGCAGCTGGCAGGGACAGGAAAGACTTCATGTAGTAGATAGCATTTCCATCCTGTCTTGAAGGAAATGAAGGATAATGCTAAGAGGTAAAGGTCAATAAGGGGAGCATTCTCAACATTGAAGACAGTCAATAGAAACGTACAGAGACAGAAGATGAAGCACCCTTTGTGAAGCAGAACAAGTAGGTCAGTATGAATGGAACATAGAGATTGTCCTAGAAAATCTCATTTAATTCCTGTGGGGATGGCTAAAAATGATGACTCCACTTCTGGCTCCTTGTAGCTATGTAGCTAACAGATGAAATGGGCAAAATGGGGTTCCCCAACATAGGTATGATGGTAGACCTTTGTGAGACAGCCCTGTCCTGAATGTGCTTGTTCTGTCAGTCAGCATTAAATTTCTTTTAGTTCAGAAGGGAGTTAAAAAAAGAATCTTATGAAACAGTTTTCTCATAGGTATATTGTGCAGGTATCCCCATTTTAAAGACCAGGAAAGCGAATCTCAGAGAGGTGACGTTAACAAAGAACCTTAGAGATGGAAAAAACTTTGCAGGTGACTGAGTAATAGAATCATGGAATCGAGAATTGTCCAAGGTCCTTAGAGCCCATCTAATATATTTTAGAAGATGATGTAGCTAATTAGTGGTTCTAGTTGAAGTCTTACAGAGTGCTGACTTTCGTGCTCAGCAATTAGACAATAAATATCTTGCTTCACACCTTTTTGAACTTTGTTTTCTTTATCTTTAAGTATCTTCCTATTTCCCTCAAGTATATTAAACCCTGCTCTCCTTAGAGTGAAATTCATAAAGTGCTTATCTGACATATTACTCCCCTAATCAATAATCTGTAATTACTGTCAAACTCCCCAAACTTCCTATTATCTTTAGGATCAAATGTGATCTCCTAAACTTGGCATTTAAAGCATTTCACAACTTGGTCCCAACCTATTTTTTCAGCCCTATTTGACATTTCCCACCATCATGCACTCTACTCTCAAAACAAACAGGCCCTCTTGTTGTTGCGCACACATTTTCATCTCTGTGCCTTTTTACTGGCCATGTTCCATGCCTGAAACATACTTCCTCTTTATTACCTCTTCTCTGAATTCCTAATTTCCTTCAAGATTGAGTTAAAACATTATTTAAACCTTTTCTATTCCCTCAGCTGGTAGCTCCTTCTCCCTTCATTAATATGTGTTATTTTAATATATCCTTTTGCATATACACATATATGTAGATATCTGTCTAGTCTATTTATTGGTCATGGCCAATGTGGAATCTTTTTGGACTGTACATATTTGTTAGAAAGGCTTGATTTTTCTTTCTTTTCTTTAACAGAGGGGAAAAGGTGGGAGAGAGAGAAAATAGAATTTTGTTAATGGAAGAAATAAAATGAAATTAACAAAAAATAATCTCATCTCCTTGAGTGCAGGGACTTTCACTTTTACCGTTGTATCACCAGTGCCTAAAATAGTATCTAATGCATAGTAACTATATAATGAATGGTTTTTTGACTGAGAAAATCTTAATAAAATCATCAAAATTTGAGCTGGAAATGTGGTCTAGTCTCCTTATTTTACTAACTTGGAAACTGAGCCTTGGGGTGTAGATAGAATTTTCCCAAGGTAATATGGTAAGTGGTATATACTGTATTTGAATTCAGATCCTTTAACTCAAAATCCTTTCAATTACAATTGGATACTTGTGGAAGGAAGGAAGGAAAGATGGAATGAATGAAAGAATGAATGAAGGAAGGAATGAAGGGAGGGAGGGAGGAAAGGAGGAAAGAAAGAAGGGGAAAAAGAAGGAAAGAGAAAAGAAAGAAGGATGGGAAGGAGGGAAAAACAAGGAAGGATGGAAGGAATGAGGGAAAAGAGAGGGGAAAAGGGAGGAAGAGAAGGAAAAGTAAGGAAGGATAAAAGGAAAGAAGGAACAAAGAGAGGGAGGGAACAAGGGATGGGGAGGGAGGAATTCACAGGTGCTTGAAATTTCCTGTTAAGTTCACTGAAGCAATTAGACTTATTTTCCAGATATTTACTGATAAGATTGATAAGTATTTTGATCTGCGAGAAGGAATCAATAATTTGGAAATAAATCACTATCTCCCACTCAGAGTAGGCCACACTAACTTCCACATGATTGAGGATTCCCCAAACTGAAATTGTGGAAGTCTCTGCTTCACAGCGCCACTCAAAATGAACTTACCCGACAATAGCAGGATAGAGAGCTAGGTCAGATCACCAGTCCTGTGCCTTGGCTATTGGACCTTGGACAAGTTAATTCACCTTGCTGAGCCCATCTGTAAAATATAAATAATAAACAGCTGCTACTTCACAGGATTTAATAAAAAGAAAATATTTTATAAATATTAAAATGCTATAGAAACATGAGTGGTGATGATGATGATGATGATGATGATGATGATGATGATGATGATGATGATGATGATGATGTCAGGTTGTTCTAGATAGTTTGGGGCAATAGATGGAAGCATCATTTGATTCTAATTATTTTCAGTTTGTATCTGTTCTTGCTTCCTTTGTTCTCAAATATGCTTGCTTATCCACAACCCTCTTCTGGCTCAGTATTTGATGGATAACTTTGCTGGTCATCATTCATGAGAGTCAGAGCTCTTCTTCCACTCACCCAGTCCCTATTTTGACTGAAGGCCCCCATGTTTATCATTATCTGAGGCCAAAGTCTCATTTTCTTCAGGACTTTAATGGTTGACTTGAGAAATGGGAGAGCTGACAAAGATGTCTGAGGAGGAGTAATTGACAAAGGTGACACAGAACCATAGGATTTTGAGTTTAGAGATCATCTCATCCAGTACCTTAATTTTACAGATGAGCAAAATGGATGTCAGAGAGAGCCAATGAATTGGCCAGGGTATAGGATCATGTAACTAAAGCTAGAAAGGACCTCAGAAGGCATTCATCCAACCCCCTTCATTTTATTGATGATGAAGCTGAGGCCTAAGGAAGTAAAATCACTTGTCCAAGGTCATATAGCTGGTGAGTATTTCAGTCATTATTCAGTCTTCTTTTCAGTTGTATCCAACTCTTCGTGTCCCCATTTGGAGTTTTCTTGGCAAAGATACTGGAGTGGTTTGCTATCTCCTTCTCCATCTCATTTTACAGATACATAACTGAGGCAAATAGGGGTAAGTGATTTGCCCAGGGTCACATAGCTAGTAAGTGTCTGAGGCTGATTTTGAACTCTGATCTTCCTGACTCTAGGCACAGTGGTCTATCCATTTTGCCATCTAGCTGCCCTTCGTGAATATTAGAGATGTGATTTGAACCCAAGCCCTTTGAGTCTAGAATCAATGCTCCTTCCAATGTACTCTCTACCCTAGGAGTTAAGTAATAGAACCAGGATTAGACCCTAGGTCTTCTTGAATTTAGATCTAATGTGGTTTCTATTACATGATTCCTCCTTTCTTTTTTATCTTTTTTGAAAAATTTTAATATTTTATTTTTCAAATTACATGTAAAAATAATTTTTATTTGTTTTTTTTTTTGAATTTGGATTTCCAAATTCTATCCCTTCCTTCCTCCTCTTCATCCATTTTGAGTAGGCAAGAAATTTGATATAGATTATACATATGTGTAGTCATGCAAAACATATTTCCATATGAGTCATGTTGTAAAAGAAAACACAGACAAAAAAGCCCCAAGAAAAATAGGGTTAAAATGTTTCAATCTGTATTCATACTCCATCAGTTCTTTCTCCAGAGGTGGCTAGCATTTTTTCATCATAAGCCCCTTTTTAAAAAAAAATCTCTTCAGGATACAAACCTAGTAGTGGTATTGGTGGATCAAAGATATGTCCAATTTTATAACTCTTTGAGTGTAATTCCAAATTGCTCTCCAAAAGGGTTGGATCAGTTCACAACTCCACCAACAATTCATTAGTGTTCCAGTTTTCCCACATCCCCTCCATCATTTATCATTTTACTTTTTTTGTCATATTGGCCAATCTGATAGATGTGAGGCGGCACCTCAGAGTTGTTTTGATTTCTATTTCTCTAATCAATAGTGATTTGGATCCTTTTTAAATATGATTGTAGATAGCTTCAGTTTCTTTTCTGAAAACTGCCTATTCATAACTTTTGACAATTTATCAATTGAGGAATGGCTCTTATTTTTATAGATTTGACTCAGTTCTCTACATATTTGAAAAAAATGAGGCCTTTAACAGAGATGCTTACTGTAAAAAAAATTCCCCAGTTTCCTGCTTTCCTTTTAATCTTGGCTGCATTGGGTTAGTTTGTGCAAAATTTTTAATTTTATGTAATCAAAATTATTCATTTTACTTCCCAGAATGCTATCTCTTATTTAGTCGTACATTCTTCCTTTATCCATAGATGTGACAGGTAAAATATTCCATGTTCCCTTAATTTGCTTATGATAACACCCTTAATGCCTAAATTATGTACCCATTTTGACTCTATCTTGGTATACAGAGCGAGATTTCCGTTTTCATTGCTAACTTAAGGTAAGGTATTCTCTTCAGTTAACAAAATGTGGAGATGGAAGTCTAATTGTAGGATTTAATGCTGACTTGGGTCATCAAGCTATTAACTAATACTTGTAGGTACCTGTAATTGAATAAATCCAGACAATACCAAGCCAGAGGTCATTTTGTGTGGGTAGTGAGGCTATGGATAGTTGTATTTAAATAGTCATTTATATGGAAAACACCCTTATTTCCATCTATAGTTTCTTTTATATACCTATATCTGCTACCATACATATTATACATACATACATACACACACATAAATATAAATATCAACTGTGTAGAATTTTGACATGAAACCTAGTTAAACTGGATTAGCTTGAGGGCACTTGGAGACAAAACTAGAAAGAGTACGACAAATAGATGCAAAATGAAAAAAGATGATCTGGTGTACTTGTAGTAATCCATCAACAATGAACAGAACCATTTGGGCTTTATCAATTCTGTCCTTAACCTGTTGTGGGAGTAAGTGTCAAAGACATTTATAAAGATGAAGAAAGGAAAAGTAGCTGAAGGTGACCACATATTTATAAAAGGCATCCATGTGAGAGGGACATTAAAGGCATTTGGGATTAATTTTCAAGATCTCAAAGATTAGAAAGGATAGAAAATATCAAAGATGTTATTTTTTACAAAAAAAAAACAACAAAGAAAAAGATGATGAAGACATCAGTATGTACCCTTCCATAGTTGCCTTCTTTATCTCCACAAAATCATTGTTGAAAATGATCTCTACATGTCTAATGAGGGCATTGATCAATGAAAGCTCAGCTCTTAGAGCACACATGATATTCTCTGTCTGCTGCCAATCCATATGAAGGCTTGGTGATCCTTCTTTTGGAAATGCATAGTAGAAGCACCCTTTTCCTCTGTGCTTCAGAGCACAGTATCTTCTCACTTTCAACTCTCTGCTGAGACATGACTAAGAAGGTTTGAATGGATGAACTCTCTTTTCTAGTGGCATGAGGCAAGAATGACTGTGAGTCTCAGTGAAAGAAGAGGTGTTGGCAGTGGCCTGCCTCACTTGCCTAATCTCTCTATCTGACCACTATGTGGTTATGAACACATGACACCTCTGTTTCTTTTGTCACTTTCATTATGTTCTTTCATGAGAATGAGTATCCAAGATAGAATAACTCAAGTAGAAGAGTCCTCAAATGTCACCTTAGAAACCAGAATCAGTAAAAGCAGTGGCTGTGGCCAGTAAGCTACTAGTACTGGGAGACAAATGGAATGATTCAACCCAGGAAGGAATTGATCTGGCTCACTCAGAATTGAATTTTATGGGAACTCCAAGAAGGAAGAAAAGGACTTACCAGGTCAGGCAGTATTGTCTTCTACCTTAATGTCATCCACCACAGGAAGCAACTACTTTCAGTTTGAGTTTACTCTCCTCAGCGGCTGAGTGGATTTGTAGAGGGAAGAATGTGCCCCTGTTTAGTGGAAGTGGGGAATGTTTTTGTATTTTGATTCTTGTTATGCCTCCTCAGTAAATATTCCTTTGTAAAAACTAATAGATGTTAATTGGTTAATTAATATTATGGAGAGGTTAAATGGTTGATTTATACTGAGGAAAGCAATATATATAATATTAATATTATATATTAATTAAATTCTATTTATATTATATAAGTTCTATTTGTATTTAAAATAGTTCAATAACAAATACATATAATATTAACATTATATATAATATTAATATATAATATATCATAACATATGCTAATATATATATAAACCAGACGGGGGCTTGTGAGTAATAGTATTTGAACCCATACATTCAGGATTTTTTTTTAGAACCATGAGGGGAGAAGTAGCAGAAATGCTCTGGGGAACTGACCTGCTTATCGGAGTGCAAGTTGGGAATGTGATCCCAGAACCGAGGCTCTTCCTTGAGGAAAACATGAGAAGGAAATTGGGAGGATTTTACAGCTAATTTTCTGTTACAGAATATATTTTTACTATAAGACTAATTAACTGAAAGATACAGAGGGAATAAAGGAACAAGTATTAGGTATTTACTATGTGCTAGATACTGTGTTAGGCACTTTGCAAATATTATCTCATTTAATCCTCATAACAACCCTGGGAAATAGGTCCTCTTATTATCCTCAGTTTATAGTTGACGAAACCAAGTCAAGAAGTGATTACATGGTTTGCCCAGGGTCACATGGCTAGTAAGTTCCTGAGGATGGATTTGAACTTAGGTCTTCCTGATTCTAAGCCTAGGACTTTATGTGCAGGTAAAGAGAACATAAGATTACCCATATCTGTTGTTTGTTAATTTTAAAAAATCATTTTGATGGAAAAAAATGATCAGTCTCAAAAACTCTTTAAAAAAAAGAGATATACCACAAATATGTTCATATAGACAAGATTCTACAACAGATAGAACCTCAGGATTAATTTTATTTAATAAGCTGCTGAATAGAAATTCCGAGAAAGGCTCAAAATAGGGAGATATCAGTGTCAAAGGCTACATATTACCTTGGTTAGAAATAGGATTCCCTCAAAATCCTTCTGGTCATAGATGATATACCATGCAAACTGAGCTCTGAAATAATATAAAGACTCTCAAGTAAACCTATAGTTACTGTAAAAGAAAAAGGTTAATGTCTCATTGTCCATTCCAGAAAACAAATCAGAGTCTGTATTGCCCTTCTGAGGATAGATGGACAACACACTGAGCTAGTCTAAGATGCAGAGTTTTTGACCATAAAAAACCTATTTCTTGACACAATAGCGTATCTTCTGAACACCTATATTCTTCTGAATATTCAGTATAAAGATATGATTCAAGGAATATTGTGATCCAATTTTAATATATTCATAATTGGAGGTAATTCAAAGGTAAATGGAAAGATGGATGGTGGGTATAAATAGGTAACTTACTTACAGTAGGCACCTAATCATTGTTTGTTAACTTCTTGAAACATATTACCCTTGATGATTTTCATAAAAAGATAACATCAAGGACATCTGTAACTGGAAGATGAAGTGAGAAACCTGTGTAGAGAGAATGAAGGATAGTGGAGGATGGTGATTAACTAGACCAGAACCCTGGTATTTATGACATATTAAAAAAATCCAAAGGAAATGTTTTGTAAAGTCAATGGATATTCTATGAAAGACTTGTGGAAAGATATGGACAAAAATTGTACAGAATGAGGAGGTAGGGATGGGTTGGATGGAATACTGTGTACCCACATGGATCCTGTAAATATCATAGTATAGATATTCTATGCTTTCCCATTTTGATCAGAGAATTCCCATTTTCTTATAACCATTCATAAGATCACTAAAGGCTATACATAGGTGCCTTATTAATCACCATCTGAGGTTTTATGAAGTGAAGAATGACAGAGGAAATTAGACTGAGGGGAAAAGGATCAGATAACATAAACTGTCCCTTTGTCACTCTGGGTCAGTTGCACTGGTTAGATTTGGAATAAGAAAAGAATCTTCTTGGGAAGGACCTACACTCTCTGTCTTTCTTGAGAGAGAATGGGAAGGCCCCTTGCAAATGCATCAGGAATGTTTTGGATGGAAAAAAAAGGACCCATCCTCTTTTCTTCTTTAAAAATAGATGATATAAAAAAAGAAAAAGAAAAGGTTTGCCTGGCCATCAGATGACCTGATTTCTAGTTCCAACTGTGTCATTAACCAGTTATATAACCACAGTCAATTCACTTCCTTTGTCGGACAGCTCAGTATACATACCTGTGAAACAAAGAGGTTGGTCTAATGTCCTTTCTAGTTCTAACTTTCTATTCCATTGTCCCTATCTCAGGGTTGGTTGGCCAATTCTTGCATCTAGTTCCAAACATATTAGATCTATTCTTTTTAACTGTTTTTTTGCTCTTGGTTACATGGGCATGTGTCCCTTTGCGAAAAAAAATAAAGGAATCTCAGGACAATTAAAACAACTCTAGACAAATAGGTTGATCTGAAGTTCAGGTTTCCCCTGAGGGAAAATGGTAGCAGTTCATGTCACTAAGCAGAGTGGATTAGAGCTCTGTCTTAGTTGGAATGTGTTACAGCCATCCTTACGCCTGACCCCTGGAATGCATTAGCCAAGAGCTAGGTCAGTGCTATGAAAAACTAAGGCCAGAAAAAAAGTACACTAGTAGAGCAAGAATGGGGAATCAGGAAGATGCAGAGAGAAGTTCCTACTGCTTAGATAGATGCTTGTAATGTAACTGGTTCAAATAAGGCAATCATTGATTTTTTTCTCTCTGTAGGGTTAAATTAAAAAAAAATTTTTTGTGAGAAGACATTAAGCTTTTCATATCCCAACCTTCTATTATAAATATTTAAAATCTACTGACAATCCTCCCTGAGGACTGCCACAGATGTCTTACTTTGAGGAAGTCATAGGTACTACCTTTGTCCTGTGGGACCTGTCCATCAAGCTGCATTAGCTTCAGCTGGGCTGATGTCTCTAAACAACTCTCTTCTCAGATTAAGAAAGGGAGAAGGAGACTGCTGGGATATTTTGGGAATGACATTAAAAAAAACAATAGCAAAAAACAACAGCTGTCTTGAGTATGCTCAGGAGCATTCTAAATCTATATTATTTATGGCAACAATTGCTGTCAGTCTCATATCTGGGGATAAAAGATCAAAATTTGACAAATTTAATTAAAGCTCATCATGTAGATGGAATTGAGTTGCTAGGCTAGGTAATTTGTAATGGTTAGAAAATGCCCTTCTAAATTCTATCTAGCAAGTTCAGCTCTTGGCATAGTCCAGAGGAATCTCTCATCATCAGTGCACTAGAGAGATGACACCTTGCAAAGGCTCAGGTGAAAATGTAAAAGCTGGTGATGGATGTTTTCCTTAGGGGCAATTAGAGCTCTTTAGTCCAATAGCTCCTTCATTCATACGATATTAAAGGCTTAATATGAATTGCAATCCCTGCTTGTTGCTATAGAAGCCAAGCTGAACTCTAGGCCTCTTCAGGAAAACAATATGTGTGGGAAAAATAAACTCACAAACTCCAAACAAAACACTGCTCATGTGCTCATACCTCCCAGTTGGTATTGCAGCTTTCTGGGAAACAGGTTTCATTCTTGGTAGTGACACTTTGGCATTTTGGGGTAGGAAAGGGAAGCCAGAGAGATGAGATAGAATGTGTTCTTGTTGGGACTTGACTGAAAAATCTATACTTGGGAAAGGCATGCCAAACCTTTCCCTCATTAACTATTTGACAAATCCTACAGGCCTGTACATAGATCCATGTTGGTTGCAAAATGGGAACAGTCCTAGGACAAAGAATACATTGTGAAGTCAGGGAGTTGCACAGTTATCGCCTGCAGTACTGGGTTAAAGGAAACTGAGCTGGGAGGTGGACTGACAATATGTATGCACAGAACTTGGGACAGGGCCCCTGAACTCAAGAAACTCATTGGGATCTTACCCTTTGATTCAGAGAAAGTAGCCTCCCAGGAAGGGATGGTTCCTCCTTTCCTCCTTTTTTCCTCCTCTCCTCCCACTCCCCACATTGACAAAAGAAATCAAGTATATGGGAGGATAAAAATTATTTATATTTCTTCACAGCACCTTTCATATGACAAGCTCAGAGGACAATGCAGATATTAACTCTTGCAATATCCTTTGGTGGGTGCAGGAAAGCTTTCCTCCTTTCCCTTTTAGAGACCAAGTCTTGGCTGTGGAGAGGTTAATTTGATTTAACCAGGGTCATCTGAGAAACTGAGGATAGAGATGGGAAAGGAACCACAGTTTCTATTTCTGAAGCTGCTGCCTCCATACCATGCTTAAGGATACAGCTGCCAGTTTTCATGGTGCTCAGGCTAGATGTTTGGAGGGAGGTGATGGGGTTTCCAACCATGTCAGGCTCATCTGATGAAAGGCAAGGATAAAACTAGGGCACCCCAGTTAGTTTCAAAACACTGGTTAATTGGCTGAGGGCTAAGGGATTATTCAAGAAAGTAAAATGACTGTATCTAATTAGAATTTGAGAATCTCATGATAGCAATGTGGAGATTTATACTCAACAAGCAATCAATGGTAGTCTGGCTTTTATGGAGTAGGAATGAATAACATTTTGGCTTCTCTTCAAAATCATATGCGTTCTTTTAGGGCCCAATTTCTGTCACTCAAGGCAAATTATATCGAAGTGGGTGGGTCAGGGAGAAATTGCAGACATTGGTACATAAAGTCCTTGTTGCGGAGAGAACCCAGGCACTAGGCCTCTAAGGGCAGAGACCACTATGCAAGTTAGACTAATTCTTTCCTTAAAAGGCAAAAAAGCTTTTCTAAAGACTTGATTGTCCCAGAAGGATAAAGTTCAAGTTATTTCCATGGATTCCTGTTTCTCCAAGGGCATAAAAGGGCCTTCTCATGTAGAGTTGACTTGATCCCTTCAGACTAAGTGGACATCCCAAGGTCACATTCACCTTGTTGCACTAGACAAATATGTTTCTGTATGATGGTAAGGGAGGCTGCATTACCCAAGATAAATGCTATGGTATTAGTTTAAGATAGCCTTTGTAGGCTATGGCCAAGTCAACCTCTTTTTCTTAATTGCTGAATGACTCATAAACTTCATTTCATTCTAATACTGAGCCTAAACCAATAGGGGACTGGACTAAGTAAGGATTGTCTATTACATCAGGAAAGGTAAATGGGTGAGGAGAGGAATGAATGACTACATCTGAAAATCTTCCCCAATCCCTCTTAATTCCAGGACCTTTCCTCTGTTAATTATTTCCTATTTATCCTGTGTATGTATAGCTTGTTGTCTCCTCTAGTAGGCTGTTAAGCTCTTTGAGGGCAGAGACTGTCTTTTGCTCTTTTAGTTTCCCTAGCCCTTAGCATAGTACCTGGCATGTAGTAGATATTTAACAAATGCTTATTGATTGATTGGTAGCTTCCTATTTTAACTAAATTTCCTTACCAAATGTATGCTTGCCTAAAATACTATTTTATGGAGAACTCACGCAAGGTAAACACTTACATAGCAGTCAGAAAAAGTAATGCAAGGGCACTCTCAAGGTCTCTCTTAAGAACTTTGGAATTGATTGTATGACATGGGAGACACTGGCACAGGACTGATCAGCAGAGAAGGTACTGTGCTTCATGAGTAAAGTAGGACTGAAGTAGCTCAAAAGAAACGCAGGCTGTAAAAATTTAGAGGATCCACCCCAAATATCCACATAGATTATTTGTGCCTAACCTGTGGTAGAGTCTTCTAAGCTCATATTGGTCTGATCAGCCACAGTCAGAGACACTGTAACTTGATTCTAACATAATGTTGTCATTCTGGTCCTCTTTGAGAAGGAAAGACAACATCCACCACCTACCACTACTAGTTTTTCTTGCTAAATAGTTGCTGACCTCAGGTGTTTCTACTACTGAATTCTCATCAATATTGTTAAAATGTCCTCTAACTTTTAGTACCCTGAAGCAAAGCTGTAGTTGTCCCAACCCTAGCTATGGATCTTGCCTAATTCACAACTTCTGTGAAGCTTTTCCTAATTGCCACAAGTTTATGGCAGATACTTGAGTTTACAGGAGCTGGAAGGCACCTTAGAGGTCATCTAGTCTCTCTAACTCTTAGCATCAGTCATGAGGATGACAACTCATATCATATAATACTTTAACATTTTCAAAGTACTTTCTTCTCGATAGTTAGTGCAGGTATTACTAGCCCCAATTTACAGATGAGGAAACTGGAACTCTGAGAGGTTAATTGATGTCTCCAAGGTACTTCAGTAAGTACCTGAGATAGAATTTGAATAAGAGTCTTTTGAATCCAAGACGAAAGAAATTGAGGTCTAGAAAAACTAAGCAATTGCTTATAGTCACTTAGATAGGACATATCAAAGTGAGGATTTGAACACACAGTCTCTGACTTCAGATGCAATATATATTTCACATATTTTTGTCCCTGAAACTCATTTGGCACTTAGTATAATATAATATACTGCCTTATAGTGCAATTTAGCTATTATAGGGCATATATTTTGGTTCTTCCAACAGTCAATACTCAGTAAACATTTATTAAGTGCCTATTATGTGTGGTGCAGTGGGTAGACCACTGGGCTTTGAATCAGGAAGACTCATCTTCCTGAATTCAAATCTGGCCTCAGACACTTACTAGCTGTGTGACCTTGGGCAAGTCACTTAACTCTGCCTCAGTTTCCTCATGTGAATGAACTGGAGAAAGAAATGGTAAATCACTCTAGTATCTTTGCCAAGAAAACTCCAAATGGGGTCATGAAGAGTCAGACATGACTGAAGCAATTGAATAATAACCAACAGTTAATTGAATCAATAGGTTAAAGGCTAAGGATACAAAGAAAGACCAAAGAGAATCTCTGCTTTAGAGAAGCTCCTAGTCTGACAGGGAAGCCAACATGTACACAATTATGTACAAGAAAGCTATATATATAGGCTACATTGGAACTGATCAACAGAGATAAAGCATTAAAATTAAATGGGATTGGGAAAGGTTTCTTGTAAAAGGTGGGATTCTAACTGAGACTCAAATTAAGTTAGGGAGACCAGAAGGTGGAGATGAGGAGGGCAAACATTCTAGATATGGAGGACATCCAGTGAAAATGCCCAGAGCCAGCAGATGGAGCATCTTGTTTGAGGAACATCAAGGAGGTCAGTGTTACTGAACTGGAGCATGTGGGAGACAGAAGATACAAGAAGGGGTTATGAAGAGCTTTGAATACCAAATTCAGGGTTTTATGTTTGATTCTGGAGGTGATAAGGAGCATGTAACTGCTGGCAACTCCTTGAGGGAGATGGCTTATCAGTTATCACTGAGCTGAATCTACTAAAGCTCCCAAGCACAGAGTAGGAACTCCAGAAATCTTCAATTTATTTCCATTTCTCCAAAGATAGGGACCATACCATTCTCTGATCATCTATTTGTCACATGCCTACAGCTACGTTGTATGACACTAAATACACACAGAGAGTCAGTTTGGCACAATGAATAGAAAGCTACCTTATAGTCAGGAAAAATTGAGTTCAGGTCCTACCCCTGGCTATGTAATGTTTGTCAAGCCATAGAACCTTTGAATGCCCACCCAACTCTACAAAACAGCGGTGTCAAACTCAAATAGGAACACATCTTTGAAGATGTCATATTGATTTATGAGACTACAAATTAACATAATGTGATATTATATTTTCATTTGTTTTGTTTAACATTTCCTAATGCCATTTTAATCTGGCTCAGATTATTTGACACCTCTAAGACAGTTCTAGGATTGTAAGTCACATAGTAGGTGCTACTTTAATTTGATAGGAGTTCCTTCACTAGGAGTTTTCATGAATAAGATCATGGATCTTGTCCAAACTATAATAGGAACAACTATATAGAAGTACTGTGAACAGAAAAGAATACTGAATTTAGAGTAAAAAGAACTGGGCTTAAATTACTTGTTATGACCTAGGATGCTTGCTGGAAGACTGGTGACTTTCTTGAATGGTCAATATGGGGAATTCCCACAGTTTAAAATATTAATGCTGGTTTTTAATGACCAATACGTAGCTTTTCCTGCCACTGGGTATAGGTTTAAGGGTAGGAAATAAGGTGGATGGAAAGAATAGGTATTCACTCCCTCTTCTGGCCCCCACCATTGGATGTATAGACAAAGTCACTTTTTTTAACTACTCTCTTTTCTACGTATAGATTGGACCTATTCTCTATTCTCTGTCCTTACCTCACTAGGCATAGGTAAGGAGAAAGTAACAAGATGGGCAACATGGACCAATAGCCTAGTCTTGTTCCAGAGAAATAAAATGGCATTCTGAATTGGTTTTTAGCCTAAGGAAAAGGAGAAGAAAATAAACAAAAAAAGGCAAATTGTTTCATTCTACCTTTTGGGAACTTTGTAAAAAACAAATAGTAAGTAAAAAAACCCCCACAAGATTATATCTTAATTGGCTCAAGTACTCATCTAGGATGAAAAATCCTAGATGCAATTTTGCAGAGGAGGCTCAGACCTCTATCTTCTCCTTTTTGGCAATACCAGCCATTCTCTAGCTCACTCCTTTGTAACACACAGGTCAATGACAATTAAAACAATTAGATTTTATCTATCAGGGAAAAGAAATTAAAATACTGGAACCAAAATTTAAGAAGGTAACTTTATAGGGTAGAATAAACTTTGGAATCAGCTTCTGCCATCCTTGGGTAGATAGGAAGGGAATGGTACAGATAGGTTATGTTTCTAGTCTGGTACCTTTATTTGCCCTATTCTCACCACAGTTGTGTCTACATTATATACATCATTCAGGAAACAGTCCCCTAGACTGCCATGTCTCAACTCTCATCTCCCCAGTCTCTACATTAATGTTGCAAAATATCTACCTAAGTCCCTCTCTTGGCTTCCATTCAGATCTCAAAAACTCACCCGAAACTCAAGAACTGACCCAAAACCTTCAGTCCAAACTCACTGCTCATGATTTGATTACTCTAGTGGATTGCTGTTAGAAGTCATGGCCTCCCTGCCTCAGCTCAATCCCAAATCTGCCTCCTGTCTTAACCCCATCTCTGAGCACTGCTGTAAGAGTCCCTCAGTACTCTCAAGGTGGGAAAGAAGACAGCAGCTGTATATATGGCCTATACTTCTCAGAGTCAAGTAGCTTTGCTTTGGGATTCTTATCTCTGAACACAGAGGAATTGGTCAGTCCAAAAGCCTGCTACAAAGATTCTTTGCTTCTAGATATATATACACCACTGAAGTCAATGATCAAAAGAAAGATCCTACATGCCCCAAAGTATAAATGGCAGTGCTTTTTGAGATTGCAAAGATCTGGAAACAAAGCATATGCCCATTTATTGAGGACTGGCTAAACAAGTTACAGTACATGAACGTACTGGAATATCACTGGTCTATAAATGATGAGTTGGAAGAATACAGAGAAGTATGAGAAGATTTATGTGGATTAGTACAAAGCAAAGTAAGCAGAACCAGAAACATATACAATAACCATAAATAAATGGGAAGTACAAGAACAATAAAACAATTGGAACTGAATGCTATGAAATTTAAATGGCCAAGTCTACCCCTCAAAAAGGCACATTAAGATCCCCCTATCCCTTCTTTTGCAGAGGTCTCTAGGACTCTGGATTACATTCACATGCTACAACTTGTTCAGTCATTTCTCAATTGATGGACATCCCCTCGATTTCCAGTTTTTGTCCACCACAAAAAGAGCCAGTATAAATATTTTTGTCTACATGAATCCCTTTTCCTATTTTTATAATCTCTTTGGGATATAGTCCTAGAAGTAGCATTGCTGGGTTAAAGGGTATGCACATTTTTATAGCACTTTGGGCATAGTTCCAAACTACTCTCCAGAATGGTTGGATCAGCTCACAGTTCCACCAACAATGAATTAGTGTTCCAACTTTTCCAGATCCTCCCCAACATTTATCATTTTCCTGTTTTGTCATGTTTGCCGATCTGATAGGTGTGATGTTGTACCTCAGAGTTGTTTTGATTTGCATCTCTCTAATCAATAGTGTCAATAAATAATTATTAAGCAATTATACCGTTCCAGGCACTTTGCTAAGTGCTGGGGAAACAAAAAGAAGCAAAAGTACATTTCTGCCCTCAGGGAGGTATGGGGGAGACAACTTGCAGATAAATATATACAAAATAAAGTATATACAGGATAAATGGGAAGTAATTAAAAGAAGAAAACTTGGGAATTAAGAAAATTTAGGGAAGGCTTTCTGTAGAAGGTGAGATTTTAATTGGGACTTTTAAGTTAGTAGTCAGAGCAGACAGGCTAGAGGGTTCTAGATATGGGGACAACCAGAAAGAAATGTCTGGGGCCAAGAGATGATGATGATGCTCGTGTATTCATATCTGTGTTTGTGTTTAAAACTTGACTATTGAGTGTGTATAAACATGTCCTAGAATCACAGAATCGCATGCTGTTTGAATTAGAAAGGACTTTAGAGAATACTTAGTCTAGCGTCCTCATTTTCCTGTTAAACAATCCAAGGCTCGTAGAGGGAAGTGACAAGGTCCCACAGTTAGTTAGTTAGTCTTCTGCCACAAGGTAAGGCCCAGTTCAGAAGACTCTCTTGCTCTCCAGAGTTCAGTGTGAATTTCCAATGTCTAAGAGGCTATGAATGCTGAGGGTTAATAAATATATGCCAGAACCTTGCCTGAAGCAGTTCTGCTCCTGAATTAATTACAAGAGTCCACAGTTTGGATTGAGTGTGTGTGTGTGTGTGTGTGTGTGTGTGTATGTGTGTTTCCTTTGGTTAGGGGCTATATAGTTGTGTCTATATTCATTGAGTTATGGATTATGCTGTGTCATAGCATGTCAGAACAATATCCTGAAATAACAGGGTGCAGGAAATCTGGCATGATGCAAAGAAGGGAGGAAAAAAGTAATTTATTTGTAGATAATTAGCAGGTTGAGTTGCCTTTTGGAAGCATTTGCTTCTCAGGACAAGCATAGCAGGTAACATGGACCTATGTGCTAATTGGGACAAGGCATGCTTCCATTATAATTATAACCTGAGTCTTGGAAGGGAAAAAAATAAAGCATGTTCTACTAAGAAGAAAATATTAATTAGGCATCATTACACCACTTCCCCCGAAACCACCTATGTGAAAATGCTCCTAGTTGGAGGAGGGGTTGGGGACTTCAGTTCAGTGTACATGATGCCACGACAATAGGGACGAAAGAGTCAAACTCATCAAGTCAATTATTTGATGTCATAAAGACAACTCCTCTCCCCAATCTTCTTTTTTTAATCAAGCATTTTTAAGCTGCAGTTAGTCAAACAGCTTTGTGTGTGTGTGTGTGTGTGTGTGACATGGCCTAAATGGCTGATCTTTTAGTGACTCATTTCTCCTTGCTGTGCCTAAGCCTCCCCATCTATAAAATAGGATCTTGATTGTCAGGAAAGTACTCTTAGGTTCTCAAAGGAGTCCACAGATGCCAGTGTGCTCACTATACCTGCATTCCACAGGTGGCTCCCGGCGTGAAGCAGGATAGCTGAAATGATAGGAGATAGCAGGGCCACTCTGAAGCCCTGGCTGAGGAATTAGGTCAAGATAGTCTTCATCATTCCCTTTTGCTGGTCTTTCCTTCCTGGTGCTCTCTGAACTTCCTTTTATGCATCTATCCTGTTTGCTTAATAGCTCCAATATCTTTTATCCTCCTCATTAATCTGTTAAACTAGTGCATAAGGTGTGAGTTGATAAGAGCACCAGTGAGACGTTGTGCGGTGTAGGGTATACTTTACGATTGGGGGGAATCCTACCAGTACCTCTCAAGTAATCCATGGAAGCATGCTGGTAGAATGGGAAATCAATGGAATAGAAGTTAGAAGACCTTTGTTTTTACCCAAACTTTGCCACTAACTAATCTTGTGACCTTGTGTAAATGACTACCCTTTTCTAGGGCTTGGTTTTCTTGGGCCTGTAAAATGAGAGGATTCTACTAGATGTACCCTGTAGGTCCCTTGTATCATGCTAGAAGAGTCAGAAAATACCCATTAAGCATCTACCATGTGCAAGATACTCTACTGGATGCTGGGAATGCCAATACAAAAATGAAACAGGAGTTTACACATGACTAGGAAAATACAACAGAGATGTGACATCCTCTTGGTGACAAGGTTACATTTTGTTTTCATCTGGACTTGTGATTTTGTTGATGTAAGGAATTCTTGATCCCCAGACTCCCTTTGCTAATGTCTATATCTGAAATGGTTCTGCAATTTATCATATCAGAGATTTGCTTGGGGCATTGAGAAGTTAAGTGACATGCCTAGGATGACATGGTTGATATGTCAGAAGTCTGACTTGAAGCTTGTTCTTCTTGACTCCAAGTTCAGCTCTCTCTCTACTAAACCATGGTGTCTCCTTGAAGACAATTAAGTTGTATAGGGTCTAAAATCGTTTGTGGAGGTTTGGAGGGTCAAGCAATAAACTCCTTCCAAAGCCTTCCCTTATAGAAAACATGAAAGAACTTTCTAGGTAACTTTTCATTTTCCATCACTAGCTCCAGTTGGTTTTGACTCAATCATGGATATATCATGGAATATCATGCCCCTGTATTGGTTACCTTTTGGTAGTGTCCCTCTTCCCTACTCCTTTTAGAGGCTACCTTTTGTTTGCTTTCTTCCCCTGTTAGATTGTAAGCTTGTGAAGGGCAGAAATTGTCTTTCTTTTATTTTTCTTATTTGTATCCCCAGGGCTTTGGACCTTGTCTGGCACATGGTAGGTGATTAATGAATGATCTGAATTGAATTGAAAGGCAATGAGGTTGTATAGGGACAAATGCCACCCTAACATGGCAACATTCACTTACTCATAAAATCAGTCCCCTCTCCATATCCTTTCCCATTTAATGCTATCATCCACCCTGTCTATCTCCCTTCTTGTGTCAGTATTTATTGGTCAAAGCCTTGTTGATGGTTGATAGGTATTTCAAAAGACAATCATTTGAATATCAAAGTATGAGAAGCCCTGGAGAAAGGTGAGGGAGCCCTTAATATCTGTTTTTCAATAATGATTCTTCATGACTGTGCTCCAAGAGATGGACATGAAGTATAAGATATCGTGTTCCACAATCACAGTTTATACCCAAGAGTATCAGCACTTCATTTTTCTTTGTTCATTCCGTAATTAGGGCACAGTGATAATCACAACTTAAATATTATCGATATTAGATAATATAAATGTTTTCACATTTTTTGGCTTCATTTTAAAAGAGAACATCTTATTATTCTGCTTTAATTTCTTTTTTAGGTAGATTTATTTGGTCCCTTGAATAGTGAGGATGTACTGAATATATAGTATATTTAAGAGGAGGGGTGGAGAGAGAGAGAGAGCAAGAGAGAGAACACTAACATCTGGGGAGAGCAGGAAAAGTCTCATGCATAATGCTCCTGTATCATGCTTTGAAGGAAGATAGGTTTTGAAAGATTCTGTGATTATACTCTGACTACTTATAAAATTGGGACTATTGGATTCCTGAGAAAAAGGTCCAGCCCATTAATTTATAAAATGTGTCCGGCATTATTTGACATCTTGACCTAGACCTAGGGGTAGGGAACCTGCAACTTTGAAGCTACATGTGGCCTTCTAAGTCCTCGGTTGTGACCTTTTTGATTGAGTCCAAGTTTTACAGAACAAATCCTTTTTGAAAGGGGTTTGTTCTGGCCTTGAGGCCACAAATTCCCCACCCCTGACCTAGGGGTCTCACAAATGGACCCAGGGGGAAAAAATCCAGCTCAGCTTCAGACCCTTCTCTATGTCACTAAGTCACCTCCCAAAAAGGAAGTGCCAATTCAGGTATGGTGGTCTAGTCATTATAGAAGGAAAAAACCAATTAACATATACAACATGCCTCACTAATAAGAAGTCTGAAGGCTACTTTTCAACTTCACTCTTAACTGAGACTGTGGATTGAATTCTTAGCAGCTAAACCTAACAGCAAGCTACAACTAGGGAATCTGAGAAAACAGAGACAAAAGTAAAAAATCTCTCCTCCCAATTAACTCATATTCTTTTGGGGGAACCAACTATACCATCTATATTTAGATGTATATATAGTAGACCTATGTCTAAATCTATATATAATATAGATATTAGAGATAAAGTAACTTTAAGAAATCATCTTTATGTATATTGTGTACATGTGTTTGCATACATGTGCATGAGTGTACACATGAATGCTCACACATACCTAAGTATGTATAGTAAAATCTGTACAATAATGGTATGTGTGCACATGGATATCCATATGGAAACAGGTTCCTCAACTGTTACACAGTTCTTCTCCAGAATATATGTGCCTACGTCATGTACATATATGTGTCTGAAATTATAATGACTAAGTACTATCTTTTGACATATATGGAATGTTGCAGAACTTAAAAAAAGAAGACTCTATACACAAGCACATGTTCAATCCACAAATTCACTCACAGGGAGGTGATTGTTTCTATACGAGATGATGAGAATTTCCTTCCCTTCCATTTCATGCTTTCTAGTCTTGTGGGACAAGAAGTTGGGAGAAGCAGAGTAGGATCAGAAATGATGGGTTGGTTATGTAACCATTGAGTTCATTTCTTCTAACTCGTGTTTTACCAAAGGCAAAGGAAACTCCTTTGGACACTTGGCTTATGTTCTGCCTAGAGATAGTCCTAATTTTAAAAAATAGAATTATTGCTGCATTTTAGGAAGTTTTCTTCAAAGTCTGCTATATTTTTTTGTCCTCAGCTATGGACTTGGGATTTCTGTTGGCATTACTTGTGATAATATAAGCATAACTGAACTTTTACTTTTTTAAAAATTTATTTTTAATTTATGGAATAAAACAAGCATTTCCATAATATAGTACAATAAAAAAGGTGATTGCACATGAAAGTGCAAATTACTATGTACAACTTTCTATTTCTTTCAAATATACAACAAAATTATCATGTACATTTCTTTTTTCTCTCCTCCCCCAACCTATAGATGGCCCCTATTAGACACACGCATATGTAAAATTATTCTATATGTGTTTCTATTTAGCAGTTCTTTCTCTGGATGCAGATAGCATCTTTCTTCGTATGTCCATCTTTAATTTGTGTATTTATCGCAGTCAAAATTATTTATTTGCTCAAAGTAGTTCTTAAAACAATATTGCTGTTACTGCATACATTGTTTTCTTGGTTTTGCTCATTTCACTCTCTCTTATTTTGTACAAGTCCTTCCACATTTTTCTAAAATCATTGATCTCATCATTTGTTATAGTACAGTAGTAATCCATCACAATCACATACCACAGTTTATTCAGCCATTGCCCAATTGATGGGCATCCCTGCAATTCCCAGTTCTTTGATGCTGTAAATATTTTAGAACATATAGGTTCTTTTCCTTTTTACCTAATTGTCTTCAGAAATAGACCAAATAGTGGCGTTACTGAGTCAAATGGTTTAGGTGGTTTAATAACTCGTTGGGCATAATTCCAGATTGCTCTCCAAAATAGATGGATCATTTCACAATTCAATCAGCAATGAATTAATTGGTGTCCTAATTTTTCCACATCCCCTCCAACATTTGTCACTTTCCCATTCTATCATTTTAGCCAATATGGTAGGTGTAAAATTATATCCCAAGGTAGGTTTAATTTGTGCTTCTCTAATCAATAATGCTTTAGAGTTTTCATATGTCTACACATTGTTTGGATTTCTTCATTGGAAAACTACCTGTTTATATTCTTTGACTATCAGTTGGGGAATGACTTGTGTTCTAATAGATTTGACAAAGTTCTTAAATAGTTTAGATATGAAACCTTCATCTGATAAACTGTTTATAAAAATTCTTTCCCTAATTTTCTGCTTTCTTTCTGACCTTGGTTACATTTTTTTTTGTATAAAACCTTTTTAATTTCATGTAATCAAAATTATCCATTTTACACCAAACTTTGCTCTCCCTCTCTTCTTTATTCATACAATGTTCACCTATACATAAGTCTAAGAAGTAACATGTTCCATGTTCTAATTTTCGTGTAAAATCTCTCTTTACATCTAAGTTATACACTTTTTTCAACAGAACCAGAGTGGTATTATGCAATAAATGGACTGAGAAACTGGGGATTTAAGCCTTTAGTTCTGTCTTTGCCATGAACTAGCTGTGTGATGAGTATAAACAAATTTACCTACCCTTTCTGAAACTCAGTTTTATCACCTCTGCTATTAAATTGTTTTGAAAGCAATTTAACATCTTTAATAAGCTCCCACTGCCACCTGAATGTTATAAATCATCAATCAACTAATTGATGAAATTTATTGAGCATCAGAGTAGAGTAGAAATATCACTGGATTTAGAGTCATAACCTCTTCTTAAGTTTCTTTGGTGATTGGTAATCTCTCTGCCTGTTGAACACAGGCATCCTTCAGCATTTCATCTCTCTTTTCTCTCTGTATTATCTTTATTGGTCTCCACATCAGCTCTCTTTGGTTCAATTATCATTTCTATACAGGTGACTTCCAAGACTATACATGTGTGATTCTTAGCTCTAAATTCTTTCTTGAGTCTCAGTTTTATATACCAACCAGTTGTTAGACATTTCTGGATATCATTAGCTTTCTCTCCCAACCTATTGCTTACTCAAACTTTTCCATTTTTTGTGGGTACCACCATCCTTCCATTAATCTAGGTTTTCAACCTCAGAATCTTCCTTTCTTCTTCTCTATCACCTCTCCCTTCAATTACTACCTATTTATATTCAGGTACCAAACATTATTGATTTGGCCTCTACGACATCTTACACATGTGACTTCTCTCACTCACATGTAAACTTTTATTTTGTCTTTCTCACCTAGACTATTAGAATAGATTATTTGAGTCTATTCTTCAGACTGTTATAACAGCTAAACTATTATAATAGCTTCTTGATTGATTTTCATATCTTCAATTACTTTTCTTTCCAATTTACCCTTCACATATTAATAATCTAAGACAAGATTCTGACTACATTAATTCCCTAGAGCATTAGGTGAAACAGTAGATAGAGCTCTGGGCCTGGTCTCAAAATGTGACCTTAGATACTTACTAACAGTGTGATCCTGGGAAAGTCACTTAACCTCTGTCTGGCTCAGTTTTGTCAACAGGAGGTAGAGGAGAAGAAGGCATGAGTTCCAGGCATAGTGCAAAGGCAGGGAGATGGTAAACCGAGTAGATGAGTTGAAGAGTATCAAATAGGCCAGTTTGGTTGGAACATTAAGAAGAGTACTGTGAAAGCAGCCCACCAAAACTGTCTGGAGCTAGTCTGCAAAGGGTTTTAAATACCAAGCAAAGGACTTGGCATCTAATGCTAGAAGCAGTAGAGAGCTACCAGTCATTCTTGAGCATGGAAGTGACATGGCCAGACCTGTCCTTTATGAAGGCTACCTTGGCAGCACTTCAGGAGATGGACTGCAGAGGGAAGAGCTTGGCAGCAGGATGATACATTAGGAATCCATTGCAATAATTCAGGTGAGAGGGAAAATTTGTACATTCACTTTTCTGGCCAGACTGGTCTTCTAACTACTTTTTGATCTCAACCTGACTGTTTGGGCCTTTGTACAGTCTCCTTGAAGGCAGGGATTGCTTTCCTCGCCCTCTCCGCCACCCCATCTTTGTGTCCTTTTTGCCTAGCACAGAGCCTTGCACATAAGGGTTTAATAAATATTTGTGTAATTCATCTGGAATTGGCTGCCAACTATTTGCTAGTGGTATGGCCTTGGGCAACTTACTTCCCTTCTCTGGGCTTTAGCTTCCTTATTTGTTAGTGAAGTTGTTGGACTACATGATCTCTAAGCTCTGGATATTTGACTGACTAGTCACTAGGCAAATTGAACTCAGCATAGCTTGTTATCTCCTCCCTCCCTCATAAATCCTCTCTTCCTGCCTTCTTGGTTTCTGTGGAAGTTATCACTCTCCTTTCAGTCATCCAGGTTCACAGCTTTGGAGTTATCTTCACCTCATCTCTCTCATCTCATATGCTATCAATTGCCAAGTGTTGTTGATTCTACCTTCCCAACATGTCTTGTATCTTTCCCCATCCTTCTATTCCTGCTCTCAGGTCAGTCTTTGTTCAGTCTTGGCTGACTCTTTGTGACTATTTGGGGTTTTCTTGGCAAAGATACTGGAGTGGTTTGCCATTTCCTTCTCCAGCTAATTTTACAAATGAGGAAACTGAGGCAAGCAGGATTAAGTGACTTGCCCAGGGTCACATAGTTAATAAATTTCTGAGGCCAGATTTGAACTCACAAATATGAGTCTTTCTAATTCCAGGCCTGGAGTTCTATGCACTGGTTCATCTAGCTTCCTGTTCCTACTCTAGTCACCTTAATCTAGACTCTTAGCACTTTGGATCTGAACTATTACATTCTCCTAACTGATCCCCCTGCCTTAAGTCTATCCTATCCAATCCATTCTCCACCCTGTTGCCAAATGATATTCCTAAAACAGATCTGCCCATGATGTAATCACAAAGCCACAATGGCTTCTTTTTACTTTTAGGACAAAATACAAACTTCCCAGCCTGGCATTTTGGGGGTCCTTCATAGTCCGGCTATATTTCCAGGTTTATTTCACATTACTCTCCATGAGGACTATGTGTTTACCAAACTGGCTTGCTTCCTGTTCCCAGTACATGACATTGTACATCCTCCACTGTATGTAGCCTGTGCCTAGAAAATACTCCCTCCTCGCCTTTTCTTAGAATTTTTGGCTTACTTCAAGACTCACCTGAGGTATCATCTCCTACTCATGGTCTGTTTGGATCTTTCCAGGTGCTAGTCAGTCAGTCAGTAGACAAACATGCATTAAGCACCTATCAGGCACTACGCTAAGCTCTGGAATTACAAAGAAAGGCAAAAAACCAACAGTCCCTTCTCTTAAGGAGCTCACAGTCTAATGCCAACGTCCTCCTTCAGGAAATTACTTTGTGTGTACTTTGTACCTACGTATAAAAAGAAAACATTGTTTCTCTGTAATAGAATATAAACCCTTTGAGTGCACACTCTTTAGTTTTTGTCTTTGTATTACCAGGCACAGTACCCAGCACTGAGTAAGTACTTAAATACTTGTGGAATCAAGGTTCCATCTAGCTCTGAATCCCATGAGATGTTCTCTGACTTCAAACATGTTTCACTCTCCTCGACTCAGTAGAAGGGGACAATTTCCACAGGTGGAACAGGTATATTAAGGCATCAGTCCACTGGGAAATGGAATCAGGTGATACCTCATGGTCGGGGTATAGTACCAGCTCTTGACTCATATAGTAGTCTCCACTTTGTGGGCTTTCCATAGCAATCATCTCTATAACTTAATTTGTTCTCACTCAGGAAAACCCTGAGGGCTTATTTATAGGGCTCTATATAGGGCTTATTTCTCACTTTCCTGCAAGGTGGATGTTTTTAAACTTCTTTGTGTCCTGGACCCCTTTGGCAGTCTGTTGAAATGAATCCCTTCTCAGAATAATGTTTTTAAATCATTAAGGAAATACTAAGTTTCAATAAGAAATCAGTGAAAATAAAAATATATTTTTTCCCATCCAAATTCATGGACCCTCTTTCAGGTTTGTAGACCCTAGGCATAAGTCCTGTTCTAAAAAGGAGAAAATACAATATGCTTATCAAAAGACATCTGAGGAACAGAGAAGAAACTGATATCCTAGCCCAGTTAGCAAAGGAATAGTTATGTCTCATCTTCTAGACAGCTAGGTGGCACAGTAGTTAAGAGCTCCAGGCCTTCAGGTGAGTATTATTTAATACCTCTTGCTTACCCTGAAATTCAGTCCCAATCTCAGAAAATTCATAGAACTTTGTGGGTCCCAGAGATTTTGGTGTAATCTGACATATTTCTTCCTTCACCTATAGGCCAGCTTCTGTTGTTCTGTGGGTTACTGGTTGTTACTGCCATGTTTCCTGTTTGCACACCTGCCATGATCTTCCATGGTCCCACAGTTGTCCCAATCCCCACATCTCCCAGTGTATTTCAGAAGCCTTCAGGACTTTAGTGACAGTTGCTGGTTCTGTTGCAACCTTATCACTAAAAGCTCTGCCTAGCTTCCTTACAGTTCTCTTTTTGAGTAGACACTACTAAGGGTTTTTTCTTGATGTGCAGCTTTTATTCTGACTCCTTTTGGATCTACTTAGGTCCCCTTGAGACCTTTGCAATTACTGCATCCTTTAGGAAGACCCAAGTGTATGTCATTTGTTGACTTTCTACACATGTCTGCTATTTGGTATATCTGTATTATTCTAACCTAGTTAAAGTATTTTATTTTGGAACAAGCTATTTACCCTGATGTCTAGGATATGCCTAATCTGAGTTGATTTGGATGGGTGTGGGGGCTCCAGATCTCTCTATTCCTCTGCTACCTTTTTCTTCTCCAAACAAAAGGTCACTTAATATGTTTCTCTGACTTCCTTTTTCAAGGGCAAATAAGTGATTTTAGTAACCCTGAAATAAATGTGTGGCCTTAGTATCAACCCTGTTTAAGTGACACTCTTTCAGATTGAAAGCCTCTGAGCTCTTTTCAGAAGGAAGTCAAGATCTGTGAGGTCAAGGACTGAGTCTTATGATTTTTTTATATTTCAATTCAATTCAACAAACATTTATTGAGTGGCTAATGGGAGCAAGGCACTCTCCTTCTGAGGAAGACTGAGCATTTACAAAGCACATGGCTGCCAATGTCAGAGAGCTTGAATTCTGGTTAGTGAGAAATGGTACGTTTATAAAAAAGGCCAAATAAAAAAAATAATACAATGCCAGTGAAAAAACAAGAAGTATTTATGATATTCAAAGAAGTAGATTTTTTTTACTGACTGGGAAGCTTTCTGAAAGAGGTAGAATTTGAGTTGGACTTTATAGGATATGTAGGAATGCAAGTAGGGGTGGTATAGTGGCAATAGGAATAATAGCTAGGATTTTTATTTTTATTTTTTTATTAGGTGGCACAGTGAATAGAGGGCTGGGCCTGGAGCCAGGTAGGACTCATGTTCCTGAGTTTAAATCTAGCCTCAGACACTTAATGGGCACCCTTGGGCAAAGTCACTTACCCTGTTTGCCTTGGTTTCCTCATCTGTAAAATGTGTTGGAGAAGGAAATGGCAAATCACTCCAGTGTCTTTTGCAAGAAAATCTCAAAAGGGATCATGAAGACTCAGACATGGCTGAAAAATGACTGAACAACAAATCATTTTTATAGTACCTACTATGTGCCAGGCACTGTGCTAAATGCTTTACAAATAGATTCCATTTGATCCTTAGAACACTAAGGATCCTAAGGACTCTAAATGTGTCCTTGTATCAAAAGCCAGATTTAAGATCAGGTCTTGCTGATTCCAGACCCAGAGCTCTATTCATTGTGTCACCAAACTGTTTATAAAGATAGAAAGGTAGGGAGGCAAGAGGTAATAAAGCTTAAAGAGTATAAGGGCATAGATCATGACTGGTCCAATTTTGTTACAGAATAAAATGCAGGAAGAGAAATAATATAAGATCATAGGATTTCTACATCATTTACTAATCTAGTTTAATCATAGGATATAGAACTACAAAACACCTTAGAAATTGTCTGGTCCAAGGGTGGGGAACTGAAGTTTGGATTCAGTCAGAGGGCCACACCTGAGGACCTAGAGGGCCACATGTGACCTTGAGACTGCTGGTGCTCCACTGCTGATCTACTCTAATTCTGATATATTTTACAGATGAAAACACTGAAATCTCAAGAAGCTGCTAAAGGCCCCACAGAAGACCTTCAGGTCATCTGACTGTCAATCCAAGACCTTTTCTGTTATTCTACTGTAATGTTAATGGTGGTGGTGATGGTGGGGAAGAGTTAAAGATCTTCCCATCCTATTAACAGGCCTCAGATACTTTTTGTTAATTTCTAATGAGGCACTGGGTCACAGACATCATGCCCTCCAGCTCTGAAAAGTATATATGTATATGTATATATATATATATACACACACACTTTAATTACTATAATACTTTAATTACTAAAATACTATAATTCCAAATACATACATATATGTATATATATATATATATATATATGTATGTATGTATGTATAATTCTGATGTGAAGTTTTACTTTGGGGCTTATTTTTTGGAAGAAGTTTTGTGTACCAGATGAGACTCCGGGTAGTCGCTAAGGAGTGCCCTGGCTTTGAAAACTCAGATGTTGGTACATCTCTCTGTGGTAACGATGTTTGCATTGTTTATGGTCAGACAGTTGGAAACCCTGTCTGTTCATCTTTCTGTTTGTAATTTCTACTTGTAGTTCTGTTTGTATTTTCTCTGAAGTTCAGGGTGCTGACTTTTTCCTTTGAACTAAGTGAATGATGTATGTGTTTGATTAAAGTAGATTGTTGACCCCTCAAAAGTTGCTTTCATTTTAGAAAAGCAGATCTAAGAACCTGTGCAACAGCCCCTCCTGTGCATGCCAGGATCCTTGCTGTTATATCTGCACATTACCATTACCATGATTGGGCTGCACCAGGTTTTGGAGGGCCTTGAATGACAGGCTATGTAAGGATTTTGAACAGTACAGAAGTAGAAGAGGAAGTGTTTTTGGGAAATGTGGCTGGCTGGCTGGCTGCCTGCCTGGCATCGCCAGTGCATTAGGTTTGATTCTGCTAGGATTGGATTCAGAAAGCCTATAAAGCAGACCTCTTTCAAATGTAGGAAAATACATGGGATATGGCTGGTATAGTACCATGGGTATATTAGGAAGAGCACTGAATTTGGAATCAGGGGACCTAGATTTGAATTCCAGGTCTGCTTCTCACATCCTGTGGTGTCCATAACTATTGAGGACATCTAATTCCTCAAATATTACAAGAGGGACTTTGAATAAATAATCCCTCCAATAATATATCCTGTGATTCTTTGGGAATTTTTCCTACATTATGTCTTAGAAAATCATTTTCTTAGCTTGTAGAAACTGTTGGATACTTTTACTAAGAAGGATCCCTTCTCTTTCCCAGATTCTACTTTGGGCTCCATTTTTCTCTGACCATGAGTCTGGGTCACTATCAACTTGTAGGATATTGTGATTTTTTTGTTGCTGACTCCATACTATGAGAAAGGGGGTAGAGACCTTGGATGAGTTTTGCTTCTGACACATACAGACTCTGTGACCCTAGGAAAGTCACTTAACTTCTTAACAACCCAGGAAATGCTTTAAGACTGTAGTTCCTTGAGCGATCTCTACACTGATGAAATCAGAGGTTTTTGGGAAGAAATCAACCCATCAAGGGAGATCTGTGGATGAAAAACTTAGACCACTAGGAGGCTTATTCAGGTCAATGATGAAAATGTCTAGTGGATTTGGAGTCAAATAAAAATAATAATAATGAGTGTTTGTATTTAAGTGTCAGGCACTGTGCTAAGTGCTTTACAAATACCATCTCATTTGATCCTCACAAAAACCCAAGGAGATAAGTATCATCTCCATTTTACAGATGAAGAAACTGAGTCAGGTAGCATTTACATGATTTGCCTAAAGTCACAGCAGATATCTGAGGCTGGATTGGACCTCAGCTCTTGACTTTAGGCCCAATGTTCCATCTACTCTATCACCTAGCTGCCAGAATATCTGCATTAACTCTAATATCTGAGTTGGCTCAGAATATCTGAGCCTCTTATGTCTTATATGGCCATGAGCAATTTATTTTATAACCCTAGACCTCAATTTCCTCTTCTCTAAAATGAAGGAGGTTGGACAAAATCAGGTTTTTTTTAACTTGGGGTCTATAAATTTTTTTTTCATTTTACTAATTTTATTTCAACATGATTAGTTTCCTTTGTCATCCTATACGTTTTGTTTTATGCATTTTAAAAATATTATGCTGAGAAAGGTTCCATGGGCTTCACTAAGTTACCTAAGAACTAGCTAAGGTATCATTGGCTAGTAAGGTCAAGGACTCCTGGATTAGCTGGTCTCTAAGGTTTATTCCAGGTTCATTGAGGTTCAATGAGATTCTTTCCAACTATAAAATTTAATGCTTCTCTCACCAGTTTGGAAAAAACAGAATCACAGGACCTCAGAATTGGAAAGAAGGACTTCTGAGGTCAGATTCCAACTTCTACATGACCAAGAATCCCTTCTAGAATGTGCCTGACCAGTAGACACTTAACTATGGAAGAGGAAGCTACCATCCTGAGGCAACTCATTCTATGTTCATATGGCACTAGTTGTTGGGAAGTGTTCTTTTTAGAAAGACGAATAAATCTTTCTCTCTGAAACTTTCATCCATTTCTCCTGAACAGAGGAGGAAGGGGATCAACCATAGCAAATCTAATCTGACCATGAGTATGGGTTACTATCAACTTCTAGGATACTGTGATTTTTTTTGTTGTTCCATACTATGAGAAAGGGGGTAGAGACCTTGAATTAGTTTTGCTTCCGACACATACAGACTCTGTGACCCTGGGAAAGTCACTTAACTTCTTAACAACCCAGGAAATGCTTTAAGACTGTAATATGCAGACCTTCCATATGGTATCCCTTCAAATATTTGAAGACAGCCATCACACGTCTTATTGAAAAGTGAAAAATCCAGACAAACTCTTTGAGGAAATACTTAAAGGGGAAGGTGGGTGGCATTTAAAAATGCCAACAGTTGTGCTGGCATCAGGTAGATATAGTCTTCATAGAGACAGAGTGCTAAGGCTCCTTCAATGATTGGGAGACTATCTCAGAGTCTCCTTGCCTCAGTTTCCTCATCTGAAAGCAAGCATCATAAAACTTACTTACCTTTCAAGGGGCTGTGAGAATTAATTTAAGCTGTGATTGCAAAATGCTTTGAAGATAGAAAGTGCTTATTAATAGTGGTGCTTATGATTGCATTTTAAAAAAAAATATTCTGATCTTTCAAACTGTTTGGCTGGGATTGCTCCCAAATCATTCCCGGAGGGCCAATGGACAATATGAAAAGGAGGAGTCGGCTCCCAGCCTATATGGTTTTGCAGTGATCCCCTTGGGAAGTTGAATGAAAGCCTCACATCCCTTTAAACATCAGAGTGTGGGAACATCAGAATTTGTTCTTTGGTGATTATAACCTTCAGGAATGTTTTGGCACCTTTTCTTTCTGACTTCATGTTATGAAACAAATGCTGAGCATTGAGAAACAGGATGTACTTATACCATTTTCAATTTATTCAGGGAAGGGGAAAGAGAGAAATCATTTTAAGAAAGCTTTAGAAGGCCAACCACTTGGCCAAGTAGAAATAAAATAACTCTTTGATCTCAAGGTGGTTGACACCCAAATCTTGTAAAGGTCCCAGGACAAGGAACAGTCCTTAGGCTTCCTTAGCTGTTATGAGACATTGTTTGCAAATTCATTCCAGTTAGTCAACTAGCCTTTACTGAACATCTACTATGTGCTAACCACTATATTAAGCATTGAAGATACAAAGAAAGGCAATAAACAATCTCTACTTCCAAGGAGCTCACAGAGGGGGCAAGAACTCTCCACAAACAAGGCATATACAATATAAATTAAATTGGGTTTAGTTTCAGAGGGAAGGTCCTAAAATCAAAGACAATTGGAAAAGACTTCTTGTAGAAGATAGGACTTTAAACCAGGATAGATAGGAAGTAGACATGAGGAGAGAGAGCATTACTGGTATGGAGTAAAGTCATTGAAAACAATCAGTAATTGAAAGATGGAGTGTCCTGTTTAAAGAATAACTAGGAGGCCAATATCACTGGATCACAGTGTATATGGATGGACGTAAAGTGTAAGAAGACTGGAAAGATAGAGAGGTAGTAGCAGCTTATAAAGGACTTTGAAAGACAAACAGTACTTTATATTTGATCCTGGAAGTTATAGAAAGTTTCTCTTCCTTATTTGATCAACTAGAGTTGATTAGATGGGGGGAGGATGATGCGGTCAGACCTGTATTTTAGGAAGATCAATTTGACAGCTGAGTGGAAGATGGATTAGAATGAGAAGAGACTTGTGGCAGGAGGACCAATCAGTTGGTTGTTGCAATGGTCTAGGTGTGAGGTGTTGAGGGCCTGCACCAGGGCAGCAGAAGAGTTGCTAGGCTATGAAAAGAGTGACTTGCCTGGTCTAGTCTGGCAGTAGCCATGCTTGGTGAGGAGAGGGCTCCACATCTAGTGTCAGAGGAGAAAAGGGCACATATATGAGAGATGTTCTAAAGGTAGAAATTATAGAACTTGATTACTGATTGGATATGGGGGATAATGAGAGATAGTGAGAAGTTGAGGGTGACATCTAAATTGAGAACTTAGACAACTGGGAGGTTAGTGGTTAAGAAGAGGGAAAGATTTTTTTGCCAGATAATGAGTTGAATTTTGAATATGTTGAGTTTAAGATAACTAAGAGACATCCAATTTGAGATGTATAAATTATATTTGGAGATGCAAGACTGACTAGTCAAGAGAAAAGTTAGAGCTAGTTAAGTAGATCTGAGAATTATCTGCATAGAGATGATAATAGGTCAGATTGTGAAGAGATTTAAATGTCAAATAGAAAATTTTATCCTGGAGCAAACGAGGTATTGGAGTTTATTGAGCAAGAGGCTGACTTGGGCAGATATATATTTCAGGAAAATCATTTTGATAATAGAGTATAAGTAAGCTAGACTGTGGTGAGTGGAGTATGAGACAGAGAGACCAATTAAAAGATTATTGTAATAGTTTAGGTATGAAGTGATAAAGAACTGAATTGGGATGATAGCTGTGAGTTGAGCAAAGGGGGCATATACCAGAGATGGTGTGAGCATAGAGACAAGATTTGTCAATGACTTGGCTTTTATGAGGTAAGTGAGATAGGAGTCAAGGATGACTGAGGTTGAGAGTCTAGGTAACTGGAAGGATGGTGATGCTCTCAACAGTAACAGAAACTTTGGGAAGCACATGTACAAAAATATTTATAGCAGCTCTTTTTGTGGTGGCAAAGAATCATCAATTGAGGGGATGCCCATTAATTGGGGAATGGCTGAACAAGTTGTGGTGTATGAATATAGTGGAATACTGTTGTGCTATAAGAAATGATAAGCAGGTGGATTTCAGAAAAATCTCAGAAGACATACACGAAATGAGGTTGAGTGAAGTGAACAGAACCAGGAGAATATTGTACACAGTAACAGCAACAATGTGTGAGGATCAACTATGAGAGAGTTAGCTCTTCTCAGCAATACAATGCATGGATGGAAAATGTTATCCACATTCCAAGAAAGAACCATGGAGATCAAATGCAGATCAAAGCATACTATTTTCTCTTTTTTTTTTTGTTCTTGTTTTCTCATGGATTTTCCCTTTTGTTCTGATTTTTCTTTCACAATATGAGTAATGTGGAAACATGTTTAGTGTGATTTTACGTGTATAACCTACATGAAATTGCTTGCCATCTTGGGGAGAGGGGAGGGAGAGAGAAAAAAAATTGGAACTCAAAATCTAATAAAAGTGAATGTTGAAAACTATCTTTACATGTAATTGGAAAAAAATAGTATTAAATGGAAAAAAAAATCTGGGAAAAAGAAAGAGTTTTGGGGAGAACATAAAATGTGTCCTGTTTTGGGATATCTTGTATTTGAAAAGGAAAAAAAAAACCAAGCAGATCAAAAGATGGAAATGTGAATTTTAGCTGTGTTGCAATAAGCTGATGCATCTGAAACTTAGCTTGAGGCCATTGTGAACATTAATGGCAAATATGCTCTTGCTCTAGAGAACACTAAAGTTTCATTTAAATTTGTTTGGAAAAAAAATTAGAATCTTTTTATTTTGAACTTAATTTTTAATACACATGAACTTCTCAGGATACAAAGAAGGATCAAAAAAAGGATTATACATGATTCTATGAACTTCTGTATGTATGTAAAATTTGCTGAGTCATTTTTCAATTATGTCCAACTCTCCATGACCCCATTTGGGGTTTTCTTGGCAGAGATACTGGAATGGTTTGCCACTTTCTTCTACAGCTCATTTTACATATAAGGAAATGAAGCAAATAAGGTTAAGAGACTTGCCCAGGGTCACATAGCTAGGGTCAGACCAAATTTGAACTCAGGAAGAGGAGTCTTTCTGACTCCAGGTCCAGCCCTCTATGCTCTGATTTACTGCCTCACTTAGCTATCTTGCAGGTGTAAAATAGTGTTCAGCAAAACTACAGGTCAGAAGGGGCAAAACAAATAAACAGTGACACAAAAGAGTTCAAAATGTAGAAGTGAGGTCTGTATTTTAGAAGTAAAGGAAACATTCTATTACCTTCTGAAGGCTCTGAGGCTTCTATAATTCAACTGCCTATGAAAAGGTGAGACAGTGAACCTGCCCCAGGTTACCCACTGCATCAATACCTTGTCATTAACCACTCATTCACAAAAGACCCCAACAGTTATTAATCCTTTCTTGTCAAAGAGGACCAATGACATCAGGGGTGTGATATCTTGACTAAAAGTGAAACTCTGAGAGTCTTCCCTTACCAGACTGATTCTTTTGTGAAGGCAATCTAAGCCATCTTTTGTCTCCATTCCTACCTAGCCTTTAATTATTGAATGGGTGGTGCCTCAAACAAACTAAGATCTGGGAAAGACCTAGCTTAAAAAGGCCAAGGTCTCACATTGCATCCTGGACCTTCACCAGTCATTCTGTTCTTTGTCTTAACCCTGGACTCCAATGATTCTGGAAGAGAAAGTGAGGCTGATGACTTTGCACAGTTCTGCCTCACTTAAATCCAACAGAAGTAAGGGAAGGGTAAATGGAAGATCATCATAAGTATGGATGGAATTCTCCAGAGGGAAGCCATTTCTGAACCAAGACCAAATTGTCAAACAAGGGAGGATAGGTCTTTTCCCACCTTGTACCTGGAAATGACAAACCTCAGAGCAAAGTCTCTGAGGGAATCCAAGAGGAGAGATAACTGCTTGTCCTAAGCTAGGGGAAATGATTCCGTTGCTGGAAAGAGCAGTATCCAGTCAAACCAGAGACTAAAAGTAGTAAAGTCTGCAGTTGCCCATTAAAAATTAGTCCATCCAGCAGAGACGCTAGGACATGAAAAGAATGACCTGCTTAGTCCAGTCTGGAAGTCACCATGTTTGTTAAGGAGATAACCCAGCAGCCACGCAACTTGCTAAACCCAGCCTAGCAATGGACTGACCCATCCAACACATTGACCCATTCATAGTGCCCATAATCAGGAGTGTTTTGGTAACTAGTGAAATCATTTTCCCATTTAGTGAAGATACAATCTTTTCTGGTGCAATTTTGTATGTGTCTACAATTAAATCATTTAGGATGTGATTCCTCAAGTTAACATTTGCACATGCTTTTCCATTTTGGGATTATGTTTTTGGAGCATATTGAGAAGTTTTAGAAATAACGTTTTCTTTTTTTTTTTTTTCTTTTTTTTTTTTTTATTAATTTTTTTATTTTTTTAATGTTTAACAATCACTGCCATACAATTGCGATTTTATCCCTCCCCACCCACCCCCCACTACCTCCCTCCCTCCCCACGACTGCATACAATTCTGTATAGATTCTACATATACTTTCCTATTGAGTATATTTTCACTATAGTCATGCTATGTAGTCAGACTAAGATAAATGAAAGAATCCGTATAACAAATCAGAACATGATACACAAACAGATACACATACACAAACATGATCTGCTACATTATGTGAGTGACTTCCATATTTCTCTCTCTGAGTGTGGAAGGCATTTTGCCTTGAGGTCCACCATTGGGATTTTTTTTTTTTTTTCAGAAGTTCTTGTGTTATTACAAAAATCTAAGTCTACCAGAAAAAACTCTCACACACTGTGGTTGTTGCTGTGCATAAAGTTCTCCTGGTTCTGCTCCTTTCACTCAGCATCAGGTCATATAAGTCCTTCCAGGCCTCTCTGAAGTCTTCTTGTTCATCATTTCTTATGGCACAATAGTACTCCATTACATTCATATACCATAATTTATTCAGCCATTCCCCAATTGATGGACATCCCCTTGACTTCCAGTTTTTGGCAACTACACAGAGTGCTGCTATAAATATTTTTGTACATGTGGGACCCTTTCCCATTTTTATGATCTCTTGGGGATATAGTCCTAGTAGCGATATTGCTGGGTCAAAGGGTATGCACATTTTTGTAGCCCTTTGGGCATAGTTCCAAATTGCTCTCCAGAATGGTTGGATGCGCTCACAGCTCCACCAACAATGAATTAGTGTTCCAACTCTCCCACATCCTCTCCAGCATTTATCATTTTCTTGTTCTGTCATGTTTGCCAATCTTATAGGTGTGATGTGGTACCTCAGAGTTGTTTTGATTTGCATCTCTCTAACCAATAGTGATTTAGAGCACTTTTTCATATGATTATAGATAGCTTTAATTTCTTCCTCTGAAAATTGCCTGTTCATATCCTTTGACCATTTATCAATTGGGGAATGACTTGTATGATTATACATTTGGGTCAGTTCTCTATATATTCTAGAAATGAGGCCTTTATCCCCGAGCTTAGCTGTAAAAATTTTTTCCCAATTTACTACATCCCTCCGGATTTTGGTTGCATTGGGTTTGGTTGTGCAAAAACTTCTCAGTTTAATGTACTCAAAGTTATCCATTTTGCATTTCATAATGCATTCTATCTCTCCTTTAGTAAAGAATTCTTCCCTTCTCCATAGATCTGATAAATACACTATTCCTTGCTTCTCCAGTTTGTTCATGGTATCAATCTTTATACCTAAATCATGTACCCATTTGGACTTTATTCTTGTGTACGGTGTCAGGTATGGGTCTATGCCTAATTTCCGCCACACTGTTATCCAGTTTTCCCAGCAATTTTTGTCAAACAATGGGTTCTTATCCCAGAAGCTGGGGTCCTTGGGTTTATCAAACAGAAGGTTGCTATATTCCTTGCCTACTGCATCTTGAGTGCCAAGTCTATTCCACTTGTCTACCTCTCTGTTTCTTAGCCAATACCAAGTGGTTTTGATAATTGCTGCTTTATAGTACAGTTTAAGGTCTGGTAGCGCTAGGCCACCTTCCCAAGCATTTCTTTTCATTAGTCCCTTTGATATTCTGGACCTTTTGTTTTTCCAAATGAATTTTGATATTATTTTATCCAGCTCTAGAAAGTAATTGTCTGATAGTTTAATTGGTATGGCACTAAATAAGTATATTAATTTGGGTAGAATTGTCATTTTTATTATATTAGCACGGCCTACCCATGAGCAACTAATGTTTTTCCACTTACTTAAATCTGAGTTTATTTGTGCAAAAAGTGTCTTGTAATTGTGTTCATATAGTCCCTGGGTTTGTTTTGGCAGGTAGACTCCTAAGTATTTTATACTGTCTACCCTAACTTTAAATGGGATTTCTCTTTCTATCTCTTGCTGTTGAACTTTGTTGCTAATATATAGGAATGCAGAGGATTTGTGTGGGTTTATTTTGTACCCTGCAACTTTGCCAAAGTTGTTTATTAATTCAAGTAATTTTTTACTTGAATCTCTGGGATTCTCTAGGTAAATCATCATATCATCTGCAAAGAGTGATAACTTAGTTTCTTCTTTGGCTATTCTAATTCCTTGAATATCTTTATCTTGTCTAATTGCTACAGCTAACATTTCTAGTACCATATTGAATAATAGTGGTGATAATGGACAACCTTGTTTCACCCCTGATCTTATTGGGAATGCATCTAGCTTATCCCCATTGCATATAATGCTTGCTGAAGGTTTTAGATAGATACTGCTTATTATTTTATGGAAAGTTCCCTTTATTCCTACGTTCTCCAATGTTTTTAGTAGGAATGGATGTTGTATTTTGTCAAAAGCTTTTTCTGCATCTATTGAGATAATCATGTGGTTTTTGTTAGCTTTGTTGTTGATGTGGTCGATAATGCTAATAGTTTTCCTAATATTGAACCAGCCCTGTAGTCCTGGTATGAATCCTACCTGATCATAATGTATTAATCTCGTGATAAGATGCTGTATTCGTTTTGCTAAAATCTTATTTAAAATTTTTGCATCTATATTCATTAGGGAAATTGGTCTATAATTTTCTTTCTCTGTTTTGTCTCTTCCTGGTTTGGGTATCAAAACCATATTTGTATCATAGAAAGAATTTGGGAGGACTCCTTCTTCCCCAATTTTCAAGAATAGTGTATGTAGTATTGGAATTAACTGTTCTTTAAATGTTTGATAGAATTCACTTGTGAATCCATCTGGCCCTGGAGATTTTTTCCTAGGGAGTTCATTGATGGCTTGTTCAATTTCTTTTTCTGAGATGGGGTTGTTTAAGTATTCAACTTCCTCTTCTGTTAATCTGGGCAATTTGTATTTTTTAAAATATTCATCCATCTCGTTTAGATTGTCGAATTTGTGGGCATAAAGTTGGGCAAAGTAGTTTCTAATTATTGTTTTAATTTCCTCCTCATTGGAGGTGAGTTCACCCCTTTCATTTTTAATGTTAGTAATTTGGTTTTCTTCTTTCTTTTTTTTGATCAGATTAACCAAAGGTTTATCAATTTTATTAGTTTTTTCATAAAACCAACTATTGGTTTTATTTATTAATTCAATAGTTTTCTTTATTTCAATTTTATTAATCTCTCCTTTGGTTTTCAGTATTTCTAATTTGGTATTTACTTGGGGATTTTCAATTTGTTCTTTTTCTAGCTTTTTCAACTGCAAGCCTAAGTCACTGATCTCCTCTTTCTCTATTTTATTTATGTAAGCATTCAGAGATATAAAACTTCCCCTAATAACTGCTTTTGCAGTGTCCCATAAGTTTTGGTACGTTGTCTCACTATTGTCATTCTCTTGAATGAAGTTGTTGATTGTTTCTATGATTTCTTCTTTAACCCAATCCTTCTTTAGAATTAGATTATTTAGTTTCCAATTGATTTTTGGTTTCTCTTTCCATGGCCTTTTATTACATGTAATTTTTAATGCATTATGATCTGAAAAGGATGCATTGATTATCTCTACCTTTCTGCACTGGATTGTGAGATTTTTATGTCCTAGTACATGGTCAATTTTTGTAAATGTTCCATGTACCGCTGAGAAAAAGGTATATTCCTTTCTATTCCCATTTAATTTTCTCCAAAGATCTATCATATCTACCTTATCCAGAGTTTTATTTACCTCCTTAACCTCTTTCTTGTTTATTTTAAGGTTGGATTTATCACGTTCAGAGAAGGGGAGGTTGAGGTCCCCCACTAGTATAGTTTTGCTATCAATTTCTTCCTTCAACTCCCCCAACCTCTCCTCTAAGAATCTGGATGCTATACCACTTGGAGCATACATGTTTAGTAATGATATTGCTTCATTGTCTATGGTGCCTTTTAGTAGGATATAGTTTCCATCCTTATCCCTTTTGATTAGATCTATTTCTGCTTTTGCTTTGTCTGAGATTAGGATTGCTACTCCTGCCTTTCTTACATGAGCTGAAGCACAATATATTCTGCTCCATCCTTTGACCTTTATCCTATGTGTATCCCCCCGTTTCAAATGTGTTTCTTGTAAGCAGCATATTGTTGGATTATGGCTTTTAATCCATTCTGCTATCCGTCTCCGTTTTATGGGAGAGTTCATCCCATTCACATTCACAGTTATGATTACAATCTGTGTATTTCCCTCCACCCTCTTTCCCACCATTTGTGCTTTTAACTCTCCCGTCTCCCTTCCCCTCCTCAATAGTATTCACTTTTCTCCCCCTCCTCCTGCAGCCTTCCCCTCCTTCTTTTAGCCCCCCTCCCTTTTAGTCCCCTTTACTCTTATTGCTTCTTTCCTCCCTTTTAGCCACCCTCCCCTTTCTTCCCCCTTCCCCTCCTACTACCTATAGAGCTAGTTAGGATTATCTGCTTAAGGTTATTGTTCCCTCCTTTGAACAAATCAGATGAGAGTACCTCTCAAACAATGCTCATCTCCCTCCCCTCCTTCCCTCTAATATGGTTTTGTACTTCTTCCTGTGATATAATTTGCCATTTTCTGCTTCCCCCTTTCCACACCTCCTATTACATTCCCTTCTCATACTTAAATCATATTTTTGCCATGACATCATTTACTTTATGCCCGTTCCCTCTACATATATCCCTTTTATCATAATAGCTGCACAGTTCTCAAGATTAACAGGTATCATCTTCCCTTACAGGGAGGTAAACAGATTGCCCTAATTGAGTTGCAAGTTTTTGTTTTTGTTTTTTCCCCTCTGTTTACCTTTTTATGATTCTCTGGAGACCTGTATTTGAAGATCAAATTGTCTATTGAGTTCTGGTGTTTTGGTCAGGAAGCTCTGGAAATCCCTTATTTCGTTGAATGACTTTCTCCTTGCCTGAAAGAAATAACGTTTTCTTAAAAGAATTATGTTCTTCAATGTAGACCCTGAATGGCCAGTTACCATTTTTGACCAATACAAGGCAATCTGTGTCTGATCAGTCACATTATTACACTACCCTTATAATTCTGTACTTTTTTTGTGTTTAAACAAATCAACTTATCTACCTTCATCCCTTAATTATAATTTGACCATGAAGAACATATTAACCCATGAGTTTTTGACAGTTGGTAGTTTAAAAAAAGCAAAGCAAAACATTGTTAGTTGCGTGCCAGTTTCTGAATTCCTTATTAATAAATGCTGGATTACTGTCACATTAGTTTGCAACATTATTATCAAAGAAAAACAGTAATAAAAGTAACACGCTACATCACTTTATGGGTTATTTATTTTCCATTTTGGAAATATGCTCTTTTAGGCTGATAAAGACCTTTACATAATTAAGACTGGTATTGTAATCTATTTTTTAATACCACAGATTGATGCATTAGATGGGATGTTTGATGATTTTAAATAGAAGTTACATTGAAAAATATACCAATCCATAATTTAATACCGAGTATATCATGAAACTAAATTAAAATTTAAAATAAAAGCTTTTTTGGTAAATTAAGGTATGCTTGGGCACATGTAGCAAGCTCCCATGTATACTTTTGTCAGAGAGATGTAGGTGTAGAAAGGAGTTCAGTCAGTCGTATAGCATGAGCTGATTAGCAGCCCACATATTCCACTGGTATCCATGCAGTGCTAATAATGAGAAAGAAAATTCCCCAGAATTGAGTGATCTTGTGGAACATTTGTGGGAGCATTTATGGGACATGTGGATGGGGTGTGATCTACACTATAGGAGGGAATTTACCTACATCGATGAGATTTCAGATCCATAGACCAAAAGCAGAATTATATGCTGGGGAATGTGCTGAGCAATAGTGATAGTAAGAAATGACATTGTCCCTGTTCTCAAGGAGTCAGAAAGGCTCATCATTGTGAGTTCAAAACTGGCCTTAGACACTTATTAGCTGTGTGACCCAAAGCAAGTCACTTAAGCTTGTTTGCCTCAGTGTCCTCACCTGTAAAATGAACTAGAGGAGGCAATGGCAAACCACTCTAGTATCTTTGCCAAGAAAACTCCAAATGGGGTCATGAAGAGTCAGAAATGTCTGAAAATGATTGGACATAATAAATAGATACAAAATATATACCAGAAAATTTATGTGGGTTGTGACTCTACTCTGGGTCAATCAGGAAAGACCTCTTATAGAAGAGTCCATGGCCTTTGAGGTAAACCTTGGAGAAAATGATGGATCCCAAGAAATGGAAATGAGGAAAGAGTGTGATCCAACCATGAGAGATGGTCAAAGACATAGTGGTGGGAGAGAGAAGGTCCTACATGAGAGGCAGCAAGAAGGACAATTTGTCTTCTTGATCCCTCGTTTTATGGGTGAGGAAATGAGTAATTAACAGCTGACATGACTTGTACAAGGGACACATAGATAGTAAGTGACTGTTCTAGGATTCAAACCTATGTCTTCAGCCTTCAGTTCATTATACTCTATGTAAAGAAGCTTTACCTTTCTAATTGATTTGACTTTTCACCAGTTGTTTAGGCTAATGCTAATCCCTAAAAGAATAGGCTTCCTCAGAAGGCAGGAACCACAGGAAGACATATAATCGTTTGATGAAAAACCAAGTCACTGATAGATGGGAACTCTAGCCATTGCTAGTGAGACACACACACACACACACACACACACACACACACACACAGAGATAGTGAGATAGAGACAGAGAGAGACAGAAAGACAAAGAGAGAGACAGATACATACGCAGATAGAGAATCAGAGAGAGACAGAGAGGGACAGAGAGGGACAGAGACAGTGAGATAGAGACAGAAAGAGACAGACAGATAGAGAGAGAGACAGAGACAGACACACACAGACAGACAGACAGACAGAGGGACAGAGAGAGACAGAGAGACAGAGACAGTGAGATAGAGACAGAGAGAGACAGAAAGACAGAGAGACACAGAGACAGACAGACAGACACACACACACACACACACACACACACAGAGTTAGAATTCAGAGGCATATTCAATGTAAAATAAATCCTGCAGTGTCAGTGAGATTCTTGATTTAGCATTTGCTGTTCCAATTCATTAAACCCCTCCTTCGTGGCACATGAGGTATTACAGTTTCAGAGCAAAAGGAAGAGCCTAATTTCACAGAGAGGAGCATATCCCTATGGAAGATCTGAATAGGGATCTTGCTGAGCTGGAGAGCTAACCTTGTTTACATTCTCCCTGGAAGTTAATGAAGAAGCTTCTCTGCCAGGGACATTATCTGAACCAAAAATAGCTCCTGAAAATGATTAATTTTGTCTAAAAATAGCCAGGCACTGTGCTAGCTCAGCCATGATAATCAGAGTTTCAAATGATTGTACTATAGTACTAGAGAGAACCTTGGAAAGTCAGTAGGGATAAAATTGGAGTTCTTTGGAAGGCCTTTTCATCATCGTTATCAATCTATCAACGAGCTTTTATTAAGTACATATTATAGTCCAAGCACCTGCTAGGCTCTGGGGATACCAAAACAATGAAATATTCAATTATTCCTTTCCCTCAGAGGAGTAGAATAGTCTCAAGAGCATGAGACTTGGAGTGGAGGAGACCTGGGTTCAAATCCTACCTCAGCCTTATTAGTAGTGTGAGTTTGGGCAAGTCACTTAACCTTTCTGAGCCTCTGTTTCTCCATTAGTTGTGGTTATGTTTGTCCTTCATTCTCGAACAGGACCATGACATCAAGATGATGACATGACTTGCAGTTGACTTTGATTTGAGTGAGGGACGGTTGTGCAAGGTCACCAGCCTCACTTTCTTCTCCTGAGCCATCTGGGTCCAGTGGCCTGATATTTATCAGGATGACTGGAGATGGCCCAGGATGCAATGGGAGACCCTGGCCCTTTCAGACTAAGGTCTTATCACATTTTCACTTTGAATGAGATACATCTATTCAATGAATAGGTTTCTTTAAGTAGTTACTCAAGGGATGGCCCTTTTAATTAAAAAAAAATCAAACTGGGAGGGGGAAGACCCTCAGGGTTCCTGGGTAAAAGAGAAACAATTATTATTTAGTAAAATGAGGAGGGTTGAATGATGTGTTTGCTGATGTTCCTTTCAGATCTAAATCTATGACCTTATGATAAAGGAGTTTGCCATCATTATTACTTTCACCACCAACAAACCTGAGAGTTGGATCATGCCAGGCAAGTGTCTGCCTAGGACCAAACTAGCCTAGAGTTGTGATGGCAGGCAACAGGGTAGGCAAAGAAGAGTACTTTATATAATTGGCCATATTTCCAATGTCATGAAATGCCAGCAAATAGGAAGCCACTCTCCATGGGTCTTAGGTATAAAGTGGTACAGTGGGAGGTGCCCTGGCCCTGAAGACAGAGGATCTGGGTTTAAATTCTGCTTCTTCCATTTATTTCCTATATGATCTCAGACAAGTCATTTCATTTTAGAGTTGAGAGAATGAAAGTAACTAAAATTCATGGGAAAGAAAGGTCTGGATACAAATGTTTGTATGGTTCTGCAGGCATTTTAGGATCCGGGTCAAATTCGGTTTGGGGGGAGACATGGCCCACGATCCCTTATGGAATTGACTCCCCAGCCTCAGTAGGCCACCTTCTGCAAAAGACCATTTCCAGCTCCCCAGCAACTAGTTCATTGCTCTCTGAAGTTATCTTTAATTTATTCTGTATATACCTTCTGTACCTAGTCATTTACATACAGTCTGCCCTTTTAGACTGTGACCTCTTTGAGGGCAGAACCTGTTTTTGCCTTTCTTTGTAAACCCACTGATGAGCACACTGCCTGAAACATACAAAATACTTGCTTGTTGACTGACTATCATTCCTTCCCCACTGCAACCCTGGGAAGTCCAAGGCCAAACTCTACCCCATTTTATAGTCATTGAAACCTAGATGCAGAGAAGTTAAGCGGCCAGTAAGTACTAAGACTGAAATTGGGACCCAGGCTCTTTCTTTTACCCACCTTGCCTCCCATGGGTTCAATAATTTGCATGTTGGTGAGATCAGAAGGTCCTTGAACAATATTCCCTTATGTCTCCTCCGCTCTTCTCCCTGCAGTGCTTCCTCCTAACCTCTTTAACCCCCAGGGCTGTGAAGTGGAGATTCAAGTCATCTAATATACCCAGTATCGAAACCGACAAGCATGGAAGTCTCCCTTGCTCATGTTTTTTACGCCTCATTAAAAGAGCCTTAGGAACTATGGGCCTGGCACCTGTGGAGTGGCCCATGGTGAATTGGAAGAACTCAGTGATTTAGTTGCCTAGGAGGGCTTCACTGGTGCCCTTTACATACCACAGTGGCCTTGGCTCTGAGACTTACTCTGTGTTCCTAAAGCTGACTTTGGAGGACAGAGACGATGTCTGCAGCTTCTTAATCTCCAAGGAAATAGAGTATCACATGTCCTTGTCAGAAGCCCTGCTATTTCATACGTTAGTTGATCCAAATAAATGAACTCTTGAATAAATAACATCTGGTCCTGCTGAGTTACTTTCTCAGGTTGCCCCATCTCTTCCTCCGAAGCATCCATCTTTACGGAGACCCCTTGAAGGGTGGGTCAGAGAGACAGCTTCAAATTCTTCCCACCCAGAGCCTGAAATGGAACTGGACACCAAGATATTGAGAGGTTATCTGGTCCTTGATCATGTCTTTTGGCAGGACAGAGATTAAAACTGAATCATATTAGTAACACATTTATATGCCACTCTGGAGCTTGTGGGATTCTTTAACATTCACCATCTCATTTAATTCCCTACAAACTTGTAAGGGAGCTAGTGCCTATATTATTACAACCAAATCCCCACTCCATTTTCAGTCTGGATCTGTGATCTCACTAGAATGAGAAACTCCTGTTGTGAAACTCTCTCTACCAATACAGAATAGCTACCTCTGTAACTTAGAGGCTCACACAGTTACCTGAGACAATAAGGAATTAAGAAATTTACCTATGATCATTTAGTATGTCTTAGAAACAGAACTGTTTTCCTTATTCCCAGTCTCTTGGTGTGCTGGATAGAAGTATAGTAAGAGAACTTATGATGAATATAAGGTCACACAGCTAATGAAAGTGACATCGTCATGACTTGACCTCAAGTCTTCTGATTTGAAATCTAGTATGCTACCTACAGCATCATCACCTACTCCTGTTCACTCTATACCAGGGGTGGGGAACCTGGGGTTTTAAGGCCACATGTTTGAGGCCACAAATTTTTTCTGTGAAGTTTGGATTCAGTCAAAGGGTTGCACTTGAGAACCTAGATGGCCACATGTGGCCTTGAGGCCACAGGTTCCTCACCTCTTCTCTATACTCTTTAATAGACCTAAGAAATAGTGTGGCACAATGGATAGAGAACTGGTTCTGGACTCAATAAGACCCGAGTTTAAGTCTTGCCCTCAATATATGCTGGCTGTATGACCCTTGGCAACTCCCTGAACTTCTCTATGCTATCTTTTTGACCATTCTGTTTATTGGTTAATATTCACCCTTCTCAACAAGGTGGGCAGAAAGGGGGCAGAAAGGAGGGAGCAAAATCTCCCTCTATCTTCTTTCTATCTCTTCTTCCATTGTTTATTGACAGTTAAAACATGTAACAAGATCTGTTCTCTACCCATTTCATCTCTAGTTCTTCCCTCCTTTGTTATCCTGGGCTTCATGACCAAAATGGGCACTGGAAAAACCTTAGATGTCTGATTTTATGTAAAGAAATACACGGTCTTCTCAAGGAGTTTTCCCCTGGGCTATTTATTGGTTCTTTTGGAAGTCTAAGAAAATGATATTATAGTTAGTCTTTACTTGAAATTAAGTGCCTTAATACAAAGCACAAATGTTAAAGGAAGATATGGTGCTTATAGCTGACCATAAGCTGAGTGTGAACCTTTAGTGTAATGATGTCTGAAGCACACACACACACAGACACACACACACACAGACACACAGACACACACACATACCACCCACACACACCCCCACACACCCACACACACCCACACACACCCACAAACACAGACATACACACACACCGTGATACTGGACCAGATTAAAAGGAGGATATACACACACTCTAGTGCATAGGGGGTGATAAGCTCATTAAAAATTATATATTTAAATCAGTAGATTGAAAGAACCATCAGATATTTATTGACTGAGTATCTACTATGGGATTTGTTTTATTTAACTGAGAATAATCATGGAACACTGGAACTCTGACATTCCTTTATCCCACTCAATTCTTCTACCATTTTATCTCTCCCTATGCATCATCCTTTCTAAAACAATTTTTTCTAAGTTTGTTTACATTCCCCTCCCTGTTGGGTTTCAACTCCTTAGGGAATCATTTCAACTCTGTCCTCTAGCCATATCAACACTATCCTTAAAGATTAAATCTTCTGCTTCCCAATCCCGTTGTTTCTCATGCTTTGCCAAACCCTACTTATGTACTACTCCCACTGTCTGCCATCACACTATGGCCTGAGTCCACTACAAACTGCAGTTACCCAATCTCTACTGGGCTTTCACTGTAACAAGGCAATCCTTCAACTCCTCTTTAATTGTCTCTCTTTCTTACTCATCAAACCTTCTCAGATCCTTAAACCTCCCCCAATATGACTTCCTTCAGTCCTTTCACTTGAGGATTTGAGAAAATTTTACTTCCCTGAGAAAATTTAGGCCTTTGACCTTGAGCTCCCTCTTCCTCTTCCTCCCTCCTCAATCTCTTTATCTTACATCTTAATATCACCAACTACTTAATCTTTTACTCTAATATCTGATGAAAAGGCCTTTCTCCTTAATAAGCCCAGTCTTCCACTTGTTCCCTGAATTTTATTCTCCCTCCCATCATTTCTAGCAGACAGCCCCCCACTTTCATCCTCCCTTTCATTTCTCCCTGTCTACTGATTTTCCTCTTGTCTGCAAATGTGTGCACATGTCCCCCACCCTTAAAAAGTTCTCATTTGATTCTACAATCCTCTCTAGTTATCATTCTATATTTCTCTGCTCCTTTTCAGTCAAAAGATGTCTACAATAGCTTCTTCCATCTCCTCTCCTCTTACTCCATCCTATATCTTCTGCAGTCTGGATCCCAGCCTCATCACTTACCTGAAATTGCTTCCTCCAAAGTTACTAATGAGCTCTTCATTGTTACATCAAGCAGGCTTTTCTCAGTCATCATCCTTTGCGATCTCCCTCTAGCATTTCACATAATCTGAATGCTCTTTCCTCGATGGGTATTTTGGTAATATTTTCAATCTCCTGATTTTCCTCCTAAGTGATTACTTTTCCTTAGTTTCTTTTGCTGGATCATTATTCCTATCACACCTGGTAACACTGGGATATAGCCCAATACATTTTCCTGGGCCCTCTTCAATTTGGTGACCTTATCAGTTCCCATGAGATCAATTACCATTTTAATGCAAATAACTCCCAGATCCATACAGTTATAATTTATCTCCTGAGCTTTAGTCTCACATCACCAAAATACCTATTGGATGTTTCAAGCTAGATAGATGTTTTGTAGGTCTCTCAAACCTAAAATGTCTAAAACAGGGTGTGTTACCTCTTCCCCCAACCCTCACCCCTTGTCTAAACTTCCCTACCTACCTTGAAGTATGTAGGTATGAAGGTTAATATTTGTAAAGTGCTTAACATAGTATCCAGCAAATAGTAGGTATTATATAAATTCATATTCTTCTACCTTGCCCCCTCTTTTCTGTTGAGGGCACTAACACCCTTCTAGTCACCCAGGTTTGAAGACCTGGTCTTCTCCTTGACTCCTCCCTCATTACCTTCACCCAGAGATCCAATTATTTGCCAAATCTTTTTCTTTTCCCAGCACAATCTCTCTCACTTATACCCTATCCATCTCACTGCAGCTACTATCCTAGTTCATGTCCTCATTGCAACTTTTCTGGACCTCTTAGTTGGTCTCCCTGATTCAAATCTCTCCCCAGTCCTTTTGATCCTCCACAGAATTTGTGATTTTCCTAAAGAAAATCTCTTCTCAACAAATTCCAGGGGCTCCCTATTTCCTTACCTTTAGGATCAAGCATAAACTCCTTTGTTTTTCATTGAAAGACTTTCACAACCTGGACCCAACCTACCTTTCCAGCCTTATGTCACATTATTCCCTTCCTCATATTCTGTGGTCTAGTGGCTAGCTAGACCTGTAGCCAAAGTGGTCTTTGCGCTATTCTTTACCCATGATGCTCAATTTCCCATTGCCATGTCTTTGAATTTACTTTCCTTATACCTGGATTGCCATCCTTCCTCACCTCCACCTCTTGGAATCCCTAGTTTTCTTTAAGACTCAGTTCAAGGACTACTTCATACACAATCCCTCCCTGCCCCAGCCATTCCCCTGATCTTAAGACTATCTTACATCGTACCATTCTGGACTCTCTCCCATAACTCAGACTTGAAAGTTGGGTATCCAGGGAGGCACCTACCCCCTGCTTCAGGGTACTCTGTGTGCCCATATTTTTAAAACCATAACCATAAAGTTATTATAGCTCTCTGTCTCTTAATAATAATAATAATAATAATAATAATAGTAATGGCTCACATTCAGACAAAAAGGAAGTATACTGCATAGAATGCGGGACCTGGAACCAGGGTCATTTGAGTTCAAATCTGGCGTAGACACTTATTAGCTGTGTGACCCTGGGCAAAACACTTGACCTCTGTTTGCTCAAGTTTTCCCCATCTGTAAAATGAGGATCATAATAACACTGAAATCCCAAGGTGTTACGAGAATTAAATGAGATATATTTGTAAAGAATTTTGCAAATCAGAAAGTACTAAATAAATGGTAGGTGCTCTTATTGCAACTTACGTAGTGCTTTCACTTTTAGACAACCCTTTGTCACATACACAGCCTTGCAAGGTAGACCAATATACTGTCCCTCCCCTTGAAGAAGAAGCTGTAGACAGATCTTCAGAGTTATCTAAAATTACATGTCAAATCTGGGACACCGTGGAGTCCTCAGAGTTCAAATTCAGCAGATGAAAGAGTTGACAGTTTTATCTGTATCTATCTATCATCTATCTATCTATCTATCTATCATCTATCTATCTATCTATCTGTCTGTCTGTCTGTCTGTCTGTCTGTCTGTCTATCTATCTATCTATCTATCTACCTATCTATCTATCTATCTATCTATCTATCTATCTATCTATCTATCTATCTGTCTGTCTGTCTGTCTGTCTGTCTGTCTGTCTGTCTGTCTGTCTGTCTATCTATCTATCTATCTATCTATCTATCTATCTATCTATCTATCTATCTATCTATCTATCTATCTATCTACCTATCATCTAATGTCTTTCTAGGGCAGCTAGGTGGTGCAGTGCATAGAACACCAGTGCAGGAGTCAGGAGGACTTGAGTTCAAATATTACCTCAGACACTTGACACTCACTAGCTGTGGGACCTTGGACAAGTCATTTAACCCCAATTGACTCATCCTGGGTCATCTCCAGTCATCCTGATGAATATCTGGTCACTGGATTAGGATGACTCTGAAGGAGAAGTGAGACTGGTGACCAGCACAGCCCTCCCCCAATGAAAACAAAGTCAAGGGCAAGTCATGTCATTATTTCTCTGATGACATGGTCTTCTTTGGCAATGAAGGACGAACACATACACTGTCTTTCTATCATCTTTCTATCTGTGTGTGCATGTTGAGATATATATACGTGTGTGTGTGTGTGTGTGTGTGTATACAGAGAGAGGGAGAGAGAAATAGGTGTGTGTGTATACACAGACACACAGACACACATATATATACATATACATATATATATATAATATATAGGTGTGTGCATATATATATATATATATAGGTATGGCCTTGATAAGAGAGGGGAGCAAACTAACCATATATATATGTATCTATATACACATATATATCTATGTATACATATAAACACATATATATGTATGTATGTATGTATGTATATATGTGAATACAGTTATCCCTTCTACATTATGTCTTTCCCCATCATGGTTTTGATATATTGAAGGTTGGCATAAGAAATTAAATGGAAATTTTTGGTGAGTCTTGTGGAACCCGCAGATGACATATGAAGTCTGACTGGTGACATAGAACCTATGAACAAATGTTTAATCCAGATTGTACAATAAGGTACTCTAAACATTCCATAAAAGAAAAAGAAAAAAAAAATCAGACTTCTTTTCTGGTATGAAGGGAAGGCCAAAAAATTTTACATAGATTTTCTAGATCATAGGTGCCAAGTCCCTAACCCTGAGATGTGGAAGAGATAATTATAACTAACTATAACTGTAACTAGCTATAGCTATTCCCATATACACACATACATGGGTGCTCAGTAATATTAAATGCAGAAAGAAGAGACATCTACCTTGATGACCAGTCATTTACTCTCTCCAGATCTCTTTTTCTTCTCTAAAATGGAATGGTAGTGTAGATGGTTTTTAAGTTCCCTTCTAGTTCTAATTCCCATGATCCTCTATCTGATCCATCATTAACAGCACATGTGCTAAGTTTTTCCAGTAGCAGGATGTATTTGCAGCAACTGTCTTCATCCTCTTTCCCCACCCACATTTTAGGGATATGTCCTGTTTTCTCAATTGTTTCCCCCTTAGGACAGGGAACCATGTCAGAGTCTGGGATTCAATTCACAACTCTACAATTTACAACTGATGTAACCTTGGACAAGGCAGTTAACTTCTTTGAACCTTTGTTTCTTTATATGTAAAATGAAGGAATTAGCTAGATGACCTCTGATGTTTCTTCCAGCTCTACATCTATGATCTGATAATCACATGTGTCTTCACTTTCCTAGTATTTGGTTTAATAATAACAGCCATTTTTACATTGATTTACATATATTATTTTCTTTGATCCTTAAGACAGCCTTGTGCAGTAGTTATGGGTATTAGTATTATCCAATTATTCCTTGTCTCCAAGGAATTTAGCATTTTAGCATTCCTTATTTTATACATGGGGAAACCCAGACTCAAAATGGTTGGATGACTTGCCCATGGTCACACAGTTAGTAAAAGTCAAAGGCAAAATTCCTGCCTCCTTCCTGATCACTTTATCCATTACATAATACATTGTAAAGATCTGCCTTTAACTCTGCCTAATAGTTCTTCAATAATTTTTTAAATTGATGATTTATCAGATAGATAGCCAGGGCTGGGGATATGGTCTCTGGCCTTGAAAGAGAAGGAAGCAAACTGGCCTAATGAGGAATCAAAGCCATAGCTTTGGCCTCATTAGCAGAGTGTTCTCTCCAACTGGGCTAAATCGCCTGTGAACTCCTTGCTGGAGCATCCCTCAAACCTAAGTGTCCCCGGGTCCAGATGGGAATGTGGCGTGAGGCGTCAGAGTGCTAATGGAGCATGACAGAAACACCTGCAGCAGGAAGCAAGTCACAGAAACAGTCCTTTCTCCTTCCTCCTCCTTCTGAGACTACCCTGAGCCTCAGGCCCAGGACCCCTCCCTTAGTCTGTAGGAAGGACAAGGCACTCTGGTTCCCGTGGCATCAATTGTTGGCAGATTTGATGACAAAAGGTAAGTTGTTCTTGGAGGCAACATAAGACAAAGAGACTCCTTTCAGAGTGCCCAGAAGGGAAATCTTGCTCCCTGGGGTTCACACGATGGCTTCCTTTGCTTGCCCTTTTGCCAGACCACTCGGGATACTCAGTGTTGCCCCACAGGGAACAATGTTTGCTCTTTTCGTTTAAATTGGGTAAGATCGATTTATCTTCAAGTTGTTTGTGGTTCGGGTCAGGAGGCTGGAATTCATTTTTCCCATTGTGATTCATGGAACTGCTCTGTCCTTCTTGAAGGGACTCATGCAGTGCATGGAATCAGGAAGTTGAGGAGAAAACCAATTCCCCACCCAATGATAGGATGTGTTGAGGTTGAGTACCCAGCACCTGGCTCACTGCCAGTTTATTAGAAAGTTAATTGTCCTTCCCATATGTGGTACTCATAATATTGTTGCTAGCTGGAAGGGTAGTGCTGGGTCCTATGGAACGTACAATCTGTGGTCACCACAGGATAAACATCTATCTCACAGGGAGGTTATGCTAGCTAATGTCTAATGAGGCAGCATCTTATTATAGGAAGATTGTGGGACAGGGAGCCAAAAGACCTTGGTTCCAGTTACAAGGCTTTTCACTTGCCAGCTATGTGACTCCCTTTTTCTGGGTCTCGGTTTCCTCACCTATAAAATGAAAGGATGGGGCTAGACTTGATGGTGTCTAACCTCCCTTCCATCTCTAAATTCTGAGAAATACCCATGAAGAGTTCTCATCCTCTCTCCTGAAAATTCATTTCTAGGATAGCAGAGTGTCTTCCCCATTCATTCAGCAGGGATTTATCTATCACTGACTATGTGTATGCAAGGTATTTGTTCATTCTCCACTGTGCCTTAACAGAGTACATTTTCAATATTGTTGTGTCTTTGTGACCCCATTTGGGGTTTTCTTAGCAAAGATACTGGAGTGGTTTGCTATTTCTTTCTCCAGCTCATTTTACAGATGAGGAAACTGAGGCAAACAGAGTTAAGTAATTTGTCTGGGGTCATATAACTAGTAAGTGTTTGAAGTCAGATTTGAAGATGAGTTTTCCTGACTCCTGGCCCCACATTCTATCCACTGTGCCACCTAACTGCTCCATGTGTTTGCTAGTCATGGAATAAAGGAATAAACAAAGAAGCAGCAGAGTATAATCGGATGGGTATAGTTCTGCAAGGAAGGAAATAAGGAAGGAAAGAAGGGAGGAAGGAAGGAAGGAAAAAAGCATTAAATGCCTACTATGTGCTAAACATGGTTTTCAATACTTTACAAATATTATCTCATTAGATTCTTACAACAAATCTGGGAGGTAGATGCTATTATTATCCTTGTGATACAGATAGGAAATTGAGGCAGACAAAAGTTAAGTGACTTGTCCAGGGTCACCCAACTTGTCAGTATCTGAGGCCATATTTGAACTTAGGCCCTGACTCCAGGCCCAGAACTCTTTCCACTGTGTCTCCCAGATGGAATTAAAAGGACTTGCATTTGAATACTGGCTCTCAAATGATATTTGTCATGTGACTCTGGGCAAATCATTTCACTTCTTTATGAATCAGTTTTTATATGTTAGAGATAATTATATTCATACTACTGCCCTCACAAAGTTATTTCTAGAAAAGCCCTTTGTGAACTTTAATGAGATATAGAAATATAAATAATTGTTATTATGGGGGAGCAGGAGGAAGAGAAATGGACCTGAGCATAGTAATAGGAATTCAGGACAAAAATCCACCTGGCCCCTCCAAGTATTGCTAAGTCATGTCAGAAACTAATACTGGCACTACAAGGATGATCACATGATGGATAGAGAACTAGTTTCAGAGCCACTAAGACCTGTATTCAAATCCTCTGACACATGCTGTCTGTGGGAGTCTGGGCAAACTATAGTTATCCCTTCCACGGGCTAGGGGCCCCGGAAATTTGGAAAATCTGCATAAAAACTTTTGGCCCACCCTTCATATGAGAGACGTCTGAATTATTATAGTATTGAAATAAAAAATTTGATATGATATAATACTAACCATATATTTTATCCATTTCTGAGTTTCTAAACATTTTCTGTGTCATCTGCTGGCCTTTGTATGTCATCTGTGGTTTCTGCAAAACTCCCCCCGAATTCCCATTTCATTTATTATGCCGACCTGCGATATATCAAAACTGTGATGGGGAAAGTCGTAATGTGGAAGGGATAACTGTAGTTTTTTCTCATCTCTAGGCATCCCTCTAAGATTATAAGTTTCAAAGTCATTGTTAATTTGTGTTTGAAACCATAGGTTCTGTCCCATCCACACTTACTTATCTATCCCATTCTAATTAAAAGCTTTGCTATTAAATTTATGTTCCCAGGTCTGTTGGTAGAGAGCGTATTGCATGGGGGCTATATTTTCATAATTATGATTACTTCAAATACCCCATCCTGATCCCAGAGATAACGAGGTATTCCAATGTTATGTGGGAACTACTCCAGTTTATTAGACATCATATTTTTAGAAACACCTATGGTTATAGAATGATGGGTTGGGTAGTGGGAGGGAAGTCATTTGGACTAAATAGATTGAAATCAGGACAAAGATTTGGAGACAGCAGTGTTTCTGCGAGCAGCTGAGGCTGCATTATAAGTATCCTTGCCCTCTGAGCTTTCCAGGGAAGAAAGCTTTTGGTCTGAACAGTTTATCTTAGCTCCATTGAAAATAAACAACTTTCCCTCTCCCTTGAAGGGTTTTTCTGGGGAGAGGTGATGCATAATTCATGTCACTGCCTACTCATCAGTCTTTGATATGTTCCTCAGCTTCAGAGGGATCTCTCCAGACTCAGGCAGAATTGCTGTGTTCTACCAAAGGATATTGAACTGCAGTACAGCAGCACCTTTCCTGTCATGGAATCCTAGAGTTAGAGAAGAGACAATTTCATAACCTAGGGTATTTGTAAGAATACCCTCTACTGCAGCCCAGACTAACAGTCCTTTGGTTGCCATTTAGAGATCCCAGATATCAGATTCTCTTTTCCTTTCTTATCCCATGGCTATTATTTTGCTGCTCATATCTTCTGTTGTAGTAAAGTTGGAACGGTCTTCTATCTATCTAGATCCTAATCATTTTTTTCAAGCACGGACCACTTATTTCTTTCATGAAGCCTTTCCTGAGTACTCCAGACTACATGGATCCATCTTCCACTTTGAATTGCTATGGCACATACAGTGCTAGATCCCACAGGGAGAATTGATCCAGAGCTGGAAAAAACCTCAGATGCCATCTAGACCTATTCCTTCATTTTACAGATGAGACTTAGGGAGGTTAAGTGGTTTGCTCAGTCACACAGGTATTAGCAGAGAAAGTGTTTGAATCCAGGCCTCTGATTCTAGTTTTTGCTGCTTGTTCAATCATTCAGTTGTGTCTGACTCTTCGTGACCCCACACACCATAGCATACTCTTCTGTCCTCCACTATCTCTCAAAGTCTGTCGAAGTTCATGTTCATTATTTCCATGATACTATCTATCCATCTCATCTTCTGCTGTCTTCTCCTTTTGCCTTTAATCTTTCCCAACATCAGGGTCTTTTCCAGTGAGTCTCAATTTTAGAATAGATGTTTCTACCCCCTACTATATTTTACTGCTTTCCAATCATACATCTCACAGTTTTACACTTAATGATGCTGTGTCCCATTGTTTGAGGCTATGTAATTTTTGTCTGTACAACTTGATTGTAAGTCCCTTGAGGGCAAGAAAGATATACTGCTCTTCTTGGCTATTCAACCAAATTCCAAAACCATGTAGTTGCATTATTACAGTCCTCATCTCTTCATCTTTTTTCATAAAAATGTCTGAGTTTCTTTTGTAAAATACTTTGCCAAAATCAAGATAAACAATCTGATCTACTAGGTTAATAATCTTGTCTCTTCCCTTATGCCTGGAATGCTCTCCCTCCTCATCTCCACCTCCTGGTTTTTTTCAAGTCTCAGCTAAAATCCCACCATCTGCAAGAAGGCTTTCCCAGTCCTCTTTTTGATTATCTCCAATTCATCTTGTCTATTCTTGTCTGTACATGGTTGTTTGCATGTCATTAGATTGGGAGCTCTTTGAGAGGAGGCATTGTCTTTTGCATTTCTTTGCATCTCCAGTGTTTAGCAAAATGCCTGGCACATATTGAGATTAATATGTCTTTCTTTACTTGAGTTGAAATAAAGTTGGTCTGGCATGGCTTGTTCTTGATGGAGATTTCTTCCTTATTTTAGAGATGAGGAAACTGAGGCTGAGAAAAGTTAAGTGTCTTGCCCAGCTAGTACAAGATTTTTTGTATTCACTCTTTCCTTTATTAGACATTTATTAGTATCTTTCTTTGTTTCTTTCTTTTGCTTGTTCTAGAAGTCTCCCAGGAATTGAAATCAATTTTTATTGACCTGTATCTTTTCAGCTTACTTCTCCCCTCCCTCATATGTATTTGTTTGTTTTACTACGTTTGCCCATCTACAGCCCTACAACTCTCCCATTCTTCAGGGCCTTCCATATCTTCCTGACTGTAACTCAGCAATAATCCTTCCAGAACCTGATGATATTCTCCTGGGCCAGGTGACTCAAATTCATCGAGAGCAACCATTGCTTACTGGCTATCTCCTTCTTACATGGTAAGAGCTCTCTGTTTCTTTTATTGGTTCTGGGGTCTCCCCTGCAGAAGTTATTCTCCTTGGCAGAGAAAACTTACAAAATCAGAATTAACTCAGATAGGGAGGAAACTTTTCTTCTAAGATTCCCTTCCATCTCCTCTGTATGAATCTTGTACATTTTATCCCCACGCCTAAGCACATCACCAGGCACTTAATGCTTAATAGATGATTATTGATTAATCTAAGTAACTGTCTTCTCTTTCTCATCAGTTCCCACCATCTCATCCACCCTCCCTCAAGCAACGATTCAGTTCCTTATTTCATTCTCTTGTTTCCTTCAACATAGTTAAAACAAAATGCTCCCTCCAAACACATCCCTAACTTTTATGGATCTTAGTTTCCCTGGCTAGCCTCAGATTATTCTGACATTTAAATACTCCTTTTTACACTGTTTACAAGTGATTCTTCCATACTTTCACATTTATTTATTGTTATCTGCTTGTGTATCCATTGTCTGTATATAACAGTTGGAGAACGAAATTTTTAATAATTAACTGCAAGCTCTGATGAGTCAGGGTGTTCCAAAAGCTCAAAGAAAGGCAAAACCACGCTAAGTATAATCTGTGCCCATGGTATCTTATAACTCTACGATTATAGGATCAAATGATTTAGTGACCCTAGAGATTTTGTGAGGCCCAGAAAGGTTGTAACTTTTCTGAGGTTCACAGATAGTAAACAGAGCTGGGATCTGAACCCAGGTCTATTGGTTGGAAAGCAGCTCTTTACTCTCCAAAAAAATCCTTAAATTTTTGCATCATATCCTTCTCAACACCTTATAACCTACCTAGCTTATATAACATGACTGGAATCCTGGACTGGAATATTTATTGCTAAATAAGATAAAAGTAGTAATAATAGCTAGTATTTACAGGGTACTTTAAAGTTTGCAAAACTGCTTTACATAAGTTATCTCATTTGATCCACACAATAATCTTAGGAGGCAGGTGCTGTCTTTATCACCATTTTACAGATGAGAAAACTGAGGCTACAAATTAAGTGATTTGCACAGGATCATAGAGCTAGTCTTTAAGGCAAAATTTGAATTCAGGTCTTCCTGATTCCAAGTTCAACAATCTATCCACTGCCCTATCTTTGGTTGTCGTTCAGTCATATCTGACTCCTCATGACCTCATTTGTGGTTTTCTTAGCAAAGATCCAGCAGGTGTTTGCCATTTCCATCTCCAATTCATTTTACAGATGAGGAAGCTGAAGCAACCAGGGTTAAGAGACTTGTCTGGGGTCACCCATCTTGTAAGTGCCTGAGACTGGATTTCAACTCAGGTCTTCCTGACACTATACCCACCATTCTATCCACTGCATCAAATGCTGCTCTTAAATGTACCAGTGTAATTCTAAGCCTCGAGTCAATGAATAATTAAAACATGCTTTGTGACATTGCCAGTTGTGATCCAAACCCACGTAAGGGACAATTATGATAATGGTAATAATAAGCATTTACTATCTTAAAACTCTTCATTCAAGCTCATAGTCCCTTGTCAGCCTGGGTTGGTGGGCTATTAAAATTGAGCATGACATCAAGAGGGAAGTGATTGGGAAGGAGGGGTGTTATGAAGGGGAAAGAGCAGAAGTCGTCTTTGCAGATGAGAAATCTTCAATCTGTATAAGTCATTGAACTGCAGGGCTTTGCAAGGAGAAACCATATGGTTATTATTAAACATTTATATAATATCATCTGTATACTCAGTACTTTATGAATCATTGAGTCATTGAGACTGCAAGGCCTCTGCTCGGCAAGCTGATGATCTATGCAAGGATCAAGAAGAATTAGGAGGAGGAGAAAGTGGAGCTGTCAGAGGGAGTGACTGAGTGAAGAAAGCAAAAGAAAGAAATGGAATCAGAGAGGCACTCTGGAGGAGGAGAGGAATGTGACCTGCGAGTCAGTCAACAAGTGCAGGGGATCTGTGCTGGGAGGGCAGGTAGCCCTATGTAAGAAACAGAATCCCAGAGACTTGTGGAGTTTCAGCATTGCAAAGGACCTCAAATCTGTATCAGAATAGCCTCTACAATGGCTATGATAAGTGGATACCCAGTCTTGCTTGAAGAACTCCAGAGACAGGGAACTCACTACCTCTTAAGAAAAGCTTATTCCACCATTAGGCAGTTCAACCCACTAGAAACATTTATTCCTATTGAGCCAAAATGTGGTTTCCTCTAACTTTCACACAGTGGTCCTAGCTCTAATCTCTCAGGCTATACAGAAAAAATTTGTACCCTGAGGTATCATCATCTACCATTCTCACTTCCTTTGAAGCAATTTCTGAAAAGGATAGTTTTTTTTTTCTCTTGGCCAAAGTCAGCCCCTCTACTTGCACCTCTGATGTCATTTATCCCCTTCTGTCTCCTGTAGGAGTTTGAACCTTCCATCATTCTCGCTTTCTGAAGGGAAATGGGGAAGGTGATATTGGTAAGAATGAAGGACCCAGATCAAAGGCTTTGTTGCTGATACACATGCACGTGCACACATACACACACATACACATATCCATACACATACATATACCTTTATCAACTTCAGTTTTTTAGTTTGACTCAATATCATTTATGTCAATCAAAGATCTATGTGATGTTATGTAGTGCTGAAGAAAGCATAACCAATTATCATTTCATATTCAATCTCCATGTTGAAAGACTTGCTTATATCCTGAGTTGTTCATTTTCCTTTCATCTTGTCATTCTTTCTCTTTTGCCCCAAGAAGATCTTTCCTTTTTACTAACTGGGATCCCACAGTTACTGATGCATAGATGGGCCAAATACTTTAAGGATCTTGTTGTTGACTAGAGTGATACGAGTAATTTGTGCAGTAAAATATTTCAGGTCTTGAGACACAACTTTTCTCCATTCCTTGGTGGTATTTCAGGTTGCGTTGCAGAGTCTGGGAAAAACTCACAGCCAATTAGCCTTGTATAATAGAAACCAATATTACCAACTTCTCAATCAGACTGCTCTATGAAGATGACACTTCTACACAGCCACACAATAAAATGACGATTGACCACCCTCATGATGACCCTGAGGCACTACAGAAAGCAGAACATTGCTCCATTTGAAGGCAACTGTCACGTCCCTACTTTCCCATCTCAAGTTTTCTATTCTAGAGGCTAAGCAAACCCTGTTCCTTCTAGAAAACGGATTCTTCTACATCATGAACTCATCCTAATTCCCTCTTCTGGACTCTTAGGCTTATTCAATATGATGAATCAAATCCAACAAACATTTATTAGATGCCTACTATGTACCAAACACTGGTGGATACAATCAATACAAGGACAGGCAGAGCCTGTCCTCAAGGAGCTTATACTTTAATGGTGGGGGAAAGGGAGGACAATACACAAAAAGGAGACAGGAAAGCAGAAGGCACCAAGGGTACCTGACTTAGGAGCATCTTACTCCATGGAATTGAAAGCATGCAGAGCCTGAGGTGCAGAGTGGAATGAGCCCCAAAGCTCTGACCTCTATAAAGAAAGTATTGAGAGGAGTTTGACACTCCACCCTCAAGTCCTCCATTCAGAGAGGAAAGGAGGTTGGGGGAAGTGGTACTAGTCAAAAGTTGAGTGGTGAGATTAGAGGTGATGAGTTTAACCTGTAAGGACATATTGTTCAGTGGAGTAGAAACCAGACAGAGAAGCAGATGCAGGGTGTCCTCTCTAAAACATGATACTCCACATGTGGTCTGACCAAGAACAATACAGAAGGAATGGGAGAGGGGAAGTGCAATGACAAAATGAATAAAGCAGCAATAGGAGAGGAAGAATCCTGAGATAAGAACAGAAAACTGTAGATCCTTGAAAGAAAGGGAAGGAAGTCCAATAGTGATATAGAAATAATGATAAGATAAGATAATGGTGACAAGAAAGAACTGGGAGATAGTTTCTGAGGAGTATGCTCTTATGGTCAAGTGGAAAGCAAAAGTGTGTCTAAGGTCGGCAAAATACATTCTTATGAAAATTTCATTGATAGTGACTTTACTACTGGTCACAGCTATTATTCTAGGTGACTTTAGCAAGAGCTAATCATAAAAGCCATTCATCATGTGATCATTGTGTTTATCCTTTGTTCCTGAAAAAGACCATGTCATCAGAGAAATGATGAGATGATTTGCACTTTGTTTTGAGTGAAGGAGGGCTGCGCAGGTCACCAGCCTCACTTCTCCTCTAGGATGACTGGAGATAGCCCAGGATGCACTGGGAGACCTTGGGCCCTTTAGGCCAAGGTCTTTGCAGGTACTTACTTAGTGTGAGGCAACGGCCATTCATTGAATAGGCCTGTTTTGCGTGTTTGTGACATGCAAACAGGCCATCGATGATTATAAAAATTTAGCAACTGCTGAATACTTAGCAATGTTTTGCTGGGTGACTAGAATTATACAGCATGAGTTTGACTGACATGGAAAGCGAAGGAACTTTAGAACAGAGAAAATTAATGTTAGAGCTAGAAAACACTGTAGAATATAGGATGTTAAAATAGAACAGAAAATGTTGGAGCTGAAAGATTAAGACACTGGTGCCTGGCAAGGGAAGTAACTTAGCTAAGCTTTCAAGTGGTTGAGACATGGCTGGACTCAGGCCAAAGAGAGTTAGAGGACCTTGGCAATAATCTGAATTCCAGATTTCTTGACCTTTAGTCCACTGCTCTTTTTACTATGTACCTCATATGTTACTTGGTCTCTTAGGCTTTGGTTTATTCTGGTAATTATTTCTTTTTGATGAATGGAAGATGTAGAGGCAGGGGATTTATCATTCAAAAAAAATCACTTGATTAGCATGAAGGAGGGATGCTTCTTGTGCCTAGACCACAGAAAACACCTGATTTCAAAAATGGTTGATCTGGTGTTCCTTTCTTTCTCAAAAAATAAATTAGATCATTCATGTGATTGATCTCATAGATTGTACTGAAATCTGTTATTGCGATGGCCCCCCCAAAACCCAACAACCCAACAATCTGACTGAAAAACAGTTGACAAAGTAGCTGCTTCTAGACAAGACTTAAGTCAGTTTTACTGGTTGCACTTTTCCTAGTAAGATACTCATTAATACTAAAGATTGCAAACGTCCCACCCCAATATTATGGCTTCTAATTTATAACATATATATCTTAGACTGGGCTTTCAAGTGATATGATTTTTTTATTTATAGGAGAATTTAAATATAGCATTTTTCAAAGTATAAACTTCAGATCTAGCCTATCTGCCAGAGCCATAAATCATGGCTGTTTCATTTTCAAATCATTAGGGAGACTGAAAGCTCAAAGTATTTAATTTATCCAAACCTCTTGGGGTAGTTTATCATTGTGTATGATGTGCTGGTATTTTATTCCAATGCTGACTAGTGAAATCCTGAGCAAATCCCGCTGTGTCTTGGGGTGTATGAAGTCAATGCAAATAACACAGATCTCCTAGGAGTGACTAATGAATGGAAATCGCTCTAACGTATCCTCATCGTGGGATGCTTGACTAGATTCAGGACATCTTCCCCAAATGACAGTGTACAAACTGGAACCGATTGTGTACAGGATGAATTGAAAACCTTCTTTAAAAAAAATTACCCTTCTAGCCAGGCAGAAAAGATGAAGAGATCTGATTGCCATGAAAAAATGTAGAGAATGGATATGATGAATGGAAAAGGGGTACTCTGTATTGGTAGGATAATATACTCTTCATTTCATTGTTGTGCTATCCACAAGTGAATAGGCTCCAACCCACAGCATAATCCTTTAGAATTATTCTGCATTAGCAGGGAAAATAGATCAGATACCTTAATTTTTTTTTTTTTATCTGACTGAGAGTTGCAATCATACCCAAGTTCCAGATTGGGATTGCTCAGATACTTGTTTTCAAAAATTTAGGTGCTGTTCAGATTGCAGTGAACTAGAAACTCTGCATTTATCATCAGCCCTGCCTTTCTGTAGTCTACAAATGCCTGGGGAACTAAATAAAGATGTCTCTAATAGCAAATAGACACCCTAGCAGGAGAAAAAATCTCATCCAGTCCCATGCAATTCCATTTAATCCCATACCATCCAATCTAATTCCATCCAACTAGTATTTATTAAGTATCTGTTGTTTTGGTTGTTGAGTCATTCTTGGCAAAGATACAGGAGTGCTTTGCCGTTTCCTTCTCCAGCTCTTTTTACAGATGAGGAATTGAGGTAAACAGGGTTAAATGACTTGCCTAGGGCCTCAATTCTTGGTCTTCTCAGCTGCATTGCTACAATTTTTGGTGTTTACCACATTGGGGACCTTGGACGAATTGTTTGACCTGTCTGAGTCTAAGTTTCCTTATCTATAAAATGAGGGTCTTATTCAGATGATCCCATTTGAGGTTTTCTTGGCAAAGATGCTGGAGTGGTTGGCCATTTCCTTCTCTAGTTCATTTTACACGTGAAGAACTGAGGTGAAGAGGACTAAGTGATGTATCCAGGGTCACACAGCTAGTAAGTCAGATTTGATCTCATGAAGAATGATGCGGGTCTTGGAACTCAGGTCTTTCTAGCTTCAGGACCACACTCTATCCAGTGCATCACCTAAGGGCCTCAAATACTGTACATTTAGATATAGCAGGGAAGCTAGGTGGCTCAGTGGATAGGGAGCCAGGCCTGGAGTCTAGAAGACTTCTCTTCATGAGTTCAAATCTGGCCTCAGACACTCATTAGCTGTGTGACCTTGGGTGAATCACTTAACCCTGTTTGCCTCTGTTCCTCATCTGTAACATGAGCTGGAGAAGAAAATGAAAAATCACTCCAGTATCTTTGCCAACAAAACCATAAAAGGGATCACAAAGAGTTGGATACTACTGAAAAACAACTAAACAACAACAACATAGGTAACAACATCTTGCCCTCAAGGATTTTCATTCTTCTGGAGAGATGAAGCATGTGAACATCTATGTACATACATGTCTAAATCAACATTTATTAAATGCTTTCTAGGAACCAAGTACCGTGTTAAATTCTGACATAAAAATACAAAAATGAAACTGTCAGGAGTTTATTTATATTTTAAAAAGGAGATCTCATGTAGATACCTCTTCTCCTTTTTTCTATATCTTAAAATTCCTTAACATCATCCCTTATTCTCTCCTCTACTTCAGTCTCTGTTGATTTCAGATCCTTTTTTCCACAGCCAACTGTTCTACATGTACCCGCAACCCCATCCTGTCCTGTCTTACTTTCCAATAGATTGTTCCCATAATCATATTCTTATTCTCAAATCTTTGGACTTGCTCTATATACTGGTTCCTTCTCAATGGACTACAAATATTCTGAAGTTTTTCTCATCCTGAAAAAATCTCTCACTATGCCATTTCCTCAAGCTGTTATTCTATACCTTTCCTTCTTTTCAAAGCAAACTCCTAGGATAAAAACAAAAACACAATACTCCAAACTGTCTATATTTATTACCACTATTTCCTCTTCTTAGCTAGGTTGGCACAGTGAAGAGAGAGTTGGACCTGTAATCAGGAAGAATTGAGTTCAGACAAGACATCAGACAATAGTTGTGCAATCCTGGGTAAGTTGCTTAACTTCTGTCTGCCTCAGTTTTCTCATTGGTAAAAAAGGGATAAAAATAGTACCTCTCTCCCAGGGTTGTTATCAAGTCAATTAGAAAGAAAACATTTATTAAATACCTCTGTGCTAATACAAATAAGGGGATACAAATAAGAAAAAGAAAGCCAGCCCCTGCCCTCAAGAAGCTTATAGTCTAATGACGGAAGACAACAGACACAAGGAGGTAGGAAAATGAGGAGTGGGGACACCAAGGAGTACCGAACTTGGGGGACCTCTCTCTTCTGTGGAGGTGAAAACAGGTAGAGTAGCAGATGTAGAGAAAAGTGACCTGAAAGTCGAATTTCTGCCTAATATAAAGGGGGCTTTGGGAAGAGTTTGGTACTCTACCTTCTAGCCTTCCAATCAGAGGGGAGAGGAGGCTGAGGGAAGTGGTATTAAGGCTTGAATGAGCACCACGATGATGAGATTGGAAGTGATGAGCTCACTATTGTTCCACAAGAAATGGTGAGCAGGTGGATTTCAGAAAAATCTGAAAAAAACTTACTTATATGAACTGATGCTGAGTGAACTGAGCAGAACCAGGAGAACACTGTATATAGTAACAGCAACATTGTGTGATGACCAACTCTGAGAGATTAAACTCTTCTTAACAGTGCAATGATCTAAGACAATTCCAAAAGACTCAGGATGGAAAATGCTATCCACATCCAGAGACAGAACTATGGAGTCTTAATTCAGATAGAAGCATACTATTTTCTCTTTCTTTTCTTCCTTATGGTTTTCCCCTTTTGTTCTGATTCTTCTTTTACAGCATGACTAATGTGGAAATATATTAATATGACTGTTCATGTATAGCCTACATCAGATTGCATGCCATCTTGGGGAAAGAGGAGGAAAGGCAGGAGGAAAATTTTTAGAACTCAAAATATTTTAAAAGAGAATGTTGAAAACTAAAAATAAATTAAAAACTAAAAAAATTTAAATGAAATCTGTTTTTTTTTAAAAGTCAGGAGCTTATCCTAGGAAAGATATCTTGTTCAGTGGTATTAAAAGAAGGTAGACCCTTAAATGAAAAGAGTGAGGATAAAATAAGATAATATTTGTAAGGTGCTTTACAAACCTGAAAGCATCATATAGATGCTAGCTAATAGTACTAATACTATTATTGTTGTTTGGTTGTTTTCAGTCTTGTCTGACTCTTTGTGACCTTATTTGGGGTTTTCTTGGCAAAGATACTGGAGTGGTTTGTCATTTCCTTTTCCAGTTCATTTTGTAGATGATAAACTCAGGCAAACAGGGTTAAGTGACTTACCCCAGGGTCACAATAGCTGGCAAATATCTGAGGCCAGATTTGAACTTAGGACAAGTCTTTCTAACTCCATGCCCAGTAATCTATCAACTTTACCATCTAGATGCCCAATACAACTAGAATATAACTGACTAAACTTTTCAACTCTGTAATATGGCTTCTGGCCTCACCGTTTAAGTGGAATGGACTGCTCTCCAAAATGTCCAACACTCTCAAGCTGCATAGAAAGCCCTTTGTAAACTGTCTCCATATTAAGATTCCAGTCTTATTATATATTACTTCCATACTTGAACTCTACAGTCTGGCTTTCATGGAATTCACTTGTGTCTCACCTCCTTAGTGTAGAATTCCTTGTTTCTTCCAACACTCTATTCCAGGGTTACCTCTTCTTGAATTCCTTCCAGATCCCCTCAGAAGCTTTCCTCCCCTTAATATTTTTATTTTGTACTTATTCTGTCTATACTAACACAGTGAAGCAGTGAGCTCCATAAATGTAGAGAGGTCTATATGTGGCCAGGAGGGCATTATTGTGTGTTCTGAAGGGAGACAGAATAGATGTCTTTAGTCTCTTCACTCTGCTACCCTTCTCCAAGGATGACTTTCATCCCTGCCTGAGGCAAGGGGTAGGGAGAGGAAGTGGGAGGTTGAGGTAAGTGACCAACACTCTGTTCTTCTAAGAGAGAAGGGGTGCCAGGCTAGAAGAATATTTATCTGAGTACTCTTCATCTAAGGGATATAATATTGTTCAAGCTAACTTCTGATTACTTTGTCATTTTGGGGGGGGAGGAGGACCCCAAGGTCCTTAGCTCCTTTTCCACTAGATACTAGCTTTACAACAAAAACACAAAGGTAACAGCAAAGAAAATCATTTTAAAAAATCATAACAAAACAGAAATGAGGGAAGGTATACAAGGAAGAATATATTCCAGACAATAAAGAATGAAAGAGCTCTCCCACTGGGAGCAAGATAACTCAGCTCAACTGAGAGAGTCCTAGATCTTACCCAAGAAGAAACTCCCTACAGACTCTAGAGCAGCCAGCTGGGAATAGGGTACTGACAGAGACTATCTGCTTCTTTTGTGTCTTCCAAAAAACTTTTCATTTAGTAACCTAAAGAGAGGTTGGACTTTTCTATTTCCCTTCTCAAAGCTGGAAGCCAGGAAACCAAAGTGGCTCTCCACTTAGAGTCCTGAAGAAGAATGGGGCTCCAAGAGCCTCAAAGGAGACTAGCCTTGAAAAGCCCCAAAATGGGACTCTCCCCTCAAAGAATTCTCCAAGAGGACTGGCCCTAAAGAGTTCCAAAGGGGCATAGGCAGAGGCTGGAACTCTCTCATCTCACAACCTCTCTCAGCTCCTCATGTAAGGCATCTCTACCAATAAGGAGAGAGTTTCACACCAATGAACTTTGGGACAGGGGCAACTTTTCTTCCTGGGTCAAAATTCTTTGCAGTCCTTTAACTTATAAAGATCAACTGGGGCAGGTTCAAAACTGGTAAATATACAGTATTATAAACATAAGCATTTAAAATGTGTATTATAAATGTATAAATGGTTGAAAACAACAGGGATGATTTTCCTGGTATCACAGGCAACCGACCTTTGGTACCATTGAATTTGAAATATAACAAATGCACGTTAACAACATGTGCAGTAGATGTGGCTCTATAGAGAGTGTCATCTGTAGGGATCCTACAGTGACAATATGCATAACTATATACAAACATGCATATTTCAAAAGTATGTGTAGATCCATAACTCCTCTGATTGAATATAAGCTCTTTAAGAGCAGTCAGTGACTCGATAGATTTATTAAGTGTTATGTCCCTCCACTGTACCAAGTACTAGGGATTCAAAGAATGGCACAAAATAAACACTTCTCCACCAAAAAATGTCCCTGGCAGCAAAAAGCTTACATCTGAATGGGGAAGACAAAATATAAGTAATTAGGTATGTACAGGATAATTACAGATTATATAAAAGTAAACTGAAAGGGGAAAGTATTAGTGGTTGGAAGGAGTTGGCTGATTCAACTGGAAAAGGCTTCCTGCAGAAGGTTGTATTTGAGCTGAATCTTGTAGGAAGCCTGGGAAGCCAGGAGGTAGAGATGAGTGGGGAGAGCATTCCAGGCCCAGGGGACAACTAAGAGCTTCCTGTGGGAAAAAAACCAAGAAGACATATATAGCTGTATCATAGAATTCTTGGAGGGGAGTGAGGTATAAGGAGACTGGAAATGTCAGCAGGAGATACTTAAGATCTTTAAAAGTGAAACAGATTTTTGTCTTTGTGTTTGGCATGTAAAAGGTGCTTCATAAATGCCTATGGATTGATTAATGTGGTAAATAAGAATATACAAAATAAATACAAGATATTTAGGGGAAGGCAGGCACTACCAGCTGGGAAACTCTCATATAGGAAGGAAATGATACTTGAGGTTTGAAGGAAACTGGGGATTCTAAGAGATGGAGATGAGGAGGGAGTGAATTCCAAGTAAGGCAGACATCCTCTATAAAGACCAGTTTGACTGGTCCATAGAGCAAATAAAAAGGAATTTTGCATAATAATGGACACATGATCATTTGGATAGGAGGAAAACAACAATCACCAAATAATAGAATTAGGAAAGACTTCCTGTAGTAGTAATAAATGTAACCTCTTAAATTGATTAATCTCCAGGGGTTCACTTGGTGGATTTACCCTTTCCACTTAAATCCAGATGCCGCTAAGTGAGAAATGCTTTCCTGGCTGGAGATACCCAGCAGAAAAAGAAATGCAGAACTTCAGGCCCTCTTCTGGGTTAATCCTAACCCAGGGAACATGGAGCAGCTATATCTGAGCAACTGGCCAAGCTCCTGGAGGTCAGAGAGAGTGATTCAGAGGAACTGAAGCCTGTTAATAAACTTTCCCATTTTTTTCTAAGGATTTAAAAATGCAGATAACCTCTTCAGGCTAATTCTTAGAACAAATCCCAACATTTTTATCAATTAATGCATACAAATATATGTATACATAATTTGAGAAATTGGTTTACACTCTGTGCTCTTGTCTCTTCTCCCCTCTTCCATCCCACCCCCCAATTTAAGTTCCTGGGAACCCTGAAGATTTTAAATTTAGGCATACAGTTGTATGTATCAGGGAATGAGGAGAGATTTCGATCTCAGTTTCCAAACTGAACTTTTCAAACAGAATTTCTTTTCTGAGCTTCAGTTTTCTCACCTGTAAAATGGTGATTGGACTAGATGCCTCCAAAGTCCCTTCTACCTGTAAATGTTGGATCCTATTATCCCCAGTATTCCCCCTGGGGGCCAAGCATTGTGCTAGGTACACAGTGAGCATTCAGAAAAGTCTCCTTTGTTGATTGATTAATCCATTAATTAGCTTTTAGTGATGAAAGATTTTTCTCAGTTTTTTCCTTGTCTTGTCAACACTTTTCCCTCTCTCATTCTAGGTATCCCTTAGGGTTCTATCCTGGGTCCTCTTCTCTTCTCCCTCTGTTTCATGTTCTCATTAGCTCCTATGGATTTAATTACTATCTCTATGCTGATGATTCTCAAACTTACCTGTCCTGCCCCAGTCTCTGCACTGACCTCCAAATTCACATTTCCAACTGTCTTTCAGACATTTCAAACTGAATGTCCAGTTGACATCTTAAATTCAGTATGTCCAAAACAGAACTCATTGTGTTTCCTCCTGAACCTCTCCTAATCCCACCTTCTTCATTACTATGGAAGACAACACCATTCCTCAGTCCCTTAGAATTGCAATTTAGGAGTCTTCCTAGACTCCTCACTCTCTCTCACCCCCCCCCCCCCCCCCACCATATCCAATCTGTTGCCAAAACCTGTTGATTTCATCTTTGCTGCATCTTCTGAATATACTCACTTTGATCCTCTGACATTGCCACCACCCTAGTACAGGTCCTCATGCCTGGATTATTGCAATAGCCTCCTGATGCCCCTACCTACCTCTAGTCTCTCCCCACTCCAATCCATCCTCCATTCAGTTACTAAAGTGACTTGCAAGTCTAGTCATGTCATCTCACTACTCAATAAACTCCAATAGCTCCCTATTGCCTCCAAGATCAACTACAAGATGCTCTGTTTGGCACTTATAGCCTTTCATAATCTAGCCCCTTCTGACTTTCCAGTCATCTTACACTTTATTCTCCAACACATACTCTTCCATCAGGTGATACTGTCCTCTTTGTGGTTCCACTAAGAAAACACTCCAGCTCCTGGGTATTTTTTCTGGCCATCCCTGAGGCCTGGAATGTTCTTCCTCCTCAACTCTACTTACTGATCTCCATGGATTCCTTTAAGTTCCAACTGAAATCCCATCTTTTACTTGAAGCCTTCCTCAACTCTCTTTAATTCTAATGCCTAATTTCAGTTATTTATCTGCTATTTGTCCTGTACATAGCTTGTTTCCTATGTTGTCTCCCCCATCAAGCTGCAAAATCCTGGAGGACAGGGGCTGTCTTTTGTTTCTTGTTGTATTCCTAGCACTTAGCACAGTTCTTGGCACACAGCAAGAGTTTAATAAATGTTAGTTAATTGATTGACATAAAACAAAAAGAAAACAAGACCAGTAAGATACTTTGGAAATGTTTGCTTTGTGTAGACTATGGGTTCTTTTTTTTTTTTTTTGTGCTTTTTTTTTTTTAATAATTAAATTTATTTATTTAACTTTTAACATTCATTTTCACAAAATTTTGGGTTACAAATTTTCTCCCCTTTTATCCCCTCCCCCCCCCAAACACCAAGCATTCTAATTGCCCCTGTGACCAATCTGCTCTCTCTTCTATCATCCCTCTCTGCCCTTGTCTCCATCTTCTCTTTTGTCCTGTAGGGCCAGATAGCTTTCTATACCCCTTTACCTGTATTTCTTATTTCCTAGTGGTAAGAACATTACAGTTGATCCTAACACTTTGAGTTCCAACTTCTTTACCTCCCTCCCTCTCCACCCCTTCCCTTTGGAAGGCAAGCAATTCAATATAGGCCAAATCTGTGTAGTTTTGCAAATGACTTCCATAATAGTTGTGTTGTATAGGACTAACTATATTTCCCTCCATCCTATCCTGTCCCCCATTACTTCTATTCTCTTTTGATCCTGTCCCTCCCCATGAGTGTTGACCTCGAATTGCACTCTCCTCCCCATGCCCTCCTTTCTATCATCCCCCCCACCCTGCTTGTGCCCCTGTCCCCCCTCTCCTGTATTATGAGATAGGTTTTCCTACCAAAATGAGTGTGTATTTTATTCTTTCCTTTAGTGGAATGTGATGAGAGTAAACTTCATGTTTTTCTCTCACCTCCCCTCTTTATCCCTCCACTAATGAGTCTTTTGCTTGCCTCTTTTATGAGAGATAATTTGCCCCATTCAATTTCTCCCTTTCTCCTCCCAATATATTTCTCTCTCACTGCTTGATTTCATTTTTTTTTAAGATATGATCCCATCCTCTTCAATTCACTCTGTGCACTCTGTTTCTATGTATGTGTGCATGTGTGCATGTGTGTGTGTGTAATCCCACCCAGTACCCAGATACTGAAATGTTTCAAGAGTTACAAATATTGTCTTTCCATGTAGGAATATAAACAGTTCAGCTTTAGTAAGTCCCTTATGACTTCTCTTTGCTGTTCACCTTTTCATGGTTCTCTTCATTCTTGTGTTTGAAAGTCAAATTTTCTTTTCAGCTCTGGTCTTTTCATCAAGAAAATCCTCTATTTCATTGAAAGACCATTTTTTCCCCTGAAGTATTATACTCAGTTTTGCTGGGTAGGTGATTCTTGATTTTAGTCCTAGTTCCTTTGACTTCTGGAATATCCTATTCCATGCCCTTCGATCCCTTAATATAGAGGCTGCTAGATCTTGTGTTATCCTGATTGCATTTCCACAATACTTGAATTGTTTCTTTCTAGCTGCTTGCAATATTTTCTCCTTGACCTGGGAACTCTGGAATTTGGCCATAATGTTCCTAGGAGTTTCTCTTTTTGGATCTCTTTCAGGCGGTGTTCTGTGGATTCCTTGAATATTTATTTTGCCCTCTGGTTCTAGAATCTCAGGGCAGTTTTCCTTGATAATTTCATGAAAGATGATGTCTAGGCTCTTCTTTTGATCATGGCTTTCAGGTAGTCCCAAAATTTTTAAATTATCTCTCCTGAATCTGTTTTCCAGGTCAGTTGTTTTTCCAATGAGATATTTCACATTATCTTCCATTTTTCCATTCTTTTGGTTTTGTATTGTGATATCATGCTTTCTCACAAAGTCCTTAGCCTCCATCTGTGCCATTCTAGTTTTGAAAGAACTATTTTCTTCAGTGAGCTTTTGAATCTCTTTTTCCATTTGGCTAATTCTGCTTTTGAAAGCATTCTTCTCCTCATTGGCTTTTTGAACCTCTTTTGCTAATTGAGTTAGGCTAGTTTTCAAGGTGTTAATTTCTTCAACATTTTTTTGGGTCTCCTTTAGCAGGGAGCTGATCTGCTTTTCATGCTTTTCTTTCATCTCTCTCATTTCTCTTCCCAGTTTTTCCTCCACCTCTCTAACTTGATTTTCAAAATCCTTTTTGAGCTCTCCTGTGGCCTGAGCCCATTGGGTGGGCTGGGACACAGAAGCCTTGATTTCTGTGTCTTTGCCTGATGGTAAGCATTGTTCTTCCTCATCAGAAAGGAAGGGAGGAAATGCCTGTTCGTCAAGAAAGTAACCTTCTATGGTCTTATTTCTTTTCCCTTTTCTGGGCATTTTCCCAGCCAGTGACTTGACCTCTGAATATTCTCCTCACACCCACCTCACCTCCTGATCCTCCCAGACAGTGTTTGGGGTCTGAGATTCAAATGCTGCTTCCAGCCTTAGGGCTTTTGGCGGGGGCAGGGCTGCTATTCAGTATGAGATTATGTTCAGGTGCTGAGGTCGGGGCAGGGCCGCCTCTCAGGCTCAGTTCCCTCAGGGGGTTTATGCACAGACCTTCCACAATGGATTCAGGCTCCTGCCCACTTGGGGAGCCCTGGTCTGCAGCCGCCTCTCAGCTTCTACCTCCCAGGGGGGCCCGAATCATGGGGGCACCCCACTCCCCTCTCGACCCGCCAAAGAGACTCTCTCACAGACCCCCGTCACCTGTGGGCGGAGGAACTTGTGCTGCCTCTGGAGATCCCGTCCCTGAAGCCTGCTCCGGTCTGTTTCTCTTGGTGCCTAGGCCGCAGCAGGTCTGGGCTGGGCTGGGCTCCGCGTCCGCAGCGCGACGGACGGACCTTTTGCGAGAGGTTTTCAGGTCCCTCTGTAGGTGGAGGGACCCGCGTCGCCGCTGGAGATCCCGTCTCCGTAGCCCGCTCGGATCTTTTCCTCATGGTGTGGCGGCCGCTGCAGGGCTGCACTCGGCTCCCAGTCCCGGCGCCCCGTCCGCAGCGCGAAGGACCCCCGCAAGAGGTTTGCAGGTCCCTCCGGAACAGAAATCTCCCTCACTCCAATGCCCCGTGGCCTCTGGGTGCAGAACTTGCCGTGAGTTACTTCCCCATAGCCGTTCTATGGGTTGTCGGTTCGGAGCTATGTGTATGTGCGTCTTTCTCCTCCGCCATCTTGGCTCCGCCCCCTAGACTATGGGTTCTTAACTTTGAATCCACAGACCCACAAGGGATTCATGGTTAAATTTTTAGGGAATGGAGTCCATGAATATTTTAAAATTTTGAAAACTGTATTTTAATATATTTGGTTTCCTTTGTAATCTCATGCATTTTATTTTATATATTTAAAAACATGATTCCGAGGAGTGCATGGACTTCACTGAAGGGGTCTATAAAACAAAAGAGGCAAAGACCATCCAAGGGGTAAAACTCATAGCAACTCATGTTTATGTTGTGCTTTGTGTTTGAAAACACTTTTTTCACTTAATTCTTACAATGATCCTCAAACTTAGTAGGCCCCTAACTAGACATTTTCACTTGGGGCAAAAATAGTGGAGCTGAGGGAGGGAGGTTGAGAAGTTTTGTTTGGAGAGGCAGTGTTTTGTTGAAGTTGTGGTCAAAGGACAATAGGAAAGGGGCATTATGGGATGGGATGCTGAAGATAGTGCCTGTACCATGTGGCATCTCTGGCTATGTCACCCTTGGTGTGATGGCTATACTGTGCCTTTTGCAGTCAGATTGGAGTGCTTCAAAGGGTGCCTGAGGAGAGCAAGAACCATGGTTAGGGAACACTTCTCTTCCATATGTCAGTTCACTGGGGAGAACTTTGTTTACCATATACTACCTATGGTTCTAAAATTCAGGGAATTTTAGTGACATCTCTAAATGTAATATAAGATTAAAATTTGAACAAGGTCACAGAATCACAGAGCCAGAATGGACCTTACCCTGTTTATTTAGCCCATCTTCTTTCTATAAATGAGGAAACTGAGGTGATCATAATGATGGAGATAGAAGGGACTTTAAAAACCGGTTGTTGTTTTTTTGCAGATTAAGAAACTGAAGCTCAGGGAGAAATTAAATGACTTTCTCAAGACTGAATTCCTCTAACTCTTCCAATTCAAATTCATAGAGAATAGGAAGGTTGTCATAGCTTTGGAGAAGGTTGAATGTTGTCTCAATTTTCAAAAGGGAGAAGAGAATAGATCCTGCAAACTGTAGGCCAGTAAATGAGCTTATAGAATAGATCAAGACATGGTCATTTAGAATCTAGTAAAGGAAGCATTGGTCACAGAGCCAGATTGGTATCAGTAAGAATGAATTTCCTTTTTGGCAGGATTACTATACTGGTAGATCAGGGTAATGCGGCAGAAAGAGTCTACCTAGATTTTAGCAAATTATTTAAAAAACATTTCATTGACTATTCTTGTGCGTCAGATGGAGAGATGTGGCCTAGATGATAATCCAATTAAATGTTGATGGGCTAAGTCTAGCAAGATGAAATTTTATAAGGATAAATATTATAAAGTCTTACATGGGTTCAAAAAATCAGCTTCACGTGTATAATATAGGATAACTATGATTAGATGGCAATCTCTCTTAAAAAGGAATGGAAATTTTAGTGGACTGCAAGCTCAATATAAGGCAGGTGTATGAAGTGGTATCCAAGAAAGCTAATGCCATCTTGGGCTGCATTAAAAGAGTCATAGCTCCTGGGCGTTAGGAGTATAATTTTTCCTGGTTAGACCGCATCCGTTGTGGTGTGTTCAGTTCTGGGTGCCATAGTTTAGAAAGGTCATTGGAAGGTTGAAAAGCATTTGATAGAGAATGAAATGCCTTGACTCTAAACCATGTAGAAATCAGGCCAACAAAGTGATGATGTTATAGCCCGGAGAAAAAAAACCGCAGAGAAGATGTTATAGCTGTGTTCTAGTATTTGAAAAGCAGTCATCTGGAAGAGAGATTCGACTCTTTCCATTTGAATCTAGAGGGCAAATTCAGTAAAAGCTCAAGTTTCGAAGCGCAAATTGAGGCTGGATGTAAGCATATACTTTGTACAATTAAGGCTATCCACAAGTGGAATGGCCTGCCTCAGAAGCTAGTGGGGTCCCCTTCCTTGCAGGTCTTTAAACTGAGGATAGATGACTACTTGTCAGATATGGTAACGATTTTTCTTATGTATGAATTAGACTAAATTGCCACAGAGGTCTCTTCTAGACTCTGAGGTCTCTGATTTTGGAATTCTTTGCTTTTTTGCAGACACGTCCACAGCAAACCACCATCTCCTAGATTTAGAAGGAAATCACTCGCCATCTGTACCACTTCCTCATGCTGCGAAAAGGTACACATTTACTGCAAATGTATATTGGAATTAATTATAATAAATTTACATCATCCTTCACATTGTACTTTTACATAGATTTTCTTTTTTTTCCAGTCAGCCAATCAGTCCACAAGCATTTATTAAGCACTTAGGATCTTCCAGGCACTGTGCTAAGTACTAGAGTTACAAAGAAAGCCAGGCACTGTGCTAAGTACTGGAGTTACAAAGAAAGCCAAAAGACAGTCTTTGCGCTTCCCCCACCCCAGTCTAGTCTAATAGGTAAACCTACATGGAAATAACTATGGAAGCCAAGATATGCACAGGTTAAAGTGGAAATAATCAACTCAGGGAAGGTACTAGCATACAAGTATCACAGGATTCTGTACTGTAAAAAAATCTTAGGAAATCCTATCAATATTTTTAAATATATAATTTATTTATTTTTCAGTTCTTAGCCTTCACTTCCACAAGAATTTGAATTCAAAATTTTCTCCCCATCTCTCCCCACCCTCACTCCAGGATAGCATGCATCCCATCCACCCCTTCCTCTAGTCTGTGCTCCCTTCTATTACCCACCCTTCTTCCATGCCCCTTCCCCTCTATTTTCCTGTAGGGCAAAGTAGATTTCTATACTCCATTGCCTGTATAGCTTAATTTCCAGTTGCATGCTAAAACAATTTTTAATATTCATTCTTAAAGTTTTAAGTTCCATACTCTCTCCCTCCATCCCTGCTCATTCTCATTGAGAAAACAAGCAATTCAATATAGGTCATACATGTGTAACAATGCATAGCACTTCCATAATATTTATGTTGTAAAGGACTAATCACAATTCCCTCTGTCCTATCTTGCCCTTTATTTATTCCATTCTCTCCCTTGACCTGTCCTCCCACAATAGTCCCTGCTTCTGATTATTCCTTTCCCCAATTTGCTGTCCCTTCTATTATCTTCCCTCTCCTATCCCCTTCTCCCTTGGCTTCCTATAGGGTAAAATAGATATCCATATCCAGTTTAGTGTATGTTACTCCCTCCTTAAGCCAAATGCCATAAGAATAAGGCTCAAGTATTTCTTTCATCTCCCCTCCTCTTTTCCTCCAGTGCAGAAGCTCTTTCTTCAGTCTTGTATCTGAAATGATTTGCTACATTCTACTTCTCCCTTTCTCTTACTCCTAGTACATTCCATTCAACAGTAAACTTTATTGTTTTAGGTATTCTTCCTTCATAATCAATTCACTATGTGCCCTCTGTCTATGTGTGTATATACGTACATATGCACATGTACATATACATGCCTACACATATGTAATATACCCATATACATGCCCATGCATACCTACATATATATATATTCCCTCTAACTACCCTAATACTGAAAGAGATCTCATGAGTTACAAATAACATCTTTCTGTGTAGGAATGTAACTAGTTCAACTTTAATGAGTTCCTTAAGGCTTCTCTTTCCTGTTTATCTTTTCATATTTCTCTTGATTCTTGTATTTAAAAGTCAAATTTTCTATTCAGCTCTGGTCTTTAGTTCTCTATTTCATTGAAATTTCATTTTTTCCCCTTAAGTATTATACTTGGTTTTTCTGGGTGATTCTTGGTCTTAATCCTATCTCCTTTGACTTCTGGAATATCATATTCCAAGCCCTTCGATCCTTTAGTGCACAAGCTGCAAAATCTTGTGTTATCCTGATTATATTTTCACAATACTTGAATTGTTTATTTCTGGCTGCTTGTAATATTTTCTCCTTGACCTGGGAACTTTAGAATTGGGCTACAATATTCCCAGGAGTTTTCCTTTTGGGGTCTCTTTCAGGAGATGATCAGTGAATTCTTTCCATTTCTATATTTATCCTCTGGTTCTAGAATATCAGGGCAGTTTTCCTTCATAATTTCATGAAAGATGGTATCTAAGCTCTTTTTTTGATTGCAGTTTTCAAGTAGACCAATAATTTTTAAATCATCTCTCCTGGATCTATTTTCCAGGTCAGTTGTGTTTCCAATGAGATATTTCACATTGTCTTCTATTTTTTCATTCTATTAGTTCTGTTTTACAATTTCTTGGTTTCTCATAAAGTCATTAGCTTCCACTTGCTCCATTCTAATTTTTAAAGAACCATTTTCTTCAGTGAGCTTTTGAACCTCCTTTTCGATTTGGCTAATTCTGTTTTTAAAACATTCTTCTTCTCATTGTCTTTTTGGACCTCTTTTGCATTTGGGTTAGTCTATTGTTAAAGGTGTTATTTTCTTCAGCATTTTTTGGGTCTCCTTTAGCAAGCTGTTGACTCACTTTTCATGATTTTCTTGCATTGCTCTCATTTCTCTTCCCAATTTTTCCTCCACATCTCTTACTTGATTTTCAAAATCTCTTTTGAGCTATTCCATGGCCTGAGACCATTGCATATTTTTTTTGCAGGTTTTGGATGTAGAAGCCTTGACTTTTATGTCTTCCTCTGATGGTATGCTTTGTTTTTCTTCATCTGAAAGGATGGAAGAAAATACCTTTTCACCAAGAAAGCAACCTTCTATAATCTTATTTTTTTCCCTTTTTGGAACGTTTCCCAGCCAGTTACTTGACTTAAGTCCTTTGTCAAGTGGAGGGTATACTCTAGGGACCTGTAAGTTCTCAGTTCCTCCAAGGTGGCACAATCAAGGGAGCAACCACAAGCTTTTCTGCCCAGGATCTGTGAGTAGGATTCCCTATCCAGAGCCTCCGCCAGCTCCACCATGCCAGTGCTCCTCCTCACCTCAGGACCTCCACTCAGGACTGAGACCCAGATCTGCTGCTCAGTTCCCCCATGCTCTTTAGACAGAGGGCTTCAAAAATGGAGCTGTTGCTGCAATGGCTGCTGCCACCCTGGGGCTGGACCTGGGGTTGGAGCCCCACTTCCTTCTCACCCAGGTGAAAGAGCTTTCTCACTGACCTTTGAAACTGTTTTTGGTATTTGTAGGTTGAGGAATCTGGGAATTGCAGCTGCTGCCCATGATTCCGTGCCCTGAAGCCTGCTCCAGTCCTGTCTGTGCCATGCTGTGTGGCCAAGGCTGGGCTGCACTCTGCTCTGAGCCTGTTGTGATAGATCTTTCCTCTTAGCCTTCCAGGCTGTCTTGGGCTGAAAATCTCTTTCACTCTATTGTTTTGTGGCTTCTGCTGCTCTAGAATTTGTTCAGAGCCATTTTTTACAAGTATTTTATGGGCTATGAGGGGAGAGCTACAGTAGATCCATCTTTCTACTCCACCATCTTGGCTCCACCTCTCTTCTAGCAACTTAAAAAAAAAATTAATTAATTAATTGAACTTTTAACATTCATTTTCATAAAATTTTGGGTTCCAAATTTTCTCCCCTTTTGTCCCCTCCCCCCACCCCTAAACACTGAGCATTCTAATTGCCCCTATCACCAATCTGCTCGCTTCTATCATCCCTCTCTGCCCTTGTCTCCATCTTCTCTTTTGTCCTGTAGGGCCAAATAACTTTCTATACCCCTTTACCTGTATTTCTTATTTCCTAGTGGCAAGAACAGCACTCGACAGTTGTTCCTAAAACTTTGAGTTCCAACTTCTCTTCCTCCCTCCCTCCCCACCCCTTCCCTTTGGAAGGCAAGCAATTCAATATAGGCCATATCTGTGTAGTTTTGCAAATGACTTCCATAATAGTAGTGTTGTGTAAGACTAACCATATTTCCCTCCATCCTATCCTGTCCCCCATTACTTCTATTCTCTCTTTGGATCCTGTCCCTCCCCATGAGTGTCAACCTCAAATTGCTCCCTCCTCCCCATGCCCTCCCTTCCATCATCCCCCCCACCCTGCTTATCCTCTTATCCCCCACTTTCCTGTATTGTAAGATAGGTTTTCATACCAAAATGAGTGTGCATTTTATTCCTTCCTTTAGTGGAATGTGATGAGAGTAAACTTCATGTTTTTCTCTCACCTCCCCTCTTTTTCCCCAAACTAAAAAAGTCTTTTGCTTGCCTCTTTTATGAGAGATAATTTGCCCCATTCCATTTCTCCCTTTCTCCTCCCATATATTTCTCTCTCACTGCTTGATTTCATTTTTTTAAGATATGATCCCATCCTATTCAATTCACTCTGCGCACTCTGTCTCTATGTGTGTGTGCATGTGCATGTGTGTGTGTGTAATCCCACCCAGTACCCAGATACTGAATAGTTTCAAGAGTTACTAATATTGTCTTTCCATGTAGGGATGTAAACAGTTCAACTTTTATAAGTCCCTTATGACTTCTCTTTGCTGTTCACCTTTTCATGGTTCTCTTCATTCTTGTATTTGAAAGTCAAATTATCTTTTCAGCTCTGGTCTTTTCATCAAGAATGCTTGAAAGTCCTCTATTTCATTGAAAAACCATTTTTTCCCCTGAAGTATTATACTCAGTTTTGCTGGGTAGGTAATTCTTGATTTTAGTCCTAGTTCCTTTGACTTCTGGAATATCCTCTTCCATGCTCTTCGATCCCTTAATGTAGAGGCTGCTAGATCTTGTGTTATCCTGATTGCATTTCCACAATACTTGAATTGTTTCTTTCTAGCTGCTTGCAATATTTTCTCCTTGATCTGGGAACTCTGGAATTTGGCCACAATGTTCCTAAGACTTTCTCTTTTTGGATCTCTTTCAGGCAGTGTTCTGTGGATTCCTTGAATATTTATTTTGCCCTCTGGTTCTAGAATCTCAGGGCAGTTTTCCTTGATAATTTCATGAAAGATGATGTCTAGGCTCTTTTTTTTGATCATGGCTTTCAGGTAGGCCCATAATTTTTAAATTGTCTCTCTTGGATCTATTTTCCAGGTCAGTTGTTTTTCCAATGAGATATTTCACATTATCTTCCATTTTTTCATTCTTTTGGTTTTGTTTTGTGATTTCTTGGTTTCTCATAAAGTCATTGGTCTCCATCTGTTCCATTCTAATTTTGAAAGAACTGTTTTCTTCAGTGAGCTTTTGAATCTCCTTTTCCATTTGGTTAATTCTGCTTTTGAAAGCATTCTTCTCCTCATTGGCTTTTTGAACCTCTTTTGCCAATTGAGTTAGCCTATTTTTCAAGGTGTTATTTTCTTCAGCATTTTTTTGGGTCTCCTTTAGCAGGGTGCTGACCTGCTGTTCATGCTTTGACTGCATGTCTCTCATTTCTCTTCCCAGTTTTTCCTCCACCTCTCTAACTTGATTTTCAAAATCCTTTTTGAGCTCTTCCATGGCCTGAGCCCATTGAGTGGGTTGGGATACAGAAGCCTTGACTTCTGTGTCTTTCCCTGATGGTAAGCATTGTTCTTCCTCATCAGAAAGGAAGGAAGGAAATGCCTGTTCACCAAGAAAGTAACCTTCTATAGTCTTATTTCTTTTCCCTTTTCTGGGCATTTTCCCAGCCAGTGACTTGACTTCTGAATATTCTTTTCACACCCACTTGGCCTCCAGATCTTCCCAGACAACACTTGGGGTCTGAGAGTCAAATGCTGCTTCCCAGCCTTAGGGCTTTTGGCGGGGGCAGGGCTGCTATTCAGTGTGAGATCAAGTTCAGGTGCTCAGGTGGGGGCAGGGCTGCCTCACTGGGCTCAGTTCCCTCAGGGGGTTTATGCAAAGACCTTCAACAATGCATCCGGGCTCCTGCCTGCTTGGGGAGCCCCAGTCTGCTGCCACCTCCGCTGCTGCCTCCCAAGGGCACCTGAGTTGTGGGGGCACCCCACCCCACTCTTGACCTGCTAAAAAGACCCTCTCACCAACCCCTGTCACCTGTGGGTGGAGGGACCACGCAGCTGCTGGAGATTCTGTCCCTGAAGCCTGCTTGGATCTGCTCCTCTCGGTGCCACGCAGCCGAGGCAGGGCTATGCTCGGCTCCTGGTCCACAGCGTGATGGACGTTTTGTGAGAGGTTTTCAGGCTCTCTGGAACAGAAATCTCCTCCGCTCCACTGTTCTGTGGCCTCTGCTGCTCCAGAATTCACCAGGAGTTCTTTTTTACTGATGTTTTATGGGCTGTGGGTTAGGAGCTAGTGTATATGTGTCTTTCTACTCTGCCATCTTGGCTCTACCCCTTATCTTCTTTTTTTTAAACTTTTAAAATTTTCTTTTATTGTATCTTAATGTTTCATAAAATCATCAGCTTCTGTTTGTTCAACTTTAATTTTGTCGCAATTATTATCTTCAATTATCCTTTCCATTTCACCAATTCTATTTTTAGGAAGTTATTTCCTTTTTATATATCTTTTCCCATACTATTGACTCTTTTTATGATTCTCTTGCATTATTCTCATTTCTTTTCCTAATTTCTTCTACATCTTTAATTTGCTTTTTAAAAATACTTCTTTTTAGACTCTTAAGGGAATTCTTTTTAGGCCTGAAATTACATTTTTCTTTGAGGCTTCACATGTAGCCATTTTGAGACTATTTTCCTCTTCTAAATTTTTACCTCAATCCTCCCTGTCACCATAACAATTTTCTATAGTTAAGTCTTTTTTTCTCATTTTTTTTCTGCCTTTTTTGTGACTTGGTGTTTTTATGTGAGAGTTGGGCTTTGGTCATGCATGGTTCCAAGCTTTTTGTGCTAGGACTCTGTGTCTTACTACTGCCTTTCACTCGACTTCAGGGCTTAGCTGCTTGCATTTCCTGAAGACTAGTATTCATTTTTGCCTTTTACTTGAGGGTAGGGCCTCCCTGTTGGTCTCCTTGGGGATGGGGGTTAACTGCTGGTCTGCCCTAGGGGTGGAGCCTTGCTACTGGGTTGCTATGGTAACAGAGTCTTTCTGATGACTGGTCCTGGAGGAAACATATTTTCACATTTCTTTGAAAACCCAGTGCTTATCACAATGCCTGGCACATAGTAAGGACTTAATAAATGTTTGTTGACTGAATGACTCCCATTGCCCAGAGAAGACCAGTTATTGTAGAGAAATTATTTATAATTAGAGTGTACCTAGAGTCATGTGAACACTGCATTTTTTTGCCCGCACTTTTGTAATCAAGCTCCTTCTTTTCTGACTGTGTCAATTCAGGTGTGTCTTCTGCACAACCATGTCTTAAATGTACTTACTCCCTGAAAGAACAAGGATCTTTGGCCAACTGACCAGTTAACAAACAATTATTGAGTGCCTACTATGTGATGGCAAAACAGTCTCTACCATCAAGTAGCTCATAGTCTACTGAGGGAGACAACAATGCCCATGTACAAAAAAGCTATATACAAAATAAATTGTAGATAATGGCCAATAAGGAAGGCACTAAAACTAGGATAAGGAGGAGGGGAATCTAGAAAACTTTCCATAGAATGTGGAGTTTTAGCCAGAACTTGAAGGAAACTGGGAAAGCCAAGAGGTAGAGATGATGAGAAAGAACATTTCAGGCATGGAGATCAGTCAGTGAAAATGCCCAGAGTTGAGAGATGGGGAATCCTGTATTAATTAGTTTCAGTAAAGGACTAGTGTGCCTAGAACACAGAATATGTGGGGGGTGGGGAGGATGAAAAATAAGAAAACAAGAAAGATAGATTATCTTTTTGCTTGTGGGTAGCAACGTCACTTTATGAAAATGGCTGCAACCAAGCAGACTAAAGCTCCAAGATGCCCCCTAACTCAACTACATGAATATGACACCAATACCACTATTACTACTACTACTACTACTACTACTACTACTACTACTACTACTACTACTACTACTACTACTACTACAAATACCAGCTAGTATTTTTATAACATTTTACATATACTAAGTCATTTGATTCTTAAGACAACTCAGTGATATAGGACAATCAATTGATAAACATTTGTTAAGTGCCTACTATGTGCCATGCACTGCGTTAAACTCTAAGGATACAATGAGAGGCAAAAGATAGTTCCTGACCTCAAGGAGCTTATATTCTAATGGGAGAGTCAACATGGAAACAAATATTTACAAAGTAAGCTATATACAGTATGAACAGGAAACAATTAACCCAGGGAATATACTGGAATGAAAAGGGATTAGGGAAGGTTTTCTGTAGAAGGTAGATTTTTTATTTGGGACTTAAAGGAAGACAGGGAGGTCGGAGGAGTAGGCTGAGTTTAGGAGGGAGAGCATGCTAGGCATGGAGGACAGCCAGAGAGAAAACCTGGAGCTGAGACTTGGAGCATCTTGCTTATAGAATAGCCAGGAGGCCAATGTCGCTAGATCTAAGAGTATGTGTTGGGCAGTATTATATAAGAAGACTGGAAAGGTAGGAGGGAACTAGGTTATAAAGGGATTTTAATGCCAAACAGCATTTTGAAGTGGATATTGCCTGGACTCTGGAATCGGGAAGACCTGAGTTCAAATTTCGCTTCAGACATTTACTTAGATGTACTACCTTGGGTAAGTGACAACTTCTGTTTGCCTAATTTTCTCATCTGTAAAATGGAGATGATAACAACAGCACCTACCCTTGAAGGATTATTTTGAGGATCAAAGGACATAATGTTTGTAAAGCACCTAGCGCAGTGCCTAGTACATAGCAGGCCTTCTATAAACACTTATTCCCTTCCTCTCCCTTATTTTTCAAGTGAGGAAACAAGGCTGAGAGAGACTAAGTGACTCCCCAGGATCACACATTTAAATAAATATCTGAGACAGGATTTGAACTCTGGTCTCTATGACTCCAAGTTCAAAACTCTTGCATTGTGCCACCCGGCTGCCCCCTTATAACAACTAGGAAGTGGTAGAATCAGATCTTCTTCTGGCTCCAAGTAGATCTCTTGCCACCTCACCAAGTCACATTAGCCTCAGTTGGGAACTGCTCAGATAACCGAGGCTCCCATCTCTCCCTGGGCTTTAAGGCCCTGCTTTGTTCATTTCAACCTCAAGCTTCTAACTATACTGTCTGTTCTAACCACATTTAACACCCCACAGGAGATATAATTGCTGCTTTGCTAGGCTAGAAGATAAATATCTTGCCCAGCTCATTTTATTATAATAATACTGTTGTAATTTGCACTTCTATAGCATCTTTCATCTAGAGTTCTCAAGGCCCTTTACAAATGTTAATTACCTGAGTATTCAGAACGGCTCTTTGAGGCATCCCAGCCTTTTCATAACTTGCATAAACCTCAGGCCTGGAGAGCTTTGATTTGGCCAGGGCCCACTGAGGAGTCAGACACAGGGCTGAGAATGCTAGTAGTTTTGGCCTGCCCCTTTCTTTCACAACTGACCACATCATTATAGGAGGGGTACAACAAATGTGAGAAGAAGAAAGGTCCTGGTCAAGAAATAATAATAATGATGGCTAGCCTTTATCTAGTGCTTTAAGGTTTGCCAAATGTGTGGCTTTAGCCTCACAACAACCCTGAGGGATAGGTGCCACTATTATCTTTATTTAATAGAGAGGAAACTGAGGGTGGGAAAGGTTAAATGGCCTGCCCAGGATCAAATGAGTATTTAACATCTGAGGCAGGATTTGAATTCAAGTCTTCCTGATTCCACGTCCAACACTTTATCTACTACTCATTGTCCTAATTCTAGACAGATACTTGTCTTATATTTTATAGTGCCCCTAGTCTGGTGCTTAAAATGCCATAGGATTGTAAGAAATGTTTGTTGAATTGAAATGGGAATCTCTTTAACCTACTAAAGTTTCTCTTTTTCCTCTTCCCTTTCCTTCTCATGATTTCTCTCCTCCTGAGTCCAGGCCATAAGAGCATCGTTTGGAAGAACTGGGAATGTTTAGCCTGGATAAGGGAGTACCCAGGTAGGACAATGTAACTGTTCAAAGAATTTGAAAGCCTCAGTTTCAGACTCAGATTAGATTTGTTCTTTTTGGCTCTTTTGGAAAGAACCAAGAACAATTGGTGAAAATTATAAAGAGTGTTAGTTATGAATATCAGGAAAAACTTCCTTAAAATTAGAGCTATTTAAACATGTGGCAGGGGTAATGCATTGGGAGCAATTGGGTTCCATCTCACTGGATCATCCAACAGGAGTCTGGAAGACCATTTATGAGGTATACTGTTATAGGGATTATTTTTCAGGTGTGGTTTGAATTAGATGGCCTCTGAAGACCTTTCCAATTCCAAAATTCTATGAATACTACTATTTTTCTTTTTTCTCTTTCACCTTTTTCTATATCCTTCCTTCTTCACACTATCTCCATGTCCTCCCCCTCCTCCCACTTTCACTTCTCTGACCTTTTAGATCTTTCGTCTTTTCTTTTTGGGCAATGAGGATATTCTAGTGGTATGCTGATAAATATTTAACAACCAGCTGTCTGGTGGGGGTGGGAGAAACTGTCAACATACTTTTAATTTTAATCTGCATTTAATCTTCATCATTTTCTTAAGTCTAGAAAATCAATAACACAATAATTCAAGACTTGATTCATAGCAATTGGTGAATCTCAAAGTTTACATGCTCACACTGAAAATTTCATAGTCAGTTTATACAAGGTGTTATGGTTCCAGCATATTCTAAGTGTTTCAAGTGGACCTTGAGTGGACCAAGGATATAATGTTTTGAAACAATCCTAAATTGTAAATTCTCATCATAGGCTACAGTTATTGAGCAACCCAGGTTCAGGCAGGATTTGTATGTCTGGTGTGAGGACTTTCTGAGCCCTTTCAGGGCTGTTCATCTACCTTTGGCATCCACTTTCAACCAACTCATCCACTGCTCCAAGAAGCTATAGCATGTGCAGGGCAATGATGTCTTGGTAGATGGGCTAAACCAGGTTGAGAACTCAAACTTAGTGGTGAGTTAGGGAGATGTCTACCCCAAGCATCTGAAGACTTCCAATAGCAGAGTCAGCAGATGAGAATAATTTGTTCCAATGGCCATGAAGACAGGCCATTGTGGAGCCTCAGAAATAGGCACTGTGGAGCACTCAGAGCTTGATCAGACATCAAAAATGCTAAAGTCATCCACTTCATCCTGGGTCATCACCAGTTACCTTGACTTTTGTCTTGCCACTGGACTTCAATGACTCTGGAAGAGAGGGTAAGGCCAATGACTTTGTACAACTCTACCTTGCTTAAATCTAATTCACTGAAAAGTCAAGACATCACCAGTGATGTCATTAGTCCTCTTTGAAAAATGAAAGACAAACAATAACATATCAGTTTTACTCAGAATGATGACACTTTAGGATCACACTCACATGTTTGCACTTCTAAACTCAGGTAGTTGTATCTGAAAGTCAACAGACCCAAGAAGACTTCCAAAGTCCAATCCCTTGGGGTATATCATTCTCAGGGATAAGTTTATTTGAATGTATCTTATACTCTTATTTTGGGGGAGGGGCATTGGTTAGCAGGTGTAGTGTGGTCAGATAGGAAAATGAATTGGTTCCTGAGTATACTTAGTAGTCCCAAACTAGTTTAGTGTAGGTAAAGACTCCCTATCCCTCATTTCCTCAGCTGTCAAACAAACATATTATGCACCTTTGAGGGGCATGTAGGAGAGAGTATAGAAAACAACAGTGGATCCCTAGGTATTCAGGATATCAGCGCTACCTAAAGAAAGAGTATATTTATATAACTAGTAAAGCAAAGCAATTCTCAAGGGCTACCTGGCACATGAAAACTTTCTTGATCTGTCTAGTTGCTGTAGCCCATCGTACTTTGGATTTGTTTTGAATATAGTTATATCTGAGTAACAGGCATATTAGCAATGGTTACCTTGTGGTTACACCGAAGTTGCTAAATCCTTGGAGTTGTATGTCTTCCCTTCTCAGGAAGAAATGAAGCTCTTATAGGAACCCAATTGGAAGGCAGGTTTTTCTGCCACAGTGGTTTCCTCTCTAGAGAGAGATATGGTAGGAGAGAGGGAGAGGGAGATAATGAGATGTGGTGAGAACAGCAGGAGCAGCAGCAGTGGCAATAGATGAAGGGTGCTTTCTAGGGGACTGACTCAAAGCCTTGTATCAGCTGGAGACTTGTCCTTTTTCCCTTTCATATTAAGAGAATCCCATAGGGAGGGCTATTCTGGCTATTCTGAGAAACCACTGAAACAATGGGGAGTTTATTCCACTCTCTGGAGTTCTCTTGTTTGTTTTATTGTTACAAGCAGTATGGCCTGCCTGCTTCATTAATGTGTTCCTTAGGTATGTAAATTTTGATTACTGGTTATTTACATTTTAACAATGGTTTCCTAGATTAACATCAGATAATTTTAACTGCATCCTCAGTTGGTGTTTTTGTTAAAGAGAGTAGAATAGTCATGGATGGGAACTATGGAAAACTGATTACACTAAATTCATTTGACTTGGAGACCATCTTCCTCTTTTGGCAATCAACAAGTTGCCTGGGCACTCAGAACATTTTATGAGTTTTATGTTTAACTTGTATTTTTTAATTTTCTAGCTTTGCAGAGAAAGAAGTCAGTGGAACTGGGAACTTTGCTCTGGACTAAAATCCCCATGAGCTCATCTCCTTATTTCCCAGCAGACAAATTCCCTTGTAGCACTGGGTTTTGGGTTTTGGTCCACCACAACTCTCCCCATTTTCCATGCCAATATAAGAGAGAAGTGGGAATGGTGATCTCACAAGAAGGTCACACCTGGAGCCAACCCTTAGCGGGTACACAGGAGTTATCAGGGAGAATCAATTTCATTCACTCCACTGTAGTGCTCCTCATCCAAAATGCCCTCTACAATGACATCTGCTGGTTATCAGATGTACACATGTATTGTCTCCCTTGACAAGATTATAAGCTCCTTGAGGGCAGGGACTATTTCATTTTCTTTTCCTTTGTAGTGTCAGCTGCTAGAACAGTGCCTTGGATTTGGCAAATGATTGCAAATGTTTATTGATTATAATAACTGATCAATATTGATTGCAATATTAAATACAGTAAATTATTTATTCCATTCTGTATACTCCTTTCACAATTCCCTAAGTAAGAGGGCATGGAGGAGGTATTGGTATATTTTTTATTCACCACTACCACTTTCAGATCCTTACTAGAGTGCTTTCTTTGAAATTCATGTCAGGCAATCAGATTATCTATGTCACTGCCATCTCCTGTCCTCCAAGATAAAACCATAGCTTCAACCTCTGGCAGCAATCATAGTCTCTAACTTAATCCTTGCCATCAATCTTAGTGACTTCATTATTCACATTGGTGCCCTTAACAAGGTGGCATCGCAATCCACTAACTTCATCAATTCCAGGAAGCTATCTTTCTATTAATTTAAGTCAACCACAGTGGAAGACACACATTGGACCTTACCATAAACAATAAGAGTTCCAGTTCAAAATCCTGGATTCTGAAATTCCCTTCTCTCATAATGATTTCTTATTCTCTTATTACCTCATTCATCCTGAACCTGCCCTTTGTCTTTGTCACGACTGCTAGCCTCTACTGGTTTTCCTTCTCCTATTTAACTCTATTTAGTAAATACTAACCACCTAGAGTGTGCTACCACATCCCTGTGGTAGCCTTAAGGGATTCAAGAATTAAATAAAAATGCAACCATCTCTTCTCAAGAAACATACATTTTAATTCTTTCCTTTCATAGATTTGGTCACATAAGTAGCTATTGTCTTCCACATTGAAATCCTTAGTCCTTCCACTGTTCATCCTTTCCTAGTTCCTAACACTGTACAACCCTCGCCATTTGCCTTTTCTGCTTTTACTTTTGAACCCTAATTGGTACAGGGGGAAGTCATGAAACCCTGCTGACAGGATTCATACAAATTCACCTCATTTAACCTCCTCAGTAACTTCACCACTAGATTACAATTCTTTTAAAAAGAGGAACAAGCAGCTCTCATTAACCCCTGTATCTTCTTCACAGCAGCTGTTTCAAATCTGTCCCTCTCTTCCCTCACTCCACATGACTTTGTCCTCTATTGTATTGGGAAGATTGAGGTCATGTGCTTTGATATTTCTCATCTTACATACAGCAGTGTTTCTATTTCCTCCATATTCACCTCCAATCTCAGAGAGTGAATTGGGCCTTCTCCTTGCCAAGGCTAATATGTCCCTCCTCCTCCTTTCCTGGCTGCTCTTGATCTTGTCTTTTCCCATCCTCTCTTCTTTATCTTTTCCCCACAATTTTCCACTTCTTTATGGACATCTCCAGCTGGATGTTCTTCTAGCATCTTAGACTCCACATGTTCAAAAGCCAATTTATCATCTCCCTCGCAAAACATAACTCTCATTCCTCCTTGATACTTGCATGAAGACATCACTACTCTCCCAATTACCCAAGCTCAAAGCCTTAGTTATGTCTCACTCTTTTATCTCCCACATAGGCTGCTTGCCACTTTTCCCTCCACAAGATACTTCAAAACAATCCCTTCTCATTTTATTTACTCTGAAATCATTATTTCTCATTTGAACAATTGCAATAACCTCTTAAGTAGTCCATCTGCCTAGAGTTTCTTCTTTCTAACACAATGGTTCTTCACACATATGTCAAAATTATCTTTTGAATTCATAGGTTTCACCATGTCATTCATTTGCCTATTACAGGTTCTCTGATGCTGTGATCCTCTCCATAAAGGAAGGATGAACACAACAACAGGTTCTCTACAATTTATAGAACATAATAGAGAATTATGCATATAAGGCTCTTTATAACCTGCCTTATTTCTCTGTATTTCCTTTTTAAAAAATAAATTTTATTTTTTCCCTAATTACGTGTTGAAATAATTTTAAACATTTTTAAAAATAAGTTTTGATTTCCAAATTTTATCCCTCCCTCTCTGTCTGTCTTTCCTTATATTTATTCAACATTCTAGGGCAGCTGAGTGGTGTAGCGGATAGAGCACCAGTGCAGGAGTCAGGAGCACCTGAGTTCAAATCTCACCTCAGACACTTGATACTCACTAGCTGTGTGACCTTGGGCAAGCCACTTAACCTCAATTGCCTCATCCTGGGTCATCTCCAGTCATCCTGATGAATGTCTGGTCACTGAATTCAGATGGTTCTGGAGGAGAAGTGAGGCTGGTGACCTGCACAGCCCTCCCACCCTTAAAACAAAGTCAAGTGCAAGTCATGTCATTATTTCTCTGATGGCCTGGTCTTCTTTGGCAACGAGGGATGAACACACTCAACATTCTAATAAAACCAGGCAATAATTACATTCCCCCTTATTTTATTCTATTTTCTTCCATCTCCCAGAGGTTTTTCACCCCTTAATCCTGGAATGTTTTCCAATACAATTCAATAAACATTTATTAGGCATCTATTATGTGTCAGCACTATGCTAAGGGCTAGGGCTAAAATTAATAAAAATAAACAGTCCCTGCCCATAAGGAGCTTACAACCTAATTGGGTGGATGGGGGACAATGCACAAAGGGAGGCAGAAAAGTGGGGAGTGGGGATAAGACATCAGGGGGTACCTGAAGCAGGGATGTCTTGTTCCAAGGAGTTGAAACCAGACAGAGCAGCAGATGTAAAGTGCAGGGAGCTTAGATCTTCTATCTGCCCTCTAGAGAGGAAGGTACCAGGGGGAGGAGGCTGGTGTAGGTGGTGGCAATCAAGGTTTGAGTTGGCAGCTTAGAAATGAGATCAGAAGTGCTTAACTCAAAACTGGGAAGGGCATCTTGTTACATGGAGTTGTGAAGGGCAGCAGATATCTCTCTGTTGATATCCTTCTGTTTCTTTCAGGCCAAGCTTAGGACTCAGTTTTACCACGAAGACTTCCCTTTGCTGAAGACAGTACTTTCTTCCTGTGATGTTTAAAAATTTTGAGGGATATGATATCTGGGTAATTAATAATTTTATTAGTAATGTTAGCATTTTAATAAAAGAGGGCAGTGGCACTCTCAAACGCCAAAGACCAACATGATGGTGGGCTGACACTGACCTAGGAAAAATGGATGTTCCAGAGGATGGTGATCAACTCTGATTGATTATCAAGTAATGAGAGAATGAATATTATAATGAGGGGCTGGACCTATCCTAATGAATTTTGATTATGTCATTTACTTCTAAATTACCTTGGCCTTGGGCAATCTAATGAAGAATTTATCCCAAACCTGAGTAGAACCCAAGAGGAGTAAATTCCTTGTAAGGTTGGGTGGGATCTGACTAAGATTGAGGAGAGTTAATTGTTTGTCCTTCAAGAAACTAAACTTTGAAATGAGGACTATAGAAAAAGGAGAAAGAATAATTATTTCTCTAATTCCTCTCGGTTCCTACAGTACTTTATCCAAACTCCTCCTTTGCTGTGAACACATTTGTCTTTATACTGTATTTATTTGTGTTCAGCTTCTGTTTCTTCCCCTTTTTGCTGTATTCTGACAGTAGACCATAAGCCCCTTAAAGACAGGGACCGCATTGTTTTTCATCTCTGCACTCTCAGCACCTAACACAAGCACAGTAGCGACTAAATCAATGTTTATTTTTGTAGTTTTGCTGTCAACTGTATGATGACTTTTGGGCCACTCTGTACATGAGAGGAAGGCCTCTTCAAAGTCCTGGTAGAGCTGAAATAAATTTGAATTTTGGTATTGAAATGAAGTAAAAAGAAGAGTCACCTAAACCTGACTGCAGCTCTATGAACCATAGAAAGTAACAAATCATTCACTAACCAGGGATTAATTGGCAGAGACAATGTGATGAATTCTCAAGAAATCAATTTGCCACATAAACAAACTGCATCTAATCACATTAATCACAGTTACCTGCAAACCTATTTAATATAATCTCCTAGAAAAAAAAAGAAATCTTTAAAGTTCTCACTGAGATAATTTCCTCAAATTTTTGAATATAGAAATTGAGTGCTGAAAGATAGCTCACTTATTTGGAACTGAACTGTCCAGCAGATCCACTTAGAGGAGACAGCTAAGGAAAATCTTGGAATAGCTCAGCTAAAGTCAGCAAGTCTGTGTTCCGTACTCATAGGGCAGCCCCTCAGAGTCTTATTCAGAATGTCTTTACTAAAAAAAATGACCCAGTGTTAATAAGCTTAGTTCTCTGATTTCTCTAAGGTTAGAAGTAACTGATTGAAAATATCGATGAGGAGGCAACCAGATTCCCTGTAGGAGATGAGAGCTGACAGCTAAAAGGGACAAGAGAGAAGAAGAAACTATGAAAAAGACTTCTTAGGTTGATCTCATCAATGTTGTGACTCATTCTGATGGTGAAGATTATCAGCCATCTATAGCTTTTTATCCTTTTTGTTTACATCCTTCCATGAATCTTTAAGAATGAGTCCATCCAGCTTTCTGAGGACCTTTCTCCAGATCTCCTAACGTTGACTGGAAATCGGTGGATCATGTGGCCTTTTCATCAGTTATCCTTCATTCCTACTAAACAACTGACTCATGTTCTTTTGTGGTCACACATTTCTCTGATGATATCCCTCAGGCGTGATACTTTTGTGAAATTCTCCACCGGCAATTTGTTGCTTAGTACACACATCTCCATTGCCTTCTATGTGAACTCACAGCTTTAACTCTAGATAGACTGGGGTATTTCAATCCAGAGAAGAACCGTTATATTCATGTTTAAAAAATTGGTCTTTGTTTCAGGAGAAGCTTGGGATCATCAAAAGCACTAAATAACTTTCTAAAGGCAATCTACCCTACTTTCCTCTTCCTATTCAATTCTGTACTGAATTCATTGCCTGCTTACAGTATCTGTTGAATATGTGCGTGTAGCCCTCCCATAAGTTTCCACTGAAGAATGAATAAGCTCGTCGGGTGAAAGGGCATCTGCCTGTAGTTTTTTTAAGGTTTGAATTCAGAGAAAATGAGATCTTTCAGTGGCTAGACATTTTGGAGCTCCTGAGGAGTGAGCAGCATGGCAGAAACTAGGAATCAGGGCAAACACTTTTGAAAAGAGTGAAAAACAACTGAACTTCCCCTGGGGCAGCCAGCATCATTATCCATACATATGAGTGCAGCAGCCTGATTGAAGCAAGGGTCTTATCTAATATAGATTCTTCACATTCAGCCATGGAAACACAATAATCGAGGGCTATCTTCATTATTCTCTATTCTCCCCTCACCAGAGGAAAATAAAAATCAGCACCATGTCCTATTTTGTTATCCATCATTGCTGATGGTATTTTGTAAGCCCAATTTTATAAATTAGTTTATCTTTGCAGATGTGTCATTACTTGAGATCAGAATATGCCTAGCCAGATGACTGTGAGGGGGTTTAGAGTGCACAGACCATACATTATGCTAGAACCCTAAAATTCTAACAGAGGGAACAGGGCTTCTTGGCAGCTACCAAGTCACAATTTTATTTTATCAGTGAACCTATAACTCTCCCACACAAAACTCTAAAACTGAACTCAGAGCATACTTGGGGCACTGTGCCAGTTCCAGCAGGTTAAACTGCAGAGAATGGAAAATGAGGAGATCATAAACCCTGGAACTCCATAAGAACAGTGTTATGTGGGCACTGGGTACTTTTTTGCCCATCTAAGTTTATGGACATCTCGAAGTCTATTCATGGACCCTAGATCAAGAAACTGATCTATAGGGAATCCCTCTTTTACATGGACTCTCTGCTAGACAGCCTGTATGACAGTGGCAAAAAACTTTGGCAAAAGTATCTCACCGTTTTTTGATTATTTCTTTTGTTTTGGCCTCTTAGGATATTCGTTATCAAAAGGCTGTCAAAAATTATCTCTCTTGATGAGATATCAATCTTGTCTGAAATTGTAATTCATGAAAATTTGGACCTGTGATTTCTTTGGTGTAGGGAACTCCCAATGATGAAACTCTCTTTACTGATGTGAATTAGCACCTTTTCTGCCACTTAAACCCTACAAGAGTTGCTGGGACAATGGGAATTTAAATGACTCACTTAGGGCTTTTATGTGTTAGAGGTGAGACTTGAACTCAGGTCTTCTAGATTTAAAATCCAGTACACTGTCTACTACATCATGCTGCCTTTCATCCTCTGATTTTAACATATGCATGGGAGACACATTGAGAGAAGAAAGCCTTTAGAGTTTTGCTCTACTAAATACAATCTTTTTATATAGTCAATTAATATTAAGCATAGTGGTACCCTTTTTTCTCTGCCCCTTTCAATACATTTTGTGTCTGTAAGGGTGTGGTCTGATATAAAATATCTTTTGTGAAATCCTGCCTCTTTTCTTTCTCATACCTTTATGTCCTCAATAAAAGTCTAGGCAATTTTCGTAAAGATTATGTAGAGATGGGAAAGTAGGTTTAGGAGTCAATTGTTCAGTTGTTTTTCAATCATGTCCAATTCTTTGCAACCCCCTTTGCAGTTTTGGTGGCAAAGATGCTTGCTGTTTTCTTCCCGAGCTCATTTTACAGAGGAAGAAACTGAGGTAAACAGGATTAAGCAACTTGCCCAGGATCACACAGTTAGTCAGTATCTAAGGGCAGATTTGAATTCAGGAAGATGAGTCTTCCTGACTTCAGGCCTGATCTTCTATCCACTGTGCCATCTAGCTGCCCTAATGGACCAGTAGACATTGCTATTCTCCTGTTAGTTTTTTGGAGTGTGTTTTTCCCCAAGCATTAGGTTTTCACTCTTCTTTCAAACATCTTAGTATGTCATCTCCAGCTGAGCCTTGGAGGTTGGCAAGATTCAGAAACTTAGAAATGGCATGCCGGGTAGGGGAGTCAACTTGTATGAATACATGTATTTAGGACATAGAATGTTGAGTTCAGGGAATGGTTAGTTGTTCAGCTTGGCTGGAAAATAGAGTTTTCATAGGGTAGTATCATGAAAAAGACTAAAAAAAAGATAGATGGTTAATTGTTGAGAATCTGAAATGCCAAGCTTAGAGTTTATATTTATTTGTCAGGAAACCACTGAAGTTTTTTGAGCAGAGGGTCAATACTGTCATAGATGTGCTACAGAGGATTATATTGGTAGCTCTCTGGAGAATTTACTGAAGGGACAAGATCAGCAGGAGGGACACCAATTGTAATTGTCCAGGTAAGACAGGACAAAGACTTGACTAGAACAAAGAACTCTCCCACACCATGTCTTTGCCAAGATCTAAATGACAATACCCCACAAGTGGCAAGGAGAAATTAGTAGTTTTCTTACTCTATCGAAACATGGTTGGACTACTGTCATGACTTGATTTTAAATAATAGTTGAGGCCATTTATTCATTCATTCATGCGTTCATTTAACAAATAGTTACAAAGCACCTATTATATATGCAAAGCTTATATTAGGTGCTAAGGGAAGTGGAAAGCTAAATAAGGAATAATCTTTGTGCCCAAGGAGTTTACATACTACTAGGGGAAGGTGACACATACACAAACAAATATAGTATGAATGATAGTAAGGCAGTCACATAAGCGTTATACAAATTTTTGTGCGATCAGATGAGGGAGAGAACATTTACAGCTGGGAGGATCATGGAAGGCTACATAGAGGAAGTGGCATGTAAATGGGGGTCTAGAAGGATGTCTAGGATTTCAGCAGATGGATTGAGGAGGTAGGAATAGTATATTTGTGGTGAAGGAAATAGTAGGAGAAAATGCAAATATTATTAAACATTAAACATATTGGGTTTTGGAAGATAGTGAATTGGTATGGTTAAGAGAGGAGGCTGTGTGTGTGTGTGTGTGTGTGTGTGTGTGTGTGTAGCATGTATTTGGGAGTTAGGGGGTAGATAGATCTGGCTATTATTTTGATGCATGATGTTAATACCCTTCCCCTGAATTCTGGAGATAATTGTCTATCCATCACTGTGCTAAGCACCATGGGGATCAAGATTATGAGGCATAAAGAAATACAAGATTTGACAGTCAGCCAACTTGTTTTTAAGTTCCTACTATGCTATAGTCACCATGCTAATCTCTAGGGATTCAAAAAGAGGCCCTCTCTGTCTCTGTTTCTGTTTGTCTGTCTCTGTCTCTCTGTCTCCTTCCCTCCCTCTCTCCATCCCTCTTTCCCTCTCTCCTTCCCTTCTTCTCTCTCTCTCTCTCTCTCTCTCTCTCTTTCTCTCCCTCTCTCTCTGTCTCTCTCTGTCTGTCTCTCTTTCTCTTTCTTTCTCTTCCTTCATATATGTAAGTATATGTATATATAGACCTTGCCTTCAAGGAGCTCACAATCTAATGGGAGAAATAAATATGATAATAGCAACTTACATACACAACACTTTCAAAGTAGACAGACAATCTTAGATAAACTTAAAGTCTAGTTGAAGGGATAAAGGACTGTCTGATAAGGATATAAAACTGCCATAGTAAGACTGCTTCTGGAGTACTGAGTTCATTTAAGAAGAATCATATCCAGCTTGGATCCAATCACAAAGGACCTGAAACCATATGAGGATTAGCTGAAGATCAGGGAATGTTTGGCTTGGGGGTAGGGGGAGAAACTGGGGGCATCATAACCAGAAGGGACTTTAGAGGTCATTTGGTCTAATCTCTTAACCAACGGCAAAGTTTCATATATAACATTCCTGAAAGGTAGTCATCCAGCCACTGCTCAGCGATGAGACAGCTCATTCCATTTTTTGACTGCTCTAGATGTTTGAGAAATTCTTGCACTGAACCAAAATTGGCTTTCCAAAAATTCCTGCCAACTGATTCTCGTTTCTGATCTCTGGGGCCAAGTGGAACAAATTCAATCCCTTTTTCTACAAGACAGTCCTTCAAATATTGAAGAACCATGATCATGTGCTTCCCAAATTCTGCTTTAGGCTAAATGGCCTTAGTTCCTTTAACAGATCCTCATCTCGGATGCTTCTGAGTCCTCTTAACAGACTTTTTATAAGATAACAGAATTGCAGAAGCAGCCTCTTAATAGTGGGTTTCCTATCCTTGAAGAAAGTGCTTTTAGCAGACACTGGAAGACCATTTATCAGGAATGATTTCAAAGGAAGTCCTGTTCAAGTATGAGTTGGAGTAAATGATTTCTAAAGTCTCTTCAGTTTGGAAGACATGGGTTCAAATCTCCTCTGTGTGCTTGCTAGCTCTGTGACATAGGGTAAGTCACTTTACCACTATGACCCTCAGTTTCCTCATCTGTAAAATGGGTATACTAAAAATGCCATCCTTTAGTATTATGTAGATTAGATAACACCTATGTTGCTTTGCAAGTCTAAAAGTCCTTTAAAATAAGAGTTATTATTATTACTTTTCAAGACAGCTCCTTCTACTTTTGGATGGCTTTGATCTTGAGGAAATTTCTTTTTACTTTGAGATAAAATTTCCCTTTCTGAAACTTCTATACATTATTCCTAGCTCCGCTATCTGAGGCCAAACAGAAACCAATTAATCAATCAATAAACATTATTAAGTGTCTACTATATGCCAGGTGGTTTGCTAAAAGCTGGGGATGCGAAAAGAGGCCATAGAAAGTCCTTTCTCTCAAGGAGCTTACAATCGAATAGAGGAGACTGCATACAAGCAAATGTATACAAAGCAAGCCAAATACAGGATAGACAAATGGGAAATAATTTGCTCAAATCAGGGCTTTATTTATTATTTTTGTTGATTGTCTAGATTTAAGAAAGTGATAGAGAAAATGTTAATAATGAAGAGTAAACTTAAGAGCACGATGTGCATACATTGTTTTCTTCAGATAGCTGGCTGTTAAACATTAACCAGCACATTTCTACTGACGCACACATTGAAGGCACTTGCAGAGTTATTGGTCCATCGGGTGGAAGGAAGACAGGCCTAAATGATCCTCTGATGTATTGCATTCAAATTCTGACTGAATCCCAAGATAGGTAGGGCTACTTCTCTAGGGGCTCTCTAGGATAGGTCAGAAGGAAGCCCTTTGCAGATACTACTCGCTTTCCTCCTATTCAAAGTTTACCAAACTTTATAAACTGTCTAATCTAGTCCTCTCATTTTGTAGGGAAAGAAGGTAAGTCTTAGTGACTTGCTTAAGGTCACACAGCTAGGAAGTGTCTAGGGTAGTACTTGGATTCATGTCCTCTGACTCCAGGTCTTTCCACTGTACCAAACTACCACTCAAAGTTGTTGCTCTGATCCTTGTTTTGCAGTAGCTCAAAAGAAATATGAGACTCACAAATTTAGAGAATCCACCCAAAATGTTCACGTGTCCAACCTGTGGTAGAGCCTTCTGAGCATGTATTGATCTGTTCAGCCACAGATGGACACACTGTAACTTAACTCTAGCATACTGATGGCATTTTGGTCCTCTTAGAGGACAAAGGATAATAATTACAACCTCATATCCCTCATTCATTGGGTATTGAAAGGTAGTTGGGCCCAGTTCTGAGTTTCTGAGTCTTAATCTAAAGCTAGCCTTCATCTTACAGTTTATGGCATGAGCTTCCTGCAGGGAGAGGAAGGTTGCATTGAGTGATTAACCCCAGCTTATATCTGGCAAATAAGTATTGGTCTTGTTTGGAGATATTTTCAGGGGATGTTTCAGAAAGGATTATTCAGTCATCGATTGAATTAGATGATTTCTGAAGTATCTTCCAACATTGAAAAGGTTATTGTCCCATAACCGATGTCATTCTTGTTTACATTGGAGCTTGAAAACTGACAAAGATCATAAAATCATACATTTAGAACTATAGGGGTCCTTAAAGACCATCTAGTCCAATCTTCTCATTTTACAGATGAGACTTGAAAGATTAAATGGCTTATCCATGCTTAGACAGGTGGTCAGTGGCAAAGTTAGGATTTGAACCCAGGTCCTATAACTCTAAATCTAATTCTCTTCCCACTCTATATCCTAAGACTTGTATTCAATATATATTCCTGCCAATTTGGTGGCAAGATGTAACATGGTTGAATCCCTTAACAGTGACTGTAAACATCAAAAGTAAACAAATAAGGTCTTGAGTTAAAAAATTCAGTTATTCAAGTAAAGTATGAAGACTATAAGTTTAGATAGTGAAAACATGTGGAAAAGACCTGGGTGTCCTAGTGGACCGTAGGGATAAGAATCGGACCTATGGTTTTGTTGTTATGGGGAATTCTTGGATGAAGAAAGTCTGTCTCCTAAAGCAGATCAGTACCCTTTCTTTGACTCACGGTCTGAGAGAGTTGCCTTGAGCACTGTAAGGTTTGCTCAGGGTCACACATCTAGAAGCAGCATTTGAATTTAGGTTTTCCTGAGTTTCTTGATTTCAAGCCTAGATCTCTACCTATGATGCCATGTTGACATGTTGATTTTCTCAGAGACTGAATTATGTTATCTTTCCTTCTCTCTCCTCCCCCCAGTAAAATGTAAACTCCTTGAAGACAGGGATTGTTTCATTCTTGTCTTTTAATCTCAGTATATTAGGCACATAATAGCTGCTCAATACATGTTTATGAAATTAAATTGGAGAGAACTTAGGACAACCTGAGGTCTAGAGAGGATAAGAGTCTTGCACATACATGGTCAAGTCATAGATTGAGTGAATGGATGGATCCAGGACTAGAAAAGGTGTCTCTTGATGTAGTTTTTTCTCTCCTTCACACTCTACTTCATTGACTCTCTCTAGGTGAGAAGTGAATTCCTGTTACATCATTCCTGAGCAATGGTTTCCCAGCCTCTGCTAAATGACCTACCTTCAGGGATAGGGAATCCAGTATTGAGAGGCTGCTTTTGAGATTCTGAGGTCTTATAAAAAATCTGTGGAGGGAACTCAGAACCATATGGGATGAGGATCTGTCGAACTAGGGGAGCAGAGAAGACTTAGGGAGCACATGATCATTGTTTTTCAAACATTTGAAGGATTATCCAGTAGACAACATAGTGGATTTATTCCATTTGGCCCCAGAAGTCAGAAACATGAATCCATTAGTGAAATTTTCAGGTCAATTTTGGTTCAGTGCAAGAATTTTCTTGTTTTAATTTCCACATCAGCAAAATGGAGTTCACAATACTTAGCCCAGTTCCCATGTAGTATAAGTTGGGAGGAAAGCACTTTGTAAACCTTGGAGAGCTACATAAATGTGATTGAATGTGAGATAGCATGGTTCAGTTTAATTAGTACAGAAAATAGTAGAATTCTTTTGTAAAGGTAGTGATTCCCAGACAAGCTCAGGATGAGCAAGCCCAGAGGAGCAGGCACTAAGCCTAGAGGGCATGGGACTGGTTAGTTGAGAGCAGAGGAGACAGGAAGCATCTGCTCCCATTCGACTCCTGTTACTTCAAGGAGCAGGCTTGGAAGGAAACTCAGATCCCATATTCTACACTGGCTGCAAGAGATAACTTGTGTAAATGACTTTGCAAACTTTAAAGCTCTGTATACCTGTCTGCTGTTATTATTGCTGCTTTTGTTATCAGGTGGATCTATTCCTGGCTGAATTGCTAGTTTTACTGGGTTACTGGCCCTTAAATTGTGTCCCATAACAGGGATACAGAATCATGGGCAGTGTTTTGTAATGCAAGAGTTATGGGATTAGAACATCTCAGTTTTGATCCAGGTTCTGCCATGTATTATCTCTGTGACCTCAGACAAGCCACTTTACCCTATGGTGCCTCAGTTTCCTCAGCTGTAAAATTAGGGGGTTTGACTAGATGACTCCTAGAGCCCTTTCCAACTCTAGATCTATGATGTTACAAAATTGAACTCTTTTTTTCAACTGAAGACCTTCCCAAAATTAAATCAAAGGTCACTTCAGTAAGATTGACCAGTCAACCTGACTGGGAGGGAAACCAAATAAACACAGCAGAGGGGACAATGCCCTCTCTTCTCTAAATGAATCACCTCTATTTGTAACTGGAAAGCACTTATCAGTATTGCTCCATCCCAGGACAACATGATTTGTTGGTTCTTCTTGGCTTTTCAGAGGGATGGTAAATCTTATCTTTTCTAAACCAGTTAGTTATGTTTTTCTCTCCTACTTCCTTTTTAAGTTCAAAGGATGATTCTTACAAATTCTGTTAAGTAAGGTCACCTTATCTGTGTACTGTTATACTACCCAATTTCTTTTCCAATCTTCAGTATGGTATTGAGAGCATGGCGGGATTTATTTTACTGCTTGGCATAGAGGGGCCCGCACAAGTCCCTCAAGTGACAGGTCACTGGCTTTACTTAATGTTACTAGTAAATTATCTCTTAAGAAACTAACATGACTCTGTGGAAAAGTGCCATAAGAAATATTTGTTCTCTTGTGGCCTCTTGGGCTTGTTGGATTTGGAGCAGTGAAAGAAAATGGCAATGGCTAGATGATGAATCTAAGGTTGTGACTTACTTAAGTTCACGCAAATATTCAATAGGAAAACTGAGATTCAAAGTCAGATCCTCTGAGTGCAAAAATTGCACTTTCCATGATGTCTCATGCTTTGAATGGACTCTCCATTGATGTTGGGATGCAGTATGAAGAGCTATATATAAAATGAGCTTTTGTGTACCAAAAGATGCTCCCAAATACCAGACCGAAAATGGGCCAACCTGTTATTTCAGTTAATTGCCAGACCTAATGATCTTTCTTCAGTCTTCATTCCTCTTGACCTTTCTGCAACCTCTGACATGGTCAATCACTCTCTTGTTCTGGAACTCTTAGTTTTTATGACTTTGCTCTAGGGATATAGTCATAAATGTTTAACAACCAGTTTTTTGGAAAACAATATATTCAAGACACACTTTTATGTTTAATTTGCAGATTAAAATTTTCTCTAGGGGGTGGAGCCAAGATGGTGGAGTAGAAAGACACACATATGCTAGCTCCGAACCCACAGCCCATAAAATATCTGTAAAAAAGAACTCCCAACAAATTCTGGAGCAGCAGAAGCCACAGAACAACAGAGCAGATGAGATTTCTGTTCCAGAGAGCCCTGAAAACAGACACCAAAGGTCCATCGTGCTGCGGACCTGGAGCCGAGCCCAGCCCTGCCTTGGCCACGTGGCACCGAGAGGAGCAGATCCGAGCAGGCTTCAGGGATGGAATCTCCAGTGGCCGCACGGGTCCTTCCACCCACAGGCCCCAAAGGTTGGTGAGAGGGTCTTCTCAGCTTGCCGAGAGGGGAGTGGGGTGCCCCCATAAGTCAGGCCCCCTTGGGAGGCAGCAGCAGAGGTGGCAGCAGACTGGGGCTCCCTAAGCAGGCAGGAGCCTGGATTCATTGTTGAAGGTCTCTGCATAAACCCCTTGAGGGAACTGAGCCCAGTGAGGCAGCCCTGTCCCCACCTGAGCACCTGAACTTGATCTCACACTGAATAGTGGCCCCGCCCCTGCCAAAAGTCCTGAGGCTGGGAAGCAGAATTTGAATCTCAGACCCCAAGCACTGGCTGGGAGGATCTGGAGGACAAGTGGGTGTGAAAAGAATGTTCAGAAGTCAAGTTACTGGCTGGGAAAATGCCCAGAAAAGGGAAAAGAAATAAGACTATAGAAGGTTACTTTCTTGGTGAACAGGCATTTCCTCCCTTCCTTTCTGATGAGGAAGAACAATGCTTACCATCAGGGAAAGACACAGAAGTCAAGGCTTCTGTATCCCAGCCCTCTCAATGGGCTCAGGCCATGGAAGAGCTCAAAAAGGATTTTGAAAATCAAGTTAGAGAGGTGGAGGAAAAACTGGAAGAGAAATGAGAGACATGCAAGCAAAGCATGAAAAACAAGTAAACACCCTGCTAAAGGAGACCCAAAAAAATGCTGAAGAAAATAACACCTTGAAAAATAGGCTAACTCAATTGGCAAAAGAGGTTCAAAAAGCCAATGAGGAGAAGAATGCTTTCAAAAGCAGAATTAGCCAAATGGAAAAGGAGGTTCAAAAGCTCACTGAAGAAAATAGTTCTTTCAAAATTAGAATGGAACAGATGGAGGCCAATGACTTTATGAGAAACCAAGAAATCACAAAACAAAACCAAAAGAATGAAAAAATGGAAGATAATATGAAATATCTCATTGGAAAAACAACTGACCTGGAAAATAGATCCAGGAGAGACAATTTAAAAATTATGGGCCTACCTGAAAGCCATGGTCAAAAAAAGAGCCTAGACATCATCTTTCATGAAATTATCAAGGAAAACTGCCCTGAGATTCTAGAACCAGAGGGCAAAATAAGTATTCAAGGAATCTACAGATCATCGCCTGAAAGAGATCCAAAAAGAGAAACTCCTAGGAACATTGTGGCCAAATTCCAGAGTTCCCAGGTCAAGGAGAAAATATTTCAAGCAGCTAGAAAGAAACAATTCAAGTATTGTGGAAATACAATCAGGATAACACAAGATCTAGCAGCTTCTACATTAAGGGATCAAAGGGCGTGGAATAGGATATTCCAGAAGTCAAAGGAACTAGGACTAAAATTTTCTCTATCATTTTCTTACATCTAGACAATTAAAAAAACCAATAAATTAAATCTTGATTTGTAGCATTTGCTGATTTCTGAAGTTTAAGTTCACATTGAAAATTTATCAATTGGCTCTTACCAACTTGCTGGAGCTGGCTTTAAGATACATTTGTTACCTTGACAGAATGCAGAAAGTTTGGAATAGAAGTGTGTTTGGATAGGGGAAGAATATGATGAATTCTGTTTGAGATATGCTGAGTTTGAGGTGCTCATGGGATATCAATTTCAAAAGGGCTAAATGGCAGTTTGTGACATGGAACTACAGCTTAAGAGAAAGACTGAGACTGTATATATAGATCTGGGAATTATTTGAGAGATCTTGAACCATTGAAACCTCATGAATTCAAGTGTGAGTGGTCAAAGGCACAGGATCATATATTTATATATTTAGAGGAGGAAAGGATCTTTGAGGCTATCTAGTTTAACCTTCTAATTTTACAGCTAAAGGACCAAGGCCTAGAGATATGAAGTGATCTGTCTAGCGTCATGTAGTTACTAAATGACTTAGGTACGATTTGAAGCTAGGAATCCTGATGGTCAGCTTAGTATTCTATCATACTGCTTCTCTGGATAGATATCTGTTTCTCTCTATCTAGATAGACATATAATCCCCTGGACTCAAAATCTAAATGTCATCCTGAATTTTTCATTCTGTTTCACCCACCCTCTTTAATTAGTTGCCATTTCTGTCTTCTCAACTTCTCTCCCCTATCCCCCTTCTCTCCTCTGACCCTGTTACCACTCAGGTGAGGTTCCTTATCACCTCATGCCTGGGCTGTTGCATTATCATTCTGGCTGGTCTCTCCCCACTTGAGTCCATACTCTACTCAGATGTGAAATGGATCTTTCTAAAGGGCAAGTCTACATCACCTTCTCGTCACCCTCCCACCTCTTCCCCCTAATTCAATCAACTCTATTATATTGTGTCAAGGATCAAATATAAGATTTCTGTGTTTGGCATCTAAAGCTTTCATCATCTGGCCCCTTCCTACTTTTCCAGTGTTCTTACACTTTATTCACCTTCAACCCCTACTCTTGGATCCAATGGCACTGACTTCCTCACAGTTTCTCAAACAAGAGATATCATCTCCCAAGTCTGAGCATTTTCATTGACTGTCTCCTATGTCTGTAATTCTCTCCCTTCTTGTTTAATCTCTTGGTTTCTTTCAAGTCTTGGCTAAAATCTTACCTTATGTAAGAAGCCTTTCTCAGTACTTCTTAATATTCAGGCCTACTTTCTGAGGATTATCTCTGACTTATTCTATGTAAATTTTGTGTATACATAGCTGTTTGTATGTTGTCTTCCCCATTAGACTATGAAAACAGAGAATTTATTTTTCCATTCCTTGTATCTTGAGTGCTTAGCACTAATACATAACTAACACTTAATAAATGTTGGTTGAATGACTATATGTATACATACATTGTACAGAGTGTCCCAAAAGTCTTCGTGAAAGTTTAAGCTTTAATAACTTAAAACTAGAATTTTGGAACATTCTGCATATATTTATGTAGACAAACAAGTATACTAGTCTCTCTCTCCCCCCCTCCACATACATATTTTTATGCATGTGATTTATATTTACTACATATGTACCTATATGTAGACATATGTATATATATACATACATGTCTATATATATGCACATAGATGCTTTACATCTGCATGTATATATACTTTAGCGCCAACGCATATTATAGTATACATAGCAAGATTTAGCTATATAGATATGCATAGAGTAGATGTAAACACTATTTACTATGTAGTATGTATATGGGTTTGTAATTTCCTTTCTAGTTCTAACATTCTAAAGATCTGTAGGATAGAAAACCTTGCTCATAGGAGAGAGGGGAAGCTTTAGGTTTCCATATAGCTTTTCCTACCCTTGTCACCAGGACACAAAATAGATTGGGCTATAGAGAAAACGCTTTGCTTTGACATAAAGTTTATGCATTTGACTGGAGTTTTTCTGCTGGGGAATCTCTCAGGAGTCTAAGTTTGGGGTGGGGCACAGAAAGGGAAGAATTCTCAAAAGTCACTGTCACACTTGCCTTGTGCAGAAAGGGCCTTTGGGACACTTGACATTTCAAAGTCTTCTTGGGAGAGGAAAAGTTCCATGGAAGCCAACAAAGGAGTCAGGAGCTATAGGTCAAACTCTATTTTAGATGTAGGCCAAAGGCAATGAGGATCCTACAACGAGCTTCAAAGGGTAGACTCTGGCCCTGGAACAAGAAGGCTGATGGAAGGGAAACTGGGATCCACAGTAAAACAAATAAATCCCGTTGATTCATCTGCTGACAGTTGCATGTTCTAAATACATTTCTGTAAACTTTCAAAAGCCTGTCATGAAGACATACAGAGTGATTTAGTATAGGACACACGAGATGAAATGTAATTTGTAATTAATAGTTAACCCCTTCTCCCTATCCATGCTTGTACAAGAGAAAATATCACTTATTTTTGTACCCAAATTGTTCCATTATCAGCCTTTGTGATATTGGTCATGCCACCCCCCTTTTCTGACTTTCACTTTCCTGGTTTAGGTTCAACAACCACCAAGACCACTTCAAATCCCCAAACCTTCACACTTGCATTACTTTCTGTAGAAAAAGGCTTCACAAAATGAGTATTTCACTCTTTGATGGGGGAAAGATCATTTTATACTTAATTAATCACAAGATACTTTGGAAATTTTTTTCTTAGGTTTTCAGGATTTAAACTAATGTCAGAAGGTACACCCATAATGGAAGGGGTTCATTTCCAATAATGAGGGTTCTAGGTCTATCCTGACCTGCTTTATCCCACCAGTCCAATTTCCTCATAATATTCCTATTTCAGTGCCTCTGAAATTTCTCTATGGTCCTGCTGTGTTCAACATTTGAACCTAGTTGGGAGAATACATGGCCTGCTTATCATATTTTCAGGAGACACAAGCTGGGAGGGATAGGCAAACCATTAAATGATTGGATCAAGACCTGTTGAGTCATCTACAGACTGGAATTATGGGAGGTCTCTAATAAGATGAATTTCATTATGGTAAAGTACAAGAACCACCTCTTGAGTTAAAGCCAATCAACCCCCCAAGTACAGAATGAGAGAAGGCCTGTCTTATTTTCCTATTTGCATCCCTACCACTTGGGACAGAGTTTTGCACATTTTGTAATCGTTCAGTCTCAGTCAGGTCTGACTCTTCGTGACCTCATTTGGAGGTTTCTTGGTGAAGAAACTGGAGTGGCTTGACATTTTCTTCTCTAGTTTTGCACATAGTAAGGACTTAATAAGTGCTTTTTCATTCATTCATCCATGCACTTTGTTTAAGCCCAAAACATGTCATTTCCTTTTGTACCTTTCCTTTACATTATGTAATTTCATCAGCTCATCTGAGAAGGAAATCAAGCAGTAATGGTCATGGTCTCTGGATCAAAATTCCTCCCCTCTTCCACTTGAGAACAATGCTCAACTCTTTCATAAATCTTTTCTTCTCTAGAATAAAACTGTGCTTTCTTTTAACTAATCTTCCCAAGACATGTTCTCTTAGTGATCTTCCTGCATAACTAGATTTGGGTTCTAGTCTCTCTGGAGAGTGAGGGAAGGTGGTCTAACATTTCAGCTGTTATCATTTGATTTTAGCCAGTATTTTCTCTAAATATGAAGAAGAAATGGCTCTGGAGTGAGAGGACTTGGGTGAGAGTTTGGGATTTGCCATTTTCTGCCTGTGTGTCCTTGGGCAAATAATTTAGCCCTACTAGGACTCAATTTCTTTGTCTAGATCAAGAAGGGGTTGGAGTAGATAATTTCTGAGACTCTTGTCAAACTTTAAATCCATGAGCAATCCTTGCTGTCATCCCCTGGACACATCTTTCTAGTTGTGATATATAAAATTGATCACTATATTCCAGATATAATCTTACCAGTTTTGGCTACTAGAGTGGGACTATAATCTTCCTTTTTTTGGATCTATCAATCAATAAATCACTATTTTAAAGTTTGCAACATGTATTTTTTTTGTGACAAGATTTTGAAGTAGGGAGTACAGCATATACAACAATTCATTTTGCAGATGAGAAACTGAGAGTTTGAGAGATTAAGTGATTTGTCCATGACTGCACAGTGAGTACATTTTTGACAGGGGATTTGAAGTCCTGATTTCATATCCTGTGATCTTTCCATTTTACTGAAAACAATCCCCCAAACCATAATTTTTTTAGTTACCAGTCTTTATTCAAGCTTACACATTATGACACATTAGACATATATGATACATTTGAAAAGGAGGTGGGTTAGCCAAGGTACTGAGAATGAGAATCAAGAGATGGTAAGCCTAAGCATTATACCAGTGGTCCCAAGGTATTAAAATAAATAAAATGACCTCTAGCTCATTGACTGGATTTATTATGAAAGATTAATGCAAAATACACACAGAAGAATCATACAGTATGTGAAGGTATGGAGGGATTGCCAGTGTGTTGGTGGAGGAGGATTCCAAAGATCTAATAAAATGAGGTAGAGGTAAAGACAGGTAGAGGGTAGAAGAAATGGGAATAGTAAATGCTTTGGCTTGTTTTACAATATTATAATAGCTTCATTTCCTTTTGTGGTATTCATTAAGTTCAATGGTACCAACACACACTGTTTCTGGAATCATTTTGCTAAGGTACATGACCAATAATGAAGTGGAAGTTGCTTTGGGGTATAATGGAACTTAACCAGGGGATGGATACCATGTTTACTTTGCAGACAATCTTCTAGAGCTTATCTGCATGCTCAGTAGCTTTTAGATTACCAAGATTTAAGAACTGATAAAAGTCTCATGGGAAATTTTCAAAGGGCAACTGAGAAATATGACCTGAAGAAAATCATAGGCATGAGAAGGGCAACCAGTGGTGCAAGAAGAGCAGCTGACATTGTGAAAGGGAACTGTGGCAAAAACAGCTATACCTAGAAACGACGTGAAAGAAGGGGAAAATGGAGCTTTTCTGACTTTGAGATTTAGAGTTTCAGGGAGAGAAGATGTAATGCATTCTTATAGCCGCTCTGCGACAGAGAGGGACATGGGCAAGTAAGACTTTGGACAATTCTCATTAATTTAATACCTTGATGAATTGTATCCTGTCAAGGTGGGGGAGATGCTGAGAACAGCATGGTATTATGGATCACTGGGTGTCTTGGGGTGGTGAGGGGAGCAATCCAAGGAGGCAGCAATAGTACTGTGCACATCACCTTAGTAATTTTAGCCTTGATTCATGTTTTGATTGAACATCTTATTGGATTTGTGTGCTTGCAGTATGTAAAAAAAAAAAAAAAGTAACAAAACACCCAGACAATAAAAAAACCCAACAAAACCCTGTCCTAAACTGAGGAAGAAACAAATGGCCCTTGAGCTGTGGGAGGCCTGGGAGCCAGGGTATGGTCTGAGGCTGCTCTCTCTTTAGGGAAACTTCCTGATCTGACAGCATGACAGGTAGACACTGGTATTTCTCCTTAGCTTTACTTACTCTTTGAATATCAGTTAGAACCCACTGAAACCCCTGTCAAGGTACAGATACTTTTCTGGGTCATATTGAAAAATGTCATCATGATTCATTACTCATGGGTATGAACTCTACTCACGGAACCACTGCTTTTAGGATGAATCATAAAGTTGCAGAAGGTCAGAATTAGAAGGGCCTTTAGAGATCAACTAAGTCAAATTCCCTCATTTTATAGCTAAGAGAGCAGAGGCCCAGAGAAGGGAAGTAAGCTTTCTAAGTTTCCACCACAGCCGTGTATGGCAAGGCAGAATTCACAGCACTGGTGGTGACTATGAATATGCCAGTGTAGTTCTTAATCACAAAGTATAACAGACTCTCCATATAAAAGGCAGAAGAAAAACATTTATTGAGACACCAGAAAGCCAAATCCCAGAAGCAGAAAGTAATATCTTCATGGTGACTAAAAAGTTAATAAACATGATCATTGCAGGGGCAAAGCCATTCCAAGCCTCCCTGTCTCTGGCAGGGCCTTCTCACAAACATTCAGGAGCCTGAGCCTTGCTGCACCCGCCTGTGTCCTCTCTCCTCTGCCCAGTCTGGGCTCACTTACTTCCTCCTGGTTCTCCTCTACCTTTCCTGTTCTACCTATTCAGCAAGCTCCTCCCACCACATGTGTCTTAGGCTTCCAGGTGATCTAAGCAGGTCACATGGACCTATTAATGAATGAAAAAGATCTTTCCATTTAAATTGCTATTAAAAGCTGCTAAATAATAGAGCCAGAATTAGATTCCAAGTCTCTCCTGACCTCAAATCAGGCATTCTTTCCATTACCCTCTACTGTCTATTCAAAATTGGTAGAGGAAGTGATTTCCATTGACTTACCCTTCTTTCTACTAGAATTCAATGAGGTAACCTAAGAATTCATTTTTCCTTTTACTCAACACTTCCCATCAACTCCCCCCACTTCTGGTTATCTGTCAATGTACTATTGTACATTAAGGTACAAGCCAAGAATTACTGAGTCACTGGTATAGAACAGAATTTTGGATATCTTAAACCAAGAGGACTCTTAGGCCACTTCCTGAATTCCAGACTGAACCCACTGACTCCCAAATTAATCGACATATAGCAGTTCTTTAAAGGCTAACACATGAAAAAGATGACTATTGCTCATTCACAAATGAGGACAGTAATATTAGCAAAGATTTCCATTTAGTGGTAGAGTTTCTGCCTTTAGCAGAATCCTAAATTTTACCACAGAGCAAAATAAGGTTAAAGTTGAAAGAGACCTTGTGATCATTTAATGCAAAGTCTTCATTTTATGAAAGAGAAAACAGAGGCCTACAAAGGTCAAATGACTTGCCCAACATAGTAACAAGCAAAATCTTTATTCAAGTCGCTGTGTCACCTATCGACTCCCCGTATTTCAAAGCCCATTTCAAATTAAACTTTTTTCAGTTCTTCCAGTCAGAATTTATTTCAATTCAAGAAATACTCATTAAGTGCCTTCTTTGTACCAAGCAATAAAATACCTGCCACGAGGAACACTAAAGTGAAAAACAACAATCTTTGTCATTAAATATCTTAAAGGCTAATAAAGTCAACTAAGACACTGATACATGTGGAGAATTTAAGGCACAAAGGCACCAAAAGTTCACAGTCCTTGTTGGTATGTCTCATTGCACAGAATTATAGAATCTCAGAGTTGGGAAGAAGGTCCTGGGGCATCTAAACTAACCCATGTCTGAAGAATATTCTATGTCACACCCATGACTAGCCAACCTGCTTCTGTTTAAAGACTTGCAATGACACAGAACCAAATACCTTCCCAAGGCAGTCCGTTCTACTTTTGGGTATCTCCATTCCTTCCTTCCATTCTACCTTTTTTTCCTTCATTCCTTTCTTTCTCCCTCCCTTGTTCCTTCTCTTTCTTCTTCTTTCTTTCCTTCCTTCCTTTCTTCCTTCCTTCCTTCCTTCCTTCCTTCCTTCCTTCCTTCCTTCCTTCCTTCCTTCCTTCCTTCCTTCCTTCCTTCCTTCTTTCCCTCCTTACTTCCTTCTTTCCTTCCTTCCTCCCTTCTTTCTTTCTTTCTTCCTTCCCTTTCTATCTTTCTTTTTCCTTCCTTCCTCAGTCCCTTCCTCCCTCCCAACTCTTTTCCTTTCTCCCTCGCTTCTTTTCTCCTTCCCTCCCTTTCTTCCCTTTCTCTTTTTCTCCTTCTCTTTCTCTTTTTATCGATGACTTATTTTTACATCACATTTATTAACATCACTTATAGCAAAGTATAAAAAAGAAAGAAGGAAAAAAGTATTTCAGTAAGACTAGTCAATCAGGTCTGATAGCATATGAAGTGATTCACATCCATAGTCGCCCATCCCTCCAGAAGCAGAGAAAGAGGTGCATTTTCTGTTCTAGAGAGCTGAGAATTGTTATTAGAATTTCACAGGGTTCAGGACTGTTTTGTTCCTTCTATTTACATATTTGCATTGTTATCAGCATCATGTATAGTGATTGCCTCCTTACTCCTACTTCACTTTGTATCAGTCTATATAATCTCAGGTTCTAATTGCAATCTCAAGGTGAAATTTGTCTCTTTGCAACTTCTATCTAATGCTTCTAGTTTAGCCCTCAGTATCCAAACAGAGCAAGTTTAATTATGCTTCCCTTGGTTCTTTTCTTTTTTCAGTCTCACATCTCCATTTGCTTGCATTGATCCACATAAGATACAGTCTCACAGTCCTTCACCATTCTGCTTTCTCTTCTCTTAATGATTTCCAATTTATTATCTTACCTAAAATGTAGATATTTGAACTGAATGCAATACTCTTGATCTGATCTGATCATGGTGGGAAACAGGAGCATTACTACCTCTTTAGTTTTGGATACTATGCCTTTCTTAATTCAGCCTATGATTGTACTAATATTTTGACTTCTATATCACAATGTTGACTTACATTGAATTTCCAATCCATTGAAAACTTATTTGCTTTACTTGTTCCCAGAGGAACTCCTACGTTCAAACTACTCAACTCCATCTGACTCCTATGACCATTTGTTTGGCTATTTCAATGATATTTATTTCCTAGTTTCACATCCAACCTCAATTCATCATGGATACTCAAGCAAGACCATTGGGAGTCATTTCCTGCAGCAGATATGATGCAGTCTTCCAACATGCAGAACAATGGGTCAGTGTGTCAACAGGTAGATTTCAATAGTGGGCCATATACTCTATCTGGGACTAAATCATCAGGACAGAAAATTGCAGACAATGTTACAGGAAGGAAAGCTGATAGACTAAGGGAGGAGGATGGTGAATGTGGAAAAATATCAATAATGTGGCTGGGAATGGATGAAAGTGATCACAAGGAATCATTTCTATATGAGACTGAAATGTGGAGGTTTTGATGAGAACTTCATAGGTCTCTTTTACCACATTATTTATCACAGAATTTTAGAGTTAGAAGTGAACTTACAGACCATTAACTCAAAGTCCCTCACTTTATAAATGTGCAAAGAGAAGTTGAGAGATGTAATGGTATAAATATAGTCGATATAGTATCAGTGGTGTTAGAACTAGAACTCGGATTTCCTGATCTTGATTCTCAGTATAATTTGTGTCATTATCCCACCACATTAATAGAAACATGAGATTTTAGAACTGGAAAGGCCCTGAGAAAATGGAATGTTACAAAATGGCTTGCCAGAGCTAGATTGGATCTTTGCATGCTAGAATATAGAATATCAGAGTTGGATGGAACCTTAGAACTAGAATGTTAGAGCATGGCCTGACAGAACTGGAAGGGACCTTAAATTACAAAAAGTTAGAATTTACAATGTCAGTTAGAGGGGACTTTATAATAGATGGTTTTAGATCTGGAATGGACTTTAGGACGAAGGATATTGGAACATAATATATTCTGATGATCATGTTCATGATGAAAAGGACTTTAGAACACAATCTAACTGTCCTATTTGAGAAACACAAGGACAGCTTGTCTGAACTATAAAGTGTATCAAGGAAGTAACATTAATCAGCTGGGAAGGCAGCCTGGAGAGAGGTTGTGAAGGCTTTAAATGCCTAACAAGGGAGTTTGCAATTGACCCCAGATTATGACAGGAAATCAATCAATCAGTCAGTCAATATTTATTAAGCGCCTACTATAGGCTAGGAGCTATGTTAAGTGTTGGGAAACCACTGGAGTTTATTGTTCAAGCAATTTTATGCATAAAACAAAGAAACTGAAATTCAGAAAAGAGATGAACCCAAGGTTACAGAGCAAGTAAGGTGGTCAGCAAGTAAGGTAGAATTCAAATCTAGGCCTTTGCACTCCAAATCCAGTACTCTCTCAACATTTAGCAGAGTTACTGGCACATAGTAGGTATGGACTTGACTCTCCACGATACCATGCTACCTCCATTTCATCATTTCAAAATCACAGTGCATTTTTAATCATTCAAATCCATAATTTTAATGTGAAAGAATTTTCTGTGGAAAAAAACACTAATACCTGAGATGTTTTCATTCACTTCTTACCTGAGATTAACAGAAACCAAAATGCTCTACAATTGTCTTTAGAGAAGCGGATGTGCCAGGGTTTCTCACAGAAGTAGATCTTCTGTACAGAAGGGGAAAATGATAAACATCATTGAAGAGGGGATTTTTCCCTTGATGAAAGTGAAACTGTTGGTTTGGTGAATCTTTAGAAAGTCACTTGTGTAAAAGCCAAGAACCATCATCAGCGGGTTGAGAAAACTTTTTGTAACATGAATTCTGGACCCTGGAAGTCTGCCAAATACTATTAGGTAAAATTAGGTTAAAAGATGTGACTTGGTCAGGTGTTTGTAGATAATGGGTCTATATTTAGGTGTTCCGTTTCAAACATAATCAAATTCCCATGGCTTAACACGGCTGAGAAGGCTTTATTTATTTATGAAAATGAGAACCCAGGCACCTTTTGAAATGAAAGCTGAAGGGTCATAGAGTGTGTAGGCTGATGCTGGATTACTTTGAAAATAATAAGAACTGCCTCTTCCACTGGGACCACTCAGGATCTGAAGAGATTACTTATGCATTTACTTCCAGCCACTGTGCATTTGGAACGTGGTACCCTTAGGAATAGCATTCAGGCTACCCCAGAAATGTTGACATGCTGATTGTGGAACGTCATCTCCGTAATAGAATGCATCATAATCTCATGCCCTCCACTATTTTTTAAACCCTAAATAGTTTCTAAAGGAGGAAAGGGGAACATGAAACTTACAGAATAAATTCCTAAACCAACATTTTTAACTTCAAAGTGGGGCAGAATATTTTATTTTATAGTCTCAATCAGGCTTAGTGAAGCCTGGCACATTGGTAAATTAAAAGTCAATTGTGTTTTTAAAATTGTATTTGGCCTTAAAGTTCTCATATTTGCTCATGATTTAAAATGTGCCTTCAAACCATATCTACTTCTTGGTTCCATTTGCTAATAGAGAGGGAAAGCATAGTAGAAGTATCAGGATAATTTGCAAGCTCCTAAATCTGGAATCCCATCCCTCATCATCTCTGTTGAAATCCTACCCAGCGTTCTTGGGTTTTATTTCTTCCATTACATACCTTAGCTAATAGCAATGTTTCTCGTTCCTGAACTTATGTTGCTTTGTTCATGTATCTTTTCATCTCAGGGTCCTGTGACCAATGATTACTAGACTCTAAGAAAATACTCCGTAAGATTTTGCTCAGGATGCAAAGAGTTAATGATCATTGAACATTGCTAAATCCTTAATCTTCTGAGCCTAAGACCTCAAGCATCTTATTAATTTTAGCCATCTAAACATAGGTAGGTAGTAGATAGGATACTGGGCCTCAAATTAGGAAGACCCAAGTTCAAATCTATCCTCAGACACTTACTAGCTGTGTGACCCTGGGCAAGCCACTTAACCTGTCTGCCTCAGTTTCCTCAACTATAAAATGAGGATAATAATAGCACATCTCAGGAGTGTTGTGAGGATCAAACAAGATGATATGTACAATGTGCTTAGCATAGTGCCTGGAAAATAATAGATACTAAATAATTGCTTATTCCCTCCCCTTTTCCCCATGTAGTGTATATATGGTTACATAACCTTTTCCCCATGGGCACACATAAAATGGAGAAATACAAATAAAGATGCACACAGGAAGTCCCCCTCCTCCACCTTTAGATTGCCATACTTACCAGGGCCCTTTCACAAAGAGGTGACCTTGCTCTATTACCAAAACTCTCAGCTCTGTGTTGTATAAGAGCTATTCTATCTCCTTTCCATCAGCTTGGGTGATGGAACTGGAGCTAGTTAGGGCTATTGACAGCACTTTATGTCTTCCTACCCTATGTTTATCCTCTCGTCACACTCTAATTTATATTCTAGTTATTTATAAATGTTATTTCTCACACTACTCATCTATAAGCTCATTGGGGTAGGAACTATAGTTATCCCTTCCACATCATGACTTTTTCCATCTTGGTTTTGATATATCATGGATCAGCACAAGAAATTAAATGGAAATTTTTGGGGAGTTTTGAGGATGCCACAGGCACACGTGAAGGTCAACAGATGATGTAGAGACTATGACCAAATGCTTAACTCATATTTTACAATAAGGTAATATAAAGACTCCATAAAAGAAAAAGAAAAAATCATATTTCTTCTCTGGTATGAAGGGGGAACCAACATGGATTTTCTAGATTGCAAGGGCTCCACACCCATAACCCTTATGATGTGGAAGGGATATATCTTATCACCATTTCTTCAATGTTCATATTTATATCCGTGGGTTTATCTTTGACTCTTCTATTTCCTTCACTTCTCATGTCCAAAGTATCATTTATCCCATTTCTATAATAGCCCCTGAACCAGTCCCTTTCTCCCTATTCCAGTGAACACTACCAGCTATAAACCCTCATTACCACTTGACTGAGTAAACACAGTATCTTCATTATAGTTTTGATTGCCTCCTTTCTCTTGCTACTTTAATCTATCCTTTAAACTAGAGATGAAACAATCTTTCTTGTATGTAGATTTGGACCTTTTCCTACTGTATGAAAACTTTCAGTGGCTCCTTAATGACTACTATGTCTGGTTGACACTCCTGTGGCTGACCATCAAGGACTTTCACGGTCTGGTGTCACTCTATATACTTGTTTTATACTACTCCCCTCCAAGACCAGGCCTTTCCAATCACTCCTTGTACTCTATGAAGGGACTATGTTCTTACCTCCATATCTGCTCACTATTCCCTTTGCCGGTCTTCAGCCTCTCCCTGTTGTCCGCTGAATTTCTTCTCTTTCTTAAACATTCAATGCAAAAGCTATTTCTTCAGTAAGCCTTTCTTCATTTCATCCTGGTGAGAATGATCTTTTTCATGGGACCTTACAAATCACTTTGTTTAGCACCTCTCCATTGAACTTACCATTTAATAATAGATATTAGAGACACCTGTATATGTCCACCTTTCATTCTAGACTTTAGGTAGGGCCCATGAAGTCAGGCACTTATCTTACCTGAAGTTTATATCTGCTTTAGTGCATGCTCAATCAAGAGCTGGTGATTTATAAATGTTTATCATGTATTGATATTATTTGTATTTTCCACCCCTTAGCATTCTCTCAAGTTATTTTCCTATCACTATTCTCTCCCCTTTTTGACTTTTCCCTATATTTTTGCCTCCATTTCCTCACTTTCCACTTTTCAGCCCCTTGTAATCTGGCTTATGAACCCATCAACCCACTGAAGCTTCTCTGTCCAAGGTCTTTTCACAGTCTGATCCTTGAACCCTGAAGTTTTTGACATTATTACTCACTTTCCCCTCTTGGTTAATCTCTTCTTTCTTAGATTCCATGGAATTGTTCTTTCTTTGCTCTTTTTGTGCTTTCCTGATATCTTCTTTTATTTTCTGGATCATGATCCATCTCTCAGTCTAATGTGTGGGTGTATCCAAAGTCTATCCCGAGACATTTGCTCTTTTCTTCTTATTCTCTTTCTGTATCTCTCTTTCATCAGTTCCCAAAGGTTCAGTCATGCATTTGCTGCCCAAATGTGCATTCCCAGATCTAATCTTATCTCCTTGAGCCTAACACCTTATTGACAAATGCTTAATTGACATTTCTTAACTGGATGTTCTTTGCTATCTCACACTTGACATGTCTAAAAAGCATTCATTGTTTTCCTCTCTAGACTTTCCGTCTCTCAAACATCTTTGTTTTTAACAAAGGCACCATCATCTTTTCATATACCCAATTGGACAACCTTGTAATCATCCTTGTCTTTTCCCTCTCCCTCACTCCCAATATATAGTCAGTTGTCAAGTCTTGTTAATTGTACCTTCATAAAAAATCTTACATTTGTATTCTCACTTTACTCCCATGACCACTATCCTCATTACCTCTTGACTGGACTATTAAAGTAGCCTCTGAAAGGTTCTCCATGCTTCTAAATCTTCCCACTCTCTGATCCATCTTTCCATACATCTTCTGTCTTATTAATATTCCTGTGACACAGATTTGACCACATCACTGCCTTGGTCAAAAAGCTTTAGTGACTTTATACTTCCTCTAGGATAAAGTAAAAATGTCTCAGAATTTCATTTAAAACCCTCTATAATTTGGACTCCACTTAATCTTACTGACATTTCACATTACTTACTTCCATGAACTCTGCTAGAGACTAACCATTTTGCTCATTGTTCCCTGAAGCAAATACTCTTTCTCTCATCAGTTACTTCCATGCCTTGGCACAGGCCTAGAATTCAGACTCTCCTTATTTCTGCCTCTTAGAATCCCTAGATTCCTCCTTGGACCACCAGGCATCTCATAGTAGAAGCCTTTCCTGATTCCTAAGGTGGTGTTTCCTCATTCCTCAAATTACCTTTCATTGCTTATCAGTGTACTTATTTAATTTCTCAATATCAAATCCTGGAAAGCAGTAGTTATCAAAGTTTTTTTTCTTTCTATTTCTGTGCCTAGAATAATGCTTTGCACTTAGTAGGTGCATGCATTTAAAAAACTGAATTGCATGGAGTTACTCCTTAATACATTTTTATTGAATGATTGGATGGCTGAATGGAAGGAGGGAAGTAGAAATAGTAGAATTAGTCCCAAATTGAGTTGAGAGGTAGAGAGAAATGAAACATAAGCTCAGTTTTTATTACCCTACTTGTCCTGCTGACAAAAGCATGACCACTGACTAATTTTGAGGAGAGTGCTGGGGACTTGTTATTTCTGCTCTTTCTTTTTCTCACTAATTTTTCTTCTGTAACTGTCATTAACTTTGCCTTTCCTTATACTATCTCTTTCACAGATGGAATAGTTGTTGCCTCCTTAGCTTGCAACTCTTGAAAGCCTTCCATGCGCCCTTGAAATTAACCAGACCAATATTTATTGAGAACCTACAGTCTGTAAGGATCTGTGCCACGTACTTTAGAGTATTTATTAAGTGGTAAATGAAAAGATGCAGCCAGGCTTGATATATGGAAAAAAAACTTCTTAGGAATGAGAAGTATCCCAAAAGGAATGGACCCTCTCCTTCTCTCAGGACATGGTGGGATCTCCCTCTTTGGAAGCCTTCACAAAAAGGCTACTTCTTGAGTTTGTTGTAGAGGGAATGCTTAATCATGGTTTGGTGGGAGCTGATAGTCAGTAGTGTCCCTTCCAAGTCTGTAATCTGTGATTGTAAGCATAACAATTTGGGAGACATGCTCCTGAGACTCCAGGCTAGTTTGAGGGCTGAGGAGGAGGGGAATAATATGTATGTGTGTATGTATGTATATATGTGTGTATACATACAGATATGTGCATGTATATATACATATATGTATGCATACACTCTCTATATATTTACATGCATGCATACGTATATAAAGAATTTCACAGGACATGGAAGCAAAGGTTAATTATTCTCTACATCTTTGGAGTGAGTAACCATATTTATGAGATCACAGATACATGGAAACAGAGGGAAGATATTTGAACCTGCTGTCCTTAGAGCCATTCACAAAGCTGACTGTGATCTTAATGATCATCTCAGTTCAATGCTATCATTTTTGTAGGTGAGAAAACTGACCTAGAGAGGGGAAGTGATTCCCTAAAGATTATATATCAAATTAAATAGTGGAACGAGGACTGGAACCAGGAGCCTCCTGGGTCGTGGCAGAGTATGCGCCCACAACATCATGCTGAGTCAGCAGAGATTGGGTTACCACTTTTGTACATACTATGTTTGAGATACAATGTGGGACAGGATGCTATGATACAGACCCAAGGAAATTCAAATTACTTCTCCATCTTTCCTTCCCACAGGGATATTGTTGGGGTAGTTTACTGGAGGCAACTTTGCTTCTAGGTGTATTGACCAGAAACTTCGTCATGGCCCCTTTGGGTAAGAAGTAAGAACTTTTGTATGGAATGAGCAAGAAGCTTCTGAGACCCCATGGAAACTGCTTGCAGGTTGTTTTTACCTGGCAAACACTGAATTTGTTTTTAGTACAAGTCTTTTGTTTATCTAAACATTCAGGATCTAGTTTATGGCACTAGATGTGGAATCACTCCTAGGCCAAATTCCAGCAAGGCATTCAAGTAGAGATGTCCATCATGCAGTTGGTAATACAGGGATGTACTTCAGGAAAGAGATTAAGTTGGATATAGAAATTTGGGAATCATCTCTCTAAATAATTGATTTATTTTCTCTCTAAATAATCTCATCCTAGAAAGATATTGCTATCAGCAAGAGAATGTGAGCGTAGAGAGGTAAGAGAAGGGTTAGGATAAAACCTTGGAGGATAATCATATATAATCCAGAAAAGAGGATTGAGAAGTGTTCAGATAGGAAGGAAGGGAAATCAAGGGCTTAGGACATGGGTTGGACCTTGGAGGAAAGGCAGAAATCAGATTGGTCAGAGTACAGAAGAAAAGGTCTTTCCAAGTAGGTAGCAGAGTATATGAAAAGCTGTAGAAGTAGAAATTAATAGATCGATACACATGTATTAAATGCCTATTATATTCTAGGTGATGGGGACACCAATGAAAAAGTGAGATAGGCCCCACCTTCAAGGAACTAGTATGTTTAAATTAGTCACATTTTTTTCTCAGGTTGAAACCAAATCTTTCTTTTTAAAACTCAGAGCACTTTATAAACTTTAAATCATGATGGATTTAAAGATAGAAGAGATCTCTTATAAACGATCTTGTCCATACTTTTATTTACAGATAAGAAAACTGAGTCCCAGAGAGTCTATAGGAGGTGGTGGGTTCCCTCTTACATTGAACCCAAATTTGTTTCTCTGAAACTTTCAGTACTTTATGAGGTTTCAATTGCTCTGGCACAGGATCACAGATCTGAGTGGAAGGCATCTGGAACATCACTGAGTCCAAGGGAGGGCTGGCTGGCCACCGGTGGGAGGTATTTTGGAGGGGATTCTTCTTTCCGTTCAGGTTGGACTAACTGAACTTGGAGCCCCCTTGTGACTGAGCTGCTGTGATTTTGTGAAAGAGAGAGGTTTAACCAGAAATTAGTACATCCACTGAAAGTTTGATGGGACTAGATTTAGCCAATAATGTTATTGAGAGACAATATGATTATAAAGTGGTCCCACCTGAAACACCAGATACTGGAGGGCAAAGTAACTCACAGGGACTGTATAAGCAATCAACTGCTAAGTGACACAGTAGAGAGAAGGCTGAGCCTGCCTGTAGCCTGGAAGACCTGAATTCAAATTAGCTATGTGACCCTGGGTAAATCAATTAATCATTGTCTAGCTCAGTTTCTTCTACTGCGGAAAGGGGATAATAATAGCACCTATATCATAGAGCGATTTGTAAGATTCACAGTGCCCAGCACACAGTAGGCAGTGACTAAATTCTTTTTTTCCATCTTTCCTTACTGCTCACCCTTAAGATACTCATCTGTAATATTATACTCATTATAGAGATGCTGAAAAATATTTACAGAAAATTTGAATGCCAACTATAGTTTGAATGCCTCCCATTCTACTACCCTTTCAAAAGATCATGATATGATGAAACAAAATGCCAAGGAGGTGTTTTTAAATATTGATTCTAAATTGTTTCCCAAACCACATTTATTTGACGAACCATGTTTGAGTAGAGGAGGAACCTCCAAGTTAAACAACTTAATTCTCTGATATAGAAATAGAAACCTTTGTCTATGCCCCTATCACCTTTACCATTCCTGTTCTCATTTAGTCTCGGAAACCAATTAGGGTCAGGCTAGGTTAATACCTGGTTGGGAGATTACCTAGGAATTCCATGTGCTGTACACTTTAAATATTGAACTGGTCAGTGAGTTTTGCCAGGAATAATAGAGAATGGAGTAATTGTCCTGGGTTTAGAAATTGGCAAATGTTCTCTCAGTTTTCAAAATGGAGAAGATGGATATCTCAAATTGTATGCCAATGAACTTGACATCACCAGTTCTGAGTACCAGAATTGGAAGGGACCTTACAAACCATTGATTTTGATCCCCTCATTTTATCAGTGAGGAAACTGAGACCTATAGAGGTTTACCCAAAATCATACAACTAGTAAATGGGATACGAATCCATATCCTCTTGATTCTGTTGTCTATCTGCTATACCACTTTGCTTCTCAAAGGGTGATTACTAAGAGTCAATGTGGGTTCACTAAGAATAAGTTCTCCTCCTACCCCTCTATGACTACTAGTTAATTAGCAACAGCAAGCACTTAAGTAACTACTATGTATCACTCACTGTGCTTTGTCAGATTTTATGCCATAAGAGGCAGTATTTTTGTATGGTGGAAAGCACACTGGACTTGGGAGACAGGAGATCTGGATCCAAGTTCCAGTTTTGATAATTTCTATATGTGTGTTTGGGAAAGCCACAAACTTTTGGAGACATTTTCCTTTGTTATATGGGGTTAGTCTCACAGGATTATTTTGAAACATGCTCTTTGTAAATCTTAAAATAATATGCTGATATAACATGATTATTATAAGATTTGAGCAAGATATTTGAACTACTGGTGCCCAGCTTGAAGGAAAAAAATGATAGTGGGGAGGTGATGGCTGTCTGCAAGTATCTGAAGGGTAGTAGGCCACTTGTTGCACAGTGGATGGAGTGCTGAACTTGGAGTCAGGAAGACTTGACTTAATTTCAAATTTGGCCTCAGGTACTTGCTAGATGTGTTACCCTGGGCAAGTCACTTAACTTCTGTTTGCCTTAGTTTCTTCAGTTTTAAAATGGGAATTGTAATAGTACCCACTTTGCAGGATAGTTGTGAGGATCAGATGGGATAATATTGGAAAGAGCTTACCAAAAAAACAAACAAACCCGTTTAACACAGTGTGGCAAATAGTAGGAATTATATAAGTGCTTAACCCCTTCCCAAGATGAAAAGGTATTAGATTGTTCTTGTTGTGTTAGTCCTGTAGAAGAGAATTGAGATTTATGGGTATAAATTACAGAGAAACAAATTTCTGTTTGTTGTTCAACCCAAGGCAATACAACAAACATTTATTTTTTTTAAAACTTATTTTATTTTTAGTTCCGGATTCTCTTTCTCCCCTCCCTTCCCTTTTATACTCCACCTTTTGAGAAAGCAAGAAATATAAAACCCAGTCAGGTGGCACAATAAATAGAACGCCAGATCTGGAGTTAGGAAGACCTGAGTTCAAATTCAGCTGTAAACACTAATTAGCTGTGTGGAGTAAGTCTCTTAGCCTCTATTTGCTTCAGTTGCCTTATCTGTAAAATAGGGATAATAATAACATCTACTTTCCAGAGTGCTGTGAGGATCAAATGAGATAATTGTAAAAAAATTAGCATAGCCTCTGGCACATAATAAGCACTATATTAATATTAGTTATTATTAAATATTAAATAGTAATAAAAATTAATTTCTGTATTAGTCATGTTTTGGAATAAAAAAAGGAAAAATAAAGAAAGGAAAAAATGCTTCAGTCTACACTCTGATTCCATCAATTCTTTCTCTGGAGGTGGATAGCATATTTTATCATGAGTTTTTTTCCAATTGTGCATTGTATTGATCACAGTTGCTAAGTCTTTCAAGGTTGATTATTTTTACAATATTGCTGTGATTGTGTAAATTATTTTTCTGGTTCTGCTCACATCACTTTGTATCAGATCATGCAAATCTTCCCAGGTTTCTCGGAAACAATGCCATTCATCATTTCTAATGGATGACGCAATAGTATTCCATCATATTAATTCACTACAGCTTGTTTAGCCATTTCCAAGTGATAGGCATCCCCTCAGTTTTCAATTCTTTGCTACGTAAAAAGAGCTGCTATAGATATTTTTTTATATACAGATTCTTTTCCTTTGATTTCTTTGTAGTATAGAGCTATTATTGATATTGTTGGGTCAAAGGGTATATATAGTTGAATAGCATTTTGGACATAAGTCCAAATTGTTCTCTACAGTGGTTCATTCACACATTCCCTCTAGCATTTGTTGTTTTCCTATTATAACATTCAAGTCAGTTTCAGAGGTGTGAGGTGGTACCTACAAGTTGTTTTGCATTTCTCTAATTATTAGTGATTTGGAGCATTTTTTAATATGACTATCGATAACTGATTTTCTTCCTCTGAAAACTGCCTGTTCATATGATTTGACCTTTAATCAGCTGGGGGATGACTTTTATTTTGATAAATTTGTCACAGTTTTGAGAAATGAGACCTTTATTAGAGAAACTTTTCCCCCTGCTTTCCTGCTTTTCTTTTTATTTTGGCTACGTTGATTTTGTTTGTGCAAAAACTTTTTGATTTTATGAAATGAAAATTATCTATTTTACTTACCATGAACTTCTTTATCTCTTGTTTGGTCATAAGCTTTCCCCCATCCATAAATCTGAGAGGTAATTTTTCCCATCCTCCTCTAATTTGCTTGTGATATCACTCTTCATGTTATAATCAAGTATCCATTTTGAGATTATCTTGATTTATGGTGTGAGGTATTGGTCTATGCTAGTTTCTGCAGCCTACTTTCCAGTTTCCCCAGAAGTTTTCATCAAATAGTGAATTCTTGACCCAATAGCTGAGTCATGACAAACATTTCTGAAAGGCCTATTATATCCAAGGTGTTGATCTAGTTGTTAAGGATGCAAAGATAAACAAAGGAACCTGAAATTTGTTTGATCTTCAAATGCCAATTGGAAAGGAGAAAGGATTCCATTAACTAACGTTCCTTGTGAACCGGTAAAATAGACTAAAGGCAAATGTTGCTTTTTCTACAATATATTTGTATACAAACATACATTTTTTATAACTAGAAAGTGCTGGTAGAGTTATTTTTTTTGTGTTTTAATTTCTGAATATACTGGAAGCTTCATAGGACAGAGATTGTGTGTTATCTAAACTTTGCATCTCTTCTAGCACCTAGCATAGTGTTCTGTGTGGAGTTACTTAATCAATATTTGCTGAATGAACAAGGAAATTCCTATTCTGATGGGAAAAAAATGCCCATTACCAGGCTCTACAATCTTGAAATCAAAGCATAAAGACCTGAAAAACCAGATCTGTCCTATAAAAATGGTACCTCCAGTCACTTTGCCAAGGATGAAGGAAATTAGGTCAATTTAAAAACGAAAAATACTAAATGAAACTTTTCAAAACTTTATCAAAATGTGTCTAAGTAGGGTCAAAGAAGTGTGTGTACTATGATTCATCCATTTTTTTTTTTTCTCAAGAGAATTCAAGGAAGACCCTAGCACATTGTGTAGGTGTATTTATGGGAGGAGGTGGACAAAAGTTGCACAGGAAGCAGATAGATGGAAGGGCTCCAATTTCATCATAACCTGGCTACCTCTAACTTTCCAGTCTCTTAATACCTTATTCCCTTGCATATACTCTCTGAAACAGTGACATTGGACTCTTTGCTCTTCCACATACGAGGCATTCCTTCTCCCAACTTTGTGCATTTTTACTGGCTGAATCATGTATCTGGAATTTTCTCCCTCCTTACCTGTTGCCAATCTCCCTTCAGGTCCCAGTTAAAATCTCACCTCCTGAAAGAAGCTTTTCTGGATGCTTAATACTTGTGTCCTCCCTCTGAAATTACCTCTGAGTTATCCTGTATATATGTTTCTATATTCTTATTTGCATGTTGTCTTCCATAATAGGTTGTGAGCTCCTTGAAGGTAGGGGCTGTATTTTTTTTTTCCTTTATGTCCCTAGAGCTTGGCATAGTGCCTAACATATAGTAAGTGCTTAACAAATGTTTGTTGACTTGACTTGAATTTATTTGTTTCAGCAAAGGGAGTACTCATATCTATGATACCACATACTCATTGTAGTTTGGGAGAGTTAGCAATGGGCTCTTCATAGGGAAGCAGAAGATTCATCTATTCCTAAGGAATGGGGAACTCTTCTCTTCCTGAGTTCATTGTCATAACTATTCCAAGACCCTCCTGTAAGTGAAATGTAAACTCTTCATTTTAGGAGGAACTGACAGACCATATAGTTCAATCCCATCATTTCACATATGTGAAAATCAAGGAAGTAAAATGAACTGTGCAAGGTCACACAGTGGCTTTGCATCAGAACTGGGAGAGGAGGAGGGCAGTTTAGTCAATACACATGTATTAAGTGCCACCTATTTGCCAGGCGTTGTGGTAAGCACTGGATTACAAGTAAAAGCAGAAAGAAAGACAGTCCCTACCTTTACATTCCAATGGGGAAAGAAAACATTTAAAAGAAAGCTGAAAAGGAGTTCACTCACTTTTCCAAGTTTCAGCTGGCCTATATTCAACTGCTTCCTTTTTAGTTTAGTCTTCCTTGACTCTGCTCAACTGAAAATGAGCACAGAATTCTCCTGTTTCTTTGAACCATTTGCATTGTGCTTGTATTCCATTTTCTGTTACAGTCACATTATTATGCTTTATTTATATTAGACTAGGGAGCTGTCTGTTGGCCCATTGGATCAAGTGATGTGCCTAGTCAGAAAGACTTATGTTGCTGAGGTCAAATCTGGCCTCAGTTACTTAATAGTTATGTGACCTTGGGCAAGTCACTTAAACCTGTTTGCCTCAGTTTCCATATCTGTAAAATGAGCTAGAGAAGGAAATGGCAAATCACTCCAGTATCTGCACCAAGAAAACCCCAAATGGGGTCATGAAGATCAGACATGACTGAAAAATGACTGACCAATTGAATACTACACTAGACGCAAAGCTCCATAAGAGTAGAGACTAAATTTAAGTCACTTTCTTGTTCCCCAATGCCTAGCATATAGCACATTGCACAAAGGAAACCATGAGTAGATATTTACTGAATGGATAAATGGGTAAATGAATGACTGTGGAGTAAGGAATTATACATGAAGAGGGGCAGGTACATTTAAAGAAAATACACAGTGCCACCCATTCCACTTCCTATTTCATTCTTTTCAGCTGATATTGCAACATTTATGTGGCATGGTGATATTACAAAAATGTTCTTCCCTTGATCCCCTCTCCCAAAGCCTCCCCGAAATAAGCAATGAATGAAGTTCTTTGTTTCATGTCACTTCCTCAGTAGCACCTATGCTAAGAATTTGTGTTGAAAAACATGACTCATTCTCTTTTGGATCTAAGCACCAGGAAATGTAAATAGCTAATGCCTCTGGAAGAAGTATGCTCCAGCATGTGTGGGAATGGATTCAATACTTATGTGAATAGACCTGCTCTCTACAATGCCTCCTCCCCCTGCCTCCCAACAGCTCCCAACATGAATATTTCCTTGAGGTATCACCATTTACTGAGTAAAGCTTTCTGGTGCAATTGTCAAATACTTAATACAAGTGATATCCAATTCCTTTGTACATGGGTATGCATTGAATTGTCTCAGTTTAATTATTAACTAGATCGTGGGTTTATTGTTTGATAGATATTTCCTATTTAGGAAAAGGCAGAGAGTGAAAGCAATTTAGATAGAACACAGAATAGTGAAGGGGCTTGGAAAAAAATCTCACTTTCACAGACTCAGATACAAATGACTTCTAATGCAACTTAATATAAAGAAATTCCCTTGGTCTGCCTACAATATGAAGAAAAGTGGTCCAACTAGATTGAAGGCATCTCATTATCAGGACACATGGAGGAATACTTAACAAGCCATCCCCTGGAAAGTGCCCTCTGTAGGCAAACCTACAGCATGCTATAATAAATGTATACCCAAGGACCCAATGGGGTTGAATGATCTAATTACAATATGAAGATATATGGATGTCAATGAGTCAGAGTGCTGGTCATTCACAACACATGCTGAGGCAGAGTTGATATTTACTTTGGATGAGCCCAATTGTGCAGTGGATTCTTCATTAGACAATGAAAATCAGAAAGTTTTGCTAGGCATGCCTCTGTATTTCTTTGACTTCATCTGTAGTCTTTAAATCCTTCTAGAAAATATACCTTAAGGTATTTATAGAGGTCTTTTCAGAATTGTGAGTCCAAGTAAGGCCTCTAGAAATAATCTAGACCAGTATTACTGAAACTGATCTGGCCATGGAAAACATCTGGGCTTCAAATATCTTGATTAGATGCTCAAATTTTTGTGTAAACACATGCATATGGGGGCAACCTCAGTAGAGAGAGGGAATGTCTTTGGAATTAGGGAGAACTGGAAAATTATGGAACAACATGGAAGAAATGAAGTTCACATAAAATGTTCCATAGAATATTATTAATGCAAAATTATTTAATCTTAAAGGGAAACTTAGTAATAACATTACTATTTTGCAGGGATCATAGATCTAGAGCTAGAAAACACTTCAAGGGTTATTTAGCTCAACTCCTCTTATTTTATAGATGAGGAAACTGAGGCCTAGGGAGGTTGTTACTTGTCCAAGACCACACAGGAGGTCAACATCTGAGGCAGCTTTTGAACTCAAGTCCCCTCTCTTTAACTTACTAGTGGTGAGGCATCATTGTATCATGCTGCCTCATTTTCTTATAACTCATTGTTTTGCACCAAGTAGAATATCAGCCAGGTTTGCAAAATGGTAATCAAATCCAGCATTATTGGTAGGCAAAATTGAACCGAAGTCATCTTTTGCTATTTCTCAGCAATAAGTACTAGTAAAGAGAATCTCATCACTTCTCTCTGCAAGAAGTTGCTGTGGTTCACAACCAATGCTGTCACTGAGTTCTTCCTCATATAATGCCTTATATTTGTTTAGCACTTTACAGTTTTATATACATTATCTCATCTGTTCCATACTCAAAATAGCCCTGAGAGGGCAAAACAGATATTCTTATTTTCACTCCACAGATAAAGAAACTGAAACATGGGAATTAAATAATTTAGACAAGTTCACTAAGCTAGAAAGTGAGGCATTAAGATAATAACCATGACATGTTCACAAGCTGGTCTTGTTGAACTTAGAATCTTCATCAATTTTCATCTTTGCCATTTATATGTGTTTTATATTTTACAATGTGCTTCCATCCATCCACCCACCCACCCATCCATCCATCCCTCTCTCTCTCTCATCTATTTGCCTATCTATAATAAAACCAACAATAATAATAGCTAATATTGATATAATATTTACTATGCATCAGGTACTATGCTAAGTACTTTAAAATTATTAACTCATTTGATCCTTACAAGAACTCTGGGAGTTGTTATTATTACTATTTTAGAGATGAGGAAATTGAGGCAAATAGAGGTTAAGCGACTTGCCCAGGTTCAAACAGTTAGTAAGTGTCTGATGCCAGATCTTCTTGATTCCAGGCCTGGAACGCTATCCTTTGAACCATCCATCCATCCACCCATCCATCCATCCATCCATCCATCCATCCATCCATCCACCCATCCATCCATCCACTCATCCATCCATCCATCATCTATCTATCTATCTATCTATCTATCTATCTATCTATCTATCTATCTATCTATCTGTCTGTCTGTCTGTCTGTCTGTCTGTCTGTCTATCTATCTATCTATCTATCTTTCTATCTAATCTATCTATCACCTCATTTGATTCTTGCAAGGTCTTAAAAATGTACCTATTATTGTATCTAGTTTTTATATATGAAGAAATTGAAGTTCAGAGATCATGCTCAGGATCACAAAGCTGGTAAATGGGTGGAGATGGGATTAGAACTCAAGCCTTTTGGCTCCTTAGTCTGGTCTCTTGTTGCCTCTCACCACCACCATTACCACTATCTCTTCTTCTCTCCTCTTTTTCCTCCTTCTCTGCTCTTCTTCCTTCTCCTCCTCTTCCTCCTCCTTTTCCTCTGCTTGCTCTTCTTTCTCCTCTTCCTCCTCCTTTTCCTCTGCTTGCTCTTCTTTCTCCTCTTCCTCCTCCTTTTCCTCTGCTTGCTCTTCTTTCTCCTTTTCCTACTCCTTTCACTTTCTCCATGATCATTTCCACCATTACTATCAAGATTTTATCTTTAGCGCAATCATCACTATCTTTGTATAATCAACATCAATATGATGATCATTGTTCTGGGCTAACCCTGACTCCAAGTCAGTTCCTTGGTAGTTTAGGTTCATTATGGGAACCAAATAAGACACTCCTAGATCATCTAACAGTTAACAAGCAATTAACTTAGAAATAGCAAGAGAAGGATCAGTAAAGATAGGCATTGAAGATGCCTCAAGTTGATTCAGCTGAGTAAAAGCTCTTTTGCTTGAGTTATCTATTTTCATCCACTAGCCATACATTGGAGAGTGAAAGGAGCTCTTCATGGCTACTTTATACTCAGCCAATCAGAATGTGATGCCAATAGGCTTAACCTTTAGTCTCTTGATCCAACTAAATCTTAAGAATGTTCTCAATATCTTTTAAGCAAAAGCTAGCTAAACATGCATGGGATTAGAGATGATGATATTTACAATAGAAATTATTACCATAATCAGCATAACCACCAGCACCATCCCCACCACATTCATCGCTTCTACCGTCACCACCATTATTGCCACTGCCATCGTCACCACCATCCATTCTGAACCATAACTGCTATCATCTTCACCACCATAACTGTTGGCATTGCTGGCACAATCATTGTAATCATTGCTGTCACTACCATGATCTTCATCCACATAACCCTCTCCATCACATCACTGTCATCATCACCGTCAACACCAAAAGCAGTAAAGTAGCAAGATTATTAAGAGACAATCTACTTACGAGTGTAAACGATACACAAGATAAGTAAATCAACAAAGCTCTATTCTCTTTGTTGTTGTTTAGCCATTCCAGTCATGTCCAACTCTTTATGACCCCTTTTGGGGGTTTTATTGGCAGAGATACTGGAGTGCTTTGTCATTTACTTCTCTAGCTCATTTTATAGATGAGGAAACTGAGGCAAACAGAATTAAATGGCTTGCTTAGAGTTACATAGCTTGTAAGTGTCTGAGACCAGATTTGAACTTGGGTCTACGTAACCATGGGCCTGACACTCTATCCACTGCACCATTAATTTTGAATACATACAGTATTTGAGTAATAAAGCACACATCTAGGGTTGAAGAAAACATTCAATGGATATGGATGATAAACAAACCCACAGTTATAGGACTTTGACATCTTGGCTCAGCAGTGGTGCATGAAGCAGGGCTTTCTAATCAAACTTGACTTTATCCTCTCCTAGGATAAATGCCCCAGGTCACAAGGGAAATTACAGTGTTTACTGGGCAAGCCACTTTCCCTCTCTAGGCTTTGTAAAAGGAGAGGGGATGATCTGCATGTTCCTGTGCTCTCTTATGGCTCTAAAACTTTGGATCATTCACTTTGGGAATACGAAACGTGGCTCAGTGAAGGAACAGCTTCCTTTTGGAAGCAGGAAGTATCGACGTTTCTGAAATCATCCTAATATACCAGAGATAACACAAAGCTTGGAGTTAATGGATCTCTTTGTGTTGACTCACCATTTACTAGCTTTGTGCCCCAGTACAAGCTACTGCATCTCTCTATACTTCAGTTTCTCCGTTTCTCAAGTGTTCTCTTGTGTTCTCTTTGGTGCACCACACAGCAGAGTGAGGAAGGTGTGTGTAAATTGTAAAACATTATTCAAACGTGAGTTATAATTATTACTATCTTTGAGAAGATTGCCCAGGTTACTTCTGAGATCTTAGAAACATGACTAAAGAGACTGGTAATAAAGACCCATGATGATGCAATTCACTATCTCTTGTTTAAATTCATTCTGTGCTATAGCCTGAAGCCTTGAAAAAGATCTTTCCAAGTAAAATACAGTATTACCTTCTCTAAGCTTAGAAGGTTTGCATGAGGACAACTCAAGTTTATGCTGGTACTCTGTAACAGCCTGTGAAAGAATGTGGTCTGACTTCTGTATGGGGTGAGGAGGAGAGAAGTGTTGAGAGTTATGGAAGGGACATTTCCCAGGAGACTGAGGAATGGGGGAGGAGGAGAAGAGAAATCTAGAAATGTTTCTTTCAAGTGGAACTTCATTCTTAGCTTTAGAATCATAGAATTCCAGAAATAAAAGGGATTTCAGACAGTATCCCATCAAAACTCCACCGATATCAAAGTAGGATAATGTCAGTGATAAATGACCTTCTGCTTGAAGTCAGTTAAGTGTCTCTGGGCCTGGAGTCAGGAAAACTTGAGTTCACATGTGGCCTGAGACATATATTAGCTATATGATCTTGGACAAATCACTTTTGTGTGACTTAGTTTCTTCATTAGTCGAATGGGGATAATAATAATGCCCATCTCTGTAGGATGTTGTGAAAATCAAATGAGATAATAATTATAAAATTCTTGGCACAGTGCCTGGTACATATTAGGTGCCGTATAATCTTTCCTTCCTTCTTTTTTTGACGTTTTTGACCTTCCTACTTGAACATTTTATTTTAGTCAGAATAGTCCCCAAATATACCTAGCTCATTCTTAATCTGAGCCTATGCTTACACTGGTCTCCCTAGGTGGGATCTCTTCTCCCTCTTTACTAGCTCTCTAAATTCTTTGTTGTTGTTCTGTTGTTTCATTCTTGTCCTACTTTTCATGACCCCATTTGGAGTTTTCTTGGTAGAGATACTGGAGTGGTTTTCTATTTCCTTCTCCAGCTCATTTTACAGATGAGGAAACTGGGCCAAACATGATTAAGTGACTGGTCCAAGGTCACAGAAAAGTGTCTGAGTCAGATTTGAACTCAGGTCCTCCTGCCTCCCGGTCTGGCATTCTATCCATTGTGCTACCTAACTGCCCATCCAAGTCCTACTTATCCTTTTAATGACCAGCTGTAATTCTGCTCCACAGAGCACTCTTTGAAACCTTGCGATCCACAGTGATTCTTCCTTTGAGTAACTATAAAGTTATAGTCTAGAATAAATCCCTGAAGGTTGACAGTCAAATGTTGTTCTTATCTATATATTATCTGTAATTCTTTCATGTTAGTAAGTCTTGTCTTAAGTACTGTAGGCTGGAAATTTTTGAGTTTGAGGGCAACATCTTAAAGTTTTTGGTGTTCTAACACCAATGCCCCAATTCAAATCCTGTCTCAGGCACCCCCTAGCTATGTGACCCTAGACAAGTCACTTAGTATCTCCCAATCTGTTTCTTCATGGGAATAATAATAGAACCTACTTCATACAGTTCTTGCAAGGATCGAATGAGATAATGAGCTCTTGGCAAACCTTGAAATACATTATTATTATCATTATTCCCCTATTAGAATGTAAGCGCTTTGTAGTCAGGGACTATTTTTGCCTTTCTGTGTATCTGCCAAACTTAGCATGGTGCTTGTCATGTGGGAAGGACTTAAATGCTAGTTGACTTACAACTGTCATGCCTATACTATGCATTCAATTAATATTTACGGGAAAACTAGTGAAGCACTAAGACACACAGCAAACTGGCATAGAGGAGGAATTTGTATTGGAAAAAAAGTTTCATGTAACATTGTTGATATAAGAAATATTTGGTGCTGTTTAGTGTTTTAACGGTAATATAGCAATGATATGTATGTATACACATATTTATGTATATGTGTATGTATATATATATATACATATATATATATACATACATACAGAGAGAGAGAGAGAGAGAGAGAGAGAGAGAGAGAGAGAGAGAGAGAGAGAGAGAGAGGAGATCTTAGAGGTCATCTAATCCAGGTGCTTAGCAAAGACAAATATCATTATTTTTTACATCATCCATTATTCTTCAATGTCTTCTTCATGCCTCCTTATCATTAGCCTAAATAATCAGGAATTGAATCTAGTCTTTTGGAACATTAGATGTCTTGAGGAAATATTTTTAGTGACTTCTGGTGTTTGGCAGACTGAGGAGAGCCTGAATTGCCTAGTTCTTTGAAGATCTGTGAGAGAACACTGTCAGCTGAATTCCCAACAGACCTATCCTCCAATTCTTTCTTCTTGCCAATTTGCAACCCTTTGGTCCTAGTCAGGAGGAGTTGGATCCAGCTGGATCTCATCCACATTCTGGCTTTTCTGGGAATGACAATAGTGACATTGTCGAGGTCAGTGGCACACACAACATGATTCTGGATGTCCTCTGCATGCCTGTGGCATTTCTGTTGCAGAACGTCTTGCCTTTCCCCTTACAGGTCTCACTGAGGAAGACTAAACTGCTGGACTAAGCACCACTGTAAACCTCAAGCTGTGAAGAGAGTTGGAGCTCTTTGAATAAATCTGTTTTTTAATAAATGTTTCCTTGAGAATAATCATGTACCCTACAAAGGGATTCTTAACCTTCCAAACTGACCTTGTGTACCATACCAGGTTTGGATGCCATCTTCTCTCAAACTTTTCCTTGATCTTAATTCTTCTTTCCCTGAATCTTTAATCCCACTTGGTTGGACATCTCCCATGACACTTTTCACATTCCAACTTGCATTCTAGCTATGTTTATTGTTACTAGAAAAAAAGAGAAAAAGATAAACCTTATAGACTAGTGAGCATGGAAATAGAACCCAGTGAATATAACTGATTAATATTTGATAATCCCACCCTCAAGAAGTATTAGGGAATGGAAACAGTAATCAATAAGAAATGATGAGCTTGATGACCTTAGAAAAACATGGATAATCATATGAAATAATACAGAGCAAAATGTTGTATACAGTAACAAAAATATTGCTTTAAAAAGAACTTTTGAGTGACTAGGTCATTTTGACTATTATAAATACACAAATGAACTACAAAGGATATATGAAAGAAAATGCTTTCTACATCTAGAGAAGAAACTGATAAATAGAAGTATATATAGAAGTATGTACACACACACATACACACACATGTACATAATTGTGTCTAATGGTAGCCATCAGTTGGGAGAGAGGGAAGAAAAAAGGGAGAAAAAAGAAAGTTACATGATAACTTGATTATTTAAAAGGAATAGTAACTTGTACATAATAGATTTGGAATTTCATGTACAATCATAATTTTTTCTATTCTACTGTCGTAGAAATTCTTGTTTTATTTCTTAAATTCAGAATAAAATAAAATTTAAAAAAAACTGCTAAGAAACTTACATGGTTCTTTGGTGAAAAAATGGGTTTGGATTCACCCTTCATGCCATAAACCACAGTAAAAATAGTTGAATCAATGATCTAAATATATATATTTTGAAATCATCAACCTCTCTCAGACTAGAAGATAAAGAAATCATATATTTACCTCGGCAGTGGAAAGAAGGGGATTTGTTTTGTCTATTAAACAAATAGAAGAAGTCCCTGGAGATTGGATTGATGGTTTTGATTAGGTATTCTCGTTATTTTTGCACATTTCTTATATGCCTTCTGCTAGTCTCCATTGACTATAAACTCTGGGAGATCATACATTGTGTTGCTTTTCACCTGTTTATCCTGTTTGGCACCTAATATCATGACCAGTGAGAGTATAGCTGCGGTGGCAGGAAACCTGCAGCCTCTAAAGGGCTATGCTTGAGGACTTAGAGGATCACGTGTGACCCGACCCCTGAGGCCACAGGCTCCCCACCTCTGGGGGATAGAAAGCCATTTTTAGAGCCAAAAAGACTTGGATTCAAGATCCACCTCTAACACATACTGAGCAAGAAATTTAAATTCTCTAAGACTGCTACAGAGTTATGTTTGAACAGTACTGGCAGAGGGAAGTTTTCTCACCTCAGAGTCCTTTATACCAATAAAATTACAGGTTCAGTACACATCAATATGTCCTATGGTACCTAGCATATCCTAGACGCTTTAAAAATATTGATTGAATTTATTACCTCATGTAGGCCATGAGGTGTTGAAGTTCACAATCTTGGAAATAGTCATCCAGAGCAAGGCTGGGCATATCTTTGATGAACAAAAAATGCTTCCTATTGAATGCAGAACTGGAGGAAATCTTCAAGGTCATCTAGTCCAGTTCCATTGTTTTATAGATGAGAAAACTGAGGTTCAGATAAGTTCTATTTGTTCAACATCATACAATTAGTAGCGGAACAGATATTTGAACTCAAGTCTTTGGCCTGCCATACTGTTGAAACATTCCAGATCTAGCAAGTTGTTGCATTGTAGAAATTTTTGGGTCACAAGTCCTAAAATGACCATTCCCTAGTAAGGAAATTGTTGAACTCTGATGAAACAAGTCATAGGGATAGGGACTGAACTATGATCTTATTGATACAGGGAACATCTAGGTGATTAAATTCCCTCCATCAGTGCAGATCTGGCACCTTTTCTGCCGTTTATAGTCTCAGAGAGTTATCTAGAGAAGTGAGAGACAGAGTGATTTATCTCTAGTTACAGAGCTTGTATGTGTCAAAGGTGGGACTTACAGTACATATGAAAACTTACTGTCTAAGGCAGACATTGCCTCTAATTCTTTTCTCTATTACATTGTACCTACTCTTGCAAAGTGCCTAGCACATCTCTGCCTCTGTGTCTTTCCCTCTTTCTCTCTGTTTATGTATCTATTTCTATGTTTCTATATGTACGTATGTATGTTTCTGTTTTCTCTTTGTGTACATATATTTATCGAGCTACATATTTCTATGTTTATGTAGCCACATCTCTATACATATGTATTTATATTTCCCTATTTTATGTATCTGTATCTATTTATATCTTCATTGTCTTTATCATCTATCTTTACTTTTGTCTATATGTATGTTTGTATCCAATTTAATCAAATCTATTCTATCTCTATGCTCTTTTTTCTCCCTTCTTTCAATAGCCCATATTCTCATGTCACCACTTACTACATCAATCCAGTTTTTCTGTACACTGGAGTGGGTGAACAGCTGGTGTCCTGCCTGGGTGACTTATTAGCTTCAACTGCTGATTTCCTGGTGTCACAGATCAATTACCCATCCTCCCTATATTGTAACACTTAGCCTAGTATGACAAGCACAGAAGAAAACTGTGGCCCTTTTTTGCACACCTATAATATATCACCTTTATCTACTCTCCCACAGATTTTAGGGTGAGACTCATACAATAAAGTATTTTTATTATATATTGCCTTAGATTTCAATAAAGACCCTAGAGACAGCATGGTACAATGAATAAAGTGATGGTCTTGGTGTCAGGAAGACTAGGTTCACATTTCATCTTGGATACCCTCTGTGTGACCTTGGATAAGTCACTTAAACTCTTTCAACTTGAGACAATTCCCAGAGGTTTAATTTGCTAAGTCACAAATGGTTTGTAATCTACTTTGGTGTTCTATACCAAGGAAATCACAGATTCTTAAAGTATTGAATACCATATTTCAAAGACTCATTTTTGCCCCTCCTCTGGTGTGGATGTTTCTTCTATGGAGACAGATATCAGCCTCCTCCAGATGGCAGGTGAAGATCTTTGTAAAGTGCTGTTGCCACAAAAGTTTCTACATGGTAAGATCTACCAAAGCTTACCCCCTCCTGGCATTGGCTATGGGAGCCCCAGGACGTGAAGATCTTTACTGGAGGATTTCTCCCTAAATCTTTTTCTCATTTATTTGAATAACTTGTTCTTGCTTCCTCCACGTTTGAGTGTTGGTCATTTGGGGGCAGAGATGACATTTGCTACTTTTCTATCTTCCATGGAGTTTAGCATCCTAGCCTTATTATGCTAATGAAGTGGAAAGTCAACTCCTCCATAAATACATGCTTCTCAAGGACAGGGACAATCATTTTTTTTTTTTTTTGGTTTTGTATCTCTAGGACTCAGTAACAGCTTATAGTAGCTAGAAAAATGGATCTTAATTAAATGCTTACTGAATAATCGATTGATCCCCTTCATAAATATAGAGAAATAAGATAAATCTTTGGAGTTTGGTGAGTCCCTTTTTTATGCCTTGACGAGAACTCCTGTGGAAAAGTCTAACTAAGTAGCTACTATTCACATATATTCACAGTTATGTCTCTACAATGTAAGTAAAACAACCCATGATAGAGAAGGGATGAAGTGTCTACAATGTGCCAGGCACTGTGCTAAGTGATTTTTTTTTGTTTGTCTTTATATTATTAGATACTATCAGACACTATTATTGTCTCCAGTTTACGATCCAGGAAACTGAGGCAAGCAGAGGTTAAATAGACTTGCCCATAGGGATCTAGCTTGTATGATTCTGGGGTCAGATTTGAACTTGAGACTTCCTGATTCCAGACCTAGTGCTCTCTATCCAATGTGCCATCAACTATCTCTAGTGATAGGGGTGCCTCCAGTGTTAGGCAAATCAGCTTCCTCCCACCTCTTTCCTTTGTACTAGTTTTGTGGTTCAGTGGAAAGTTGGTAGCTCTGAGGTCCAATCCCTCCTCTGATAAGAGTTAGTTGGGTGACATGAAGCACTGGGGATATAAAGACAAAAGACAGTCTTCGTTTTGAAAGAACTCCCAATCTAATGGGAGAGACAATGTGAAAACAGAGATAAATTGGAGACAAAAAACACAAGGAAGATCTGTCATTAAGGGGGATTCAGCTGTAGACCTGAAAAGTACCATAGACACCATATAGTCTAGGTCTTTCATTTTCCAAAGGGGCAATTTCAGACTCAGAAAGATGAAATTACTTGCCTTGTATTTATTTAAAACTCTTAATAAATGATTATTGATTGACTATTAGATCTGTCATCATAGGCTCAGTTTTGTAACATTAAGGATATCAAAGGCCCTTCTTACTCATAATCTTTTCTTTACATCAAATGACTCCATTGTTATACATAGATTCCTCTCCCTCTCTTTCCTGATAGAGCATGAGAAACTAGAGATTTAAAGGACTTTTCCTTTCAAAAAAACTCTCTACTCTCAGAACTACCGGTGAGATCTAGCTCGGGCCTCCCTCTACAAATATTTCTTCAACTTGGCCCCAGATAGTCCCATGGATGACTCAGTCTTTTCTTTGACTACCATTTATTAAAGATTTAAATTTACCTTTTGGCATTAGTTCTCTAAGTGATGCCAATGGAGTTAGATAGTCAAAGGTTGTTTGAGACCCCAAGATTCTCCCATGGCAAATTGATTCCTCACTGGGTTGCTTGCTCCCTTTATTAACCCAGAGCTCCATAAGTCTCCAGGTTCTTACTTAGAAAGCTTTTGAGTGTACACTATTCTCTATTTAGTACAGACTTAGATCCAGTTGAGTCAAGATTCATTCTTTTAACCAGTATTGATTGTGTCTACTGTGTACATGGTTATATCCTAAGTATGGTGGGAAATTTAAGAGTAGAAGGGATGGGCCTTAGCCTCCAAGGGTTGTCATTTGGAGAAACAAGAAGAACTAACAGAATGTAATTTATAGTCATTGGAGAAAGGAGTTAGTCAAGGGAGATGAATGGAAAAGGTGACTGCTAGGCTAGCTCCTGGCTTGGATTAGTAGAGAGCTGGGGGAGTATTTAAGACAGGGAAACAGAATTTAATGAACACTTACTAATGTTTTTCTGCATTCCAGACACTGTGGTAGGCCTTGGGGATACAAAGATATAGTCCCTGCTCTTACAAGACTAATTCTACTGGGGGGAGCAGTAATACACAGACAGATAAGTCAACGTGAAGTATGTACAAAATAAACACAAGTGAGTTTCTGGGGTGAGAGGAACGCTAACATCTATGGGAACCCTGTAGGAATCGGCACTTGAACTGAGCCTTGTAGGGAACTGGGGATTTCTGGAGACAAAGATGAAGAGGTGGGGCATTCCAGTGAATGAGGAGAGTCAGTGTCAGGCAAAGTTACGGAGGCAAGAGATGGGATGTTGAAGTAGGATGGTCAGACAGAAATGTCAAATGTAGAAAGGGAAGTAATGAGAAGTCAATCTGGAAAAATGGTTTGGAACTCGATTATGGAGGATTTAAATTGATAGAGAAGTTTTTATTTTACCATAGAAGCAGAAGGGATCCAATACAGCTTTTTGTGCAAAGTGACAAGGTAACACTCATTCTTTTTATGACTATCAATTTGGCAGCAGTTTGGAGAATGGAAGAGACCTGGATGAACTAGACGTGTTAGGAACATTAGAGATGATTAGCCTGGTTGCCAGTCATCACAGAAGGCCATGTCTGGGCCACATTGAGAAATGAACTTGGTAGATTTAGAAGTACCAGGTAATGAAGGGCCTTAAAGAGGTTAATGGGGCTTAAACATAACCATAAAACTCACAATCTAAAGGGATAAATGACACCATGCAAACAAAGATTGACTGGAAATTCCTTCAAGGTACAGTTGGTAAGGAAGATGTTAGGGAATAGGGGAGAGGACTTATTGGGAAGAAAACATCAGGAAACATTGTCAATACCAAGGTCATATGTATGTAACATCAAAGAAATCAGAAAATCAGTTGAAAAAAACAAGTCACCTAGCTGGATTAGTAGTTAAATTGTATGGTTCAAAGAACACCTTTTGTGAAGTCAGAAGGCCTGATTTCTAGGCCATTTTTCCACTGGACAGCTATGTGGGAAAGTCATTTAGCCTTGTTGGGCCTCAGTTTCCTTATAGTTCCCATAAAAACAGTTTGCAGTTTCTCATATGACTTCTAATTTTACTATTAATATTCATTGACTGAGAAAATATAAAATGGCAAAAAGGGTACTGTGAATTAATGCCTTAATGAATTTCACAATAACATTTATATAACATTGGAAAAGTAGCACTATATAAGGATATAAGTTTGTATATATATGTGTGTATGTGTATATGTGTATGTATATACATTTATATGCAAGATATCCTTTACTGAGTCTTTAGAAGGTATCTATATTTGCCTATTTATGGAATTTCTTGTGAATTTGAAGAATAGTTGCAATAATTCCTAGTCATTCATAGGATGGGTACCACCATATTAGATAATCTCTAATTTTTGCTTGTAGCAGAATGTAGGTCAAACAATCAATCTTCAGCTTTTTGATTCGGTTTTGCTATTAGACCTAAGATTATAAGGTCATAGATAATAGAACTGGAAAAGATGTTTTAAGTCATGGAGACCGACCCCTTCATTTTAAACATGGGGAAACTGAGCCTTAGACAGGTTAAGTGATTTACCAAGGTCATACAGGTAGCAAGTGTCAGGAATGGGTCATCTGACTCCAAATGCAGAGTGCTTTCTACTCTTTAACACTGAAGTATACCATGACTAGTGTTATAAGTAGAGGTGGGTAATCAGAGCTTTGCCCCAGTAAAATTTAATTGGTGTTTAGAATATTTGAATTCCTTGTCATCCTGAACGGTAGAAATAACTGCATTTCAGTACCTACTAAAAAAGAATAATTAGTTAAAATAAGCCATCAAGTGGTAGCTCTCTCTCTGTATCTCTGTCTCTATCTGTAGTTGCCTCTCGCCTCCAATTAATTGAATTTATAATAAGAATATAACATAAGGACATTCTTTGTGCTGCTTGATCCAGCTGCCAAAATTGCTGGTTATAACTCTATCTCAAGCTCTGAAGGGGCTCCCAGGACAATAAGCATTGATGTGGGAGACAGAGAGGTTGCCAAACAAAGAACACATAGGCTAGTGCTGATGGGAGGGACACTGGATTGAAGTAGATGGTCTAAGTAGAAGACTGAGAACATGGAGAGTTTCAGGTAGGGAAGCAAAGTCAGGTACCTTTGATGGGGAAGTCATAGGTGGAAATTTGATTTGGAAGACAATGGAGAGCCATCTGAGAGTCTCAGCCCCAGAGGTAAAAGATAGTTCATGTACTTCTGAGCTCTTTATACTGGAACAAGTCTGTGCACTTCTCACTGTTTTTATGTCTCCAGATTCTTTTTCCAGTACAAGCTTTGGGAGGTAGGTTAGAAATCACACTTCTACATCGTGTTTCCATGGTGCCTAACACTCAAAGATGGTACCTGCAGAAGGAGACAATAGAAGCCAATCAAGGCCAAAAAGTCTTTCTCAGAGTCCTTGGCAACTCTGTGCTAAGAGGAGGATTGTTTTGTTCCTGGGTTTTGTTTTACTCCAGTTCTAAATACCCTAGGCAAACAAAGGTGAGCTTTACAAAAGCATGCATGTACATTGTGTCACACACATACGCAGCCACAGTATTTATAATGGCCACACTTCCTAGTTATGAAAACCCTCCGAATTTAAACCTAGTCATATTTGTCCCGAGTGTACAATTCATCATTTTTCCATTGAGCCTCCAGCACCTTGTTTCCCCGCCCTGTATTGTTGGCCCCAGGATATCTCATTTTCAATCTTTTCCCACAGGAGTTTTGCAAGAGGCCACAATCCATTCCTTACCTATTGTGTGCAAAGTTGATTATAGTTGAAGAAGGAGCTGATTTGCCTCCCTGGGAAGGTGTTTGTGGTTTTTCTTTTCTTTTCTTTTCTTTTTTTCTTAACAAAGGGATCAAGAGACCCAGGAAACGGTTATGGTGTATAAAGCCGGCAGGAAATAGTCATGAATGCATCGATTATTAGAAAGACCAAATCTTTTATTCTGCCCTTCCCCCTCTCCCCACCTCCAGCCCTTCTGACTCCCTCCACCTCTTCTCTTCAGGGCAGCTTCCTCTGAGAACAGCTGGAATGCTCCCTAGGGTGTGACAGACTGAACATATGTGTAATGTCCTGGACCCTGGGCCTTTGTGAGAGGTGAAGGTTCCATCTCATTACTCAACTGAGAGCCTTGTAAAACCACCTGCCAGTTCGTGTAAGTCAGTGGTAGTAGACAACCTATGACTGTGGGAACTTAAGAAAATGAAAAAAAAAAAATAATTCAGCAGGTGGAGATCGATTCCCTGGCAAACTTCTTTTCTCCTCTGGCCAGTGGCACTTCCTTGTTACTGCAAAGTTTCAGAAATCTTCTCCTGTTTTTCTTTCCTCTTTTAATGAATGTTCTATTGATGACCTTTATTCAATCATCATGGTTACTTCTGATTTACTCCTTTCTCTCTCCCCAACCAACAGAACCCTTTTTTGTAACAAAGAGGCAGGTAGATGGCACAGTGGATGGAGCGCTGGGCTTGAACTCTCCCTCACCCATTTACTATCTGGAGGAACCTGAGTGAGTCACTTAACCTCTCAGACTCAATTTTCTTGTCTGTAAAATGAGAATAATGATGGCACCTATTTTACAAGATTGTTGTGAAGCTTAAACGAGATAATATATGTAAAATATTTTGCAGATGATGCTAGCTATTATTATTTGGTTAGGCAAGGCAAATGGACATATTGGTTCTCGTCTAGTCATTTCAGTTGTGTCTGACTCTTCATGACCCCATTTGGAGTTTTTTTTGGCAAAAATACGGAAATGGTTTTCCTTTTCCTTTTTCAATTCATTTTACGGATGAGGAAACTGAGGCAAACAGGTTTAAATGATGTGTCCATGGTCATACAACTAGTAAGTATCTGAGGCCAGACTTGAACTCAGGAAGATGACTCTTCCTGACTGAAGCCCAGCACTCTATCTACAATGCCACCTACTTTCTCAATTGTCATATTAAAAAAATATGCCTTATTCTGTACCTCTCCCCAAAAGACACAGGTATGTTTTGCCATCAGTCCTCTGGATACATGCTACTTGTCATGATGGGTCATGAATTACATTGATGCCTCTGAAACTGCCTTCCACGCCTATGATCTGATCTATTTCAGTGCTGTTTTCTTTACATCCTGACAATTATCCTTTGGATTGTTCTCCTGGTTCAGCTTACTTTGCTCTGCTTCACCAAGTTTTCCCAGATTTCCCTGAATTCTTCATAATCCTTGATTCTTACATTTTCTTAGATTTTCAGTGTGACACAATGCCATATGGTATAATACCATATAATGAAACAAATTTCTGTCAAGTACTGGCTTGTTTAGAGAGCTATGCTAGCTTCTGGAAGAGATGAAAAATTTACATAAGACCTACACCATAGCCTCATGTAATTTACAGTCTGGCAGAGGGATAACACACAAAGACAATTATGATTCACAATATTATATTATGATTATATTAAAGAGATAGATGAGAGGACTATGGAGGTTAGAGAAGAAAAGTCATTTTAAAGTCAGGGAATTATGAAAGAACAAGTAGCAACATATATATATATATTTGAAGGATGAATTGGAAATCAGTAGGTAAAGAGGGCATTGAATGTATAATATACTCATATATTGTATATATATATACATATATATATGTAATATATTAGGTATTCTGCAATTGGTGGGAATCCACTCAATTTCTAGTTTATTACCGCCACAAAGAGAGATGTTTTAAATATTTTAGACCACATAAGTTCTCTTCTTTTTTGCCTGATCACCTTGAGAAATAGACCTAATAGTGGTATTGCAGGTTCAAAGGGTATACAATCTTTTAACATTTTGAGCATAATTTCAGATTGCTTTTCAAAATGATTAGATCAGTTCACAGTTCCACCAACAGTGTATTAGTGCCCCAATTTTTCCACATCCCCTCTAACATTTGTCATTTTCCTCTTCTATCATTTTAGTCAATCTGATAGGTATGAGATGGTATCTCAAAGTTGTTTTAATTTACATTTCTCTAATCAATAGTAATTTAGATCATTTTATATGACATAAAGAGCTGTGATTTCTTCATTGAAAAACTGCCTATTCATATCCTTTAACCATTTATCAATTGGAAAATGACTCATACTTTTAAAATCAGAATTGGGATCTCCAGTAAGTGACTTCTCTATCAATCTTTCACCCTGGAAATTACATCTGTTTATTTTTCGTCCCTTGTGCCCTCTGTGTTGGCCTGGGTTCTTTGTACCTTCTAACTTTCTGGGTACTTGCCTAGTTGTTCAGTTAAAACTCTGGCATCATGCCTTTAGTGAATTGAGACTCAGCTTTACCACTTGGACCTTGTTGTTCTCCCACATTTTCATGTGACCCTGATTAGCTCCTTTTTTTGTTTCCTGAGGGAGGAATGCTTTATTTGCATCTTTCATTTTTAGAGGGTTCACAGGAGATTTAAGGAGTTGAGCTGTGAAAGCAGCCAAAGGAAAAGAGGCAACCTTTTATGTCTCAATTCCAACTGTAGGGTGAGGCACAATCTAGCATTATGTACTTTAAAACTGACATCACGGGGATTATCAGGGGAAGGTTCAGGTTCTGGATGGGCAGCAGATCTCATCCTGTAGGGTCTTGTGCTTACCATCAGTCATTCTGGGGATAGTAAGTATCTGGAATGGGCTAAGCAGTGAAGAAGACCCTGGTCAAAGTCTGTTCAAAGTTACATAAGACTGGTCTATGGATTCTAACCCAGACTGGGATCAGGACTCCTGCCCTGGGGCAAATGGGGCACTGTCCAGAGTCTCCAACCTTCTTGAGGCAGAGGTCTCAGATACCTCTCTGTCGGGGTGCTGCTGCTGGTGGAGACCCAGCAGGGAGTTTGGAGGACGATGCTTATCACCCCCAACCTCAGGTGGACAGGAGGAAAATCCAGTCTGCCTTTGAGTTAACTTGCCTTCCTCATTCTGTAAATATATACGTACAGACTTGGACAAAATTAATAATAAATGGCCATGTAATGTATGTTGATAGCAGCCTCAAATAAAATAGAAATTCAAATCAACCTTAAAAGCAACAGGCTTTCAATTATAGGGTGTTATGGCTACAGCCAGGGAATTGGATTCTTTCCCACTCCCACTTCTCCTCATCACCAAGGGGCATTAGGAAATGGTGTGATTGGATGGGTAAAAGGGGAATGGAATGGGACACCAGGCAGTACTCCAGGAAAGAGAGGGAAAAACATAGTGGCTAGACTCAATTTTGAATATCTCACTTACCCTACTTGCTACTTTGGTTGGATCTGTTCTTGGTTACCTTGGGCAGTCCCAGTCTCTCTACATCTTGTTTTTATCTAGTCAGCACCTTTCCTCTGCTCCTGGGCTTTTTGCCTCAGCCTCTTTTTCAGGCAATAGTTTCCAGCAGTTGGTCTGGTCTCTGCCTGTGTGTTCTAGCCCTCCACTCCCTATGGGGAAGAGGGTCCTAGGTTATGTTAACGTAGGCCATTGGGGATTCTTGGAGTGTGATATCTTTTTTCTCCCATATCTTCATCTCATATGAGGCTTCATTCCTTTGTGGAAATCTTTGGTAAGACCTCTGGACACTAGAAAGACAGCTTTTCCATGGGCCTATGTACTCTCTAGCCTTTGTTCTTCCTCCAGGTTGGAGACAATGTCTCTGGGGTTGGAGTTACAGCACAATGAAAGGATTGGACTCTGTGATCCACTTCTATGTATACAGTTCTAAAAGTGCAGAAAGTGGTCCCTGACTACGTGGTGTCACAACAACCAGGATGGCAATTAAAGGAGCTGATTTCAGTGAAGAAGCAGGATGAACCCTAGACAACTCTACACACCTCTCTTTGGGATGACTGGGAGGGATAGCTTCATCCTCACACTTACCTGATAATTCCAATGAAAATTCTTTCCCTTTATGTGCTTCTCAGATACATCTATTTTACATCTAGTTTTCCCATAAGTGGTGACTAGCTAGGTTACTTTCATTTCTTCTCTTAAATCAGTCAGATACCAGAACATTTTGAAAAATTAACCCAATAGCCCAACTTAGTTGATCAACGAGTCAAATAAGAACCACCTTGTAGGACTGCTGTGGAAGAGAATCATATCTCTATCAAGAGAGAGACTAGGCTTTGAGTAGATTGTAGGATACCTTATACTCTGTATATATATAATCTCTAAGAATCAGTTTCCTCATCTGTGAAATGGGGATAATGCTTATTGTAACTCTTCTGCAGGGTTATATAGAGATCAGACAAGTTAATGATGTAAACCACTTTGAAAGTCTTTAAGAAATGTATAGCTATCAGTTGTTCTTACTATTGAGCAGCTAGGTGGCATAGTGGATAGAGCTCCTTTCCTGAATTCAAATCTGGTTTCAGAAACTTACAAGTTGTGTGACCCTGAGCAAGTCACTTGCCCCTGTTTGCCTCAGTTTCTCATCTGTAAAATGAGCTGGAGAAGGAAATGGCAAACTACACCAATATCTCTGCCAAGAAAAGCCCAAATGGGGTCATGAAGAGTTGGACAGGATTGAACAACAAAATTATTGTTATTATTATCTGAACTACCTAAATTATAAGGCTTCTATGAGGATCCTTGACTCATAATTTCCTTGAGCTCTTGACCCTCTACATTTCTTCCACCTCTGTCCTAGTTTCCTTCTTAGACCTGCTGCCCCCTCTTCTGATTGGTGAGTTGTTCCATGGAACTTCTTTTTGAGGAAGTACCCATATCAACCATAGTCTTTTTAACCTCGCTCAATTCCTGATTCATTTAGGTGTCATCTCATTAATTGAGACAGGAGTGAATGTGCAGACAGTAGCAGAAGATACCTAGGAGATAAAGCTGAGGAAGGGAGAAGAGGGAGTTTTCAATGAGTGGCTTTAATTATTTTTTTTTCAATGAAATATGAGGCAAGGTTCTGGGGAGGAGGGAGAACCATAGGAAGTTTGATGAGGAATGAAAATTTGGAAGAGTCAATGCAGTAAGTGGTATAGTGAGCTGATTGTAGAGGTATAAAAGGATTCCCTTGCTTTAGTGAGGACCCAGTTGAGGTTATATAACATCGATTCACAGTAATCAATCAATTAATATTTATTAATTATTTACTATGTGCCAGGCCCTGTCTTAAGTAGTAGGGATACAAAAAGAGGCAAAAGACATTCCCTATACTCAAGGAGCTTACAATCTAGTGGGGGAGATAGCATACAAAACAAGCTTTATACAGGACAAATAGGAAATAATTAAGAGAGGGAAGGCACTTGAATTAAAAGGAGTTGGGGAAGGATACCAGTGGAAGGTGAATTTTAGTTGGAGCTCACAGGAAGTCAGGGAAGTCAATTGTCAGAGCAGGGGAGAGAGAGTGTCCAGACACAGGGGACAGGCAGAGAGAAAATGTCCAGAGTTGAGAGATGGAGTGTCTTGTTTATGGAAAAGCCAGGAGGAGAGTGTCACTGGATCTAAGAATATGTGTGGAGGATTAAAATGTAAGAAGACTAGAAAGGTAGGAGGGGGCTTTGAATGCCAAATATAACGTTTTGTATTTGCTCCTGGAGGCCATAGGGAGCCACTGGAGTTTATTGAGTAGAGGGAAGACCTGATCCAACCTGCTCTTTAGGAAAATTTCTTTAGTGACTGAATGGAGGGTGGCTTGGAGTTGGGGGAGACTTGAGGTAGGCAGATTCACTAGTAGACTATTGCAACAGCTAAGGCATGAAGTAATAAGGGCCTGTATTAGAGTGACGATGGTTTCAGAGAAAAGGGGGCATATTTGAGAGGTGTGGCTAAGGTGAAATAGATAGCATTTAGCAATGGTTTGGATATGAAAGGTGAGAGATAGCGAGGAATCCAGGATGACTCCTAGATTTCCAGCTGCAGGGTCTGGGAGGATGGTGTTGTCCTCTACAATAATAGGGAAAATAGGAAGGGAGGAGATCTTGGGAAAGGAAAATCAGGTCCATTTTGGACATAGTTACTGGACATCCAGTATACATACAGTGAACATAATTTTGCAATTTTCTCCAGCTTTTTTCAGCAGCATATGAGTAGGGGTGAAGGTAGAGGATAGTGGGAGTAAGCCAGGATTGAGGCGTGGCAGGATCAGATAAATAGGATTAGGAGGCAAGATAATTAAGAGAAGACAGAGGTAAACTGGTTCACCAAAGAAACTTGCCCTGCCTAACATTTACAATGAATAAATGAGTTTAGCGTTCCTTGACTTGGGTTCTGCTCTAGATGTCTGCCATGATAATAATGCACACCTTTGGGAAGCAGAGGTTCATTTTTGCCTTGATTGATATTAGTAATCATAGATAGCATCATCAAGCAAGGTATCTGTGGTTTCTTCTTTCAAGGAATCATATAGTTTTGTATATGCATTAGACATGACTTGCTGGAGGAAAGGCTTTTGAGTAGTATTTTGTTCTTCAGAATCAAATATTTTCATAGCCTACAAAAAATGAACACAACAGGGTATTGTATCCTCTACAGTTTTTGGCAATTGTGGTGAAGATGTAATCTATTGTGCATGATCACTGGTGAAAATTCACTTGCCCTTTTCTAATACCCTCATTAAGGATGTGCTTAATTCATGTGCAGATTTTTCTCATAACATTTTTATATATCTTGGAAAGTAGACATAATGGAGTGTAGTTATACATTTTTTCTTGGGAATGTTTTTTTTTTTTTTGTAACAAGATGAGATTTTTGCCATGCTTTTGATATCTTCCCCACCTTCTGAGACCTTAAAATTTGATCCCTTAATGCTCTCAAAATTGTGTTGCCTTCAACAAAGACCACTTTTGTATATACTTAGTCTAGTCCAGCTTCTTTTTCCCATTTTTTCTTCATTCAGAGTAATTTCCTCTTCCTCTATAAGCATATCTGGGAGTATAATGCTAGAGTCTAACTGTGGAGGCTCCAGTGTCCTCGATGGTAAAAAGAGTTTGTTTTTAAAATACTGGCACCTATTTTCCATCTTTTGACTATTAGTTGTACTCCTTCCAGTTCCAACCTTAAATATCCTTAGGGTGACTTTATTTAGTTATGGCTTTCTCCAAGCTTTCTTTAAATTGATTTTCCCCTCTACTGCCCCTTGTTGCTTTATGAGGTGATACTGCCCATAATCTTTCACTCTTTCCTTGTGACATTTTACAAACGAGTTTATATTCCAAGCCTATGTTGCCCTTGGCTGCTTTGCCTACTTACTTGGCAAATAAGTCAAGTATTTGCTGACTAAGGGAGTTTTTAGGCGCTTTTGGTCTCCTGATTATGGCAATTGATTTACATCAGTTAAATATCTATTTGAAATTTCTGTTTAAATTTCTATTATAATAAGTGTCAACGTCCTATTCATTCATATGTATTCATATATGTATGTATGTATGTAAAATAATCTAGCCTTTCAAGAACTTGCAAGGCTCTTTAATGACCTCAAACTTCTAGAAATTAGCACACAACTTTTATGCCTGTATTCTACTGATTTTTTTGTACAGTTGTGAATCAGAAAACACTAATCACTGAAGAATTAAAAGTATCACTCAAAAGGCAATGAAGAGACAATGGTGGATATGAATCCATTGTAGAGCATAATAGATACACAACTTGGGATAAGAGCTACATTAAAATATATCATTACTGAAATATATGACAAAACAGAAGTGTTAAAACATGTAGTTCAGCAGGTATACTTCCCAGCTAAGTTAAAATGTAATTGGCAAATATTTAACAAAACTAATAAAAACACATACAACATAGATAATGGCAATTTTTGGCTTATTAAGTCAACTGGGTGGCCCACAGGGATCCTTATGCATGTTTTAGGGTACTTGTTTCTATTTTAGCTTGATACCACTGAAATAGAAAAGGAAGATGGGCTGGTCACATGACAAGAGAAAAGCGTAACAGGTAGATAGCCCATATGTGCCTCTGCTATACTCAGGATTTTAGGAGAACAAAAAAATTTTACTCAGAAAATTTTGAAATGAATTTATGGGCACACATGGAAAAGAAAGGCTTGGGATGGACAGAAACAGATGAATTGTGATCTATGTTATTTGAAGGAACATTCACCTAAAGATTACAGGCCTATCTGAATGTTGAATATTATACACACTTGCATGCACACATAGACACATGTGTATGAATATGTATTCTGAACCTAGACCTTTGGGAACACATAGACTAAACTCAATCTTGAAGGCTTTTAAAAAATTAGAGTAGCTCAATTTGTTTCTACCTGAAAGTTTTCTTAAGAACATCTAAATTTTCACTTTCCTTTAAGGGTAATTAGCTCATATAAAAGAACTGAGAATACTGAGATATTAGCACAACACAGGTTTACTAAGAAGCATAGAAAGCAAGATGCTACAGTGGATAGAGTGTTGGACTCAGAAAAAGGAGGATATGATTTCAAACCTTGCATCAGAAGTTTAGTGTTATTGTCCTGGCAAAGTCACTTAACCTCTCTCAGCCTCAATTTCCTCATCTATAAAGTGGAGATAATAATAACACGTACCTTAGAGGATCATTGTGAAGCTTAAATTAGATAATATAATGAAAAGTGCTATGCAAACCTTAATTAAATAAATGCTAGTTACTATTATTATGCAGGAGTATGAAAAGGCTGTATACTGTCAACTTATTTATTTAACTAATATGCAGAGTACATCATGTAAAATGACAGGCTGAATGAATCAAAAGATGCCATTAAGAATGCAAGGAAAATAACAACCTTAGATATATAGACAATACCACTCCAATGGCACAGGGTGAAGAGGGATCAAGAAATGTCTTGATGAGAGTGAAGGGGGAGAGTATAAAAGTTGGCTTGAAGCTTAACATCATGAAGAACATGCAGACTTCAAAAATACCTGGAAAGACTTATATGAACAGATGCTGAGTGAAGTCAGAAGAACCAGGAGAACATTATACACAGTAACAGCCACAATGTGCAAGGATTGTTTTTGATAGATATAGTCCTCCACAGCAATACAAGGACCTAAAACATTTCCAGAGGACTCATGATGCAAAATGCCATCCATATCCAGAGAAAGAACTATGGAATCAGAAAGTAGAATGAAGCAGACTATTTTCTCTTTTGTTATGTTTGGTTTTGTTTAGTTTTACTCGTGGTTTCTCCATTGGTTTTAATTCTTCTATGCAACATGACTAATGTGAGAATGTTTAGTAAGAATGTATGTGTACAGCCTATATAAGATTGTATGCTGAGAGGTGAAGGAGGGGACAAAATTTACAACTTATGGAAGTGATTGTTGAAAATGGAAAATAAATAAATTTTTAAAAAAGAAAAAAAAACTAAGATCTTTGCAACATCACTTCCTGGAAAATGGGGGAGAAGAAATGAAGCAGGGTCAGATTTTATAATTTTGGGCTCAAAGATCACTGCAAATGGTGACTACAGTCATGAAATTAGAAGATACTTCCTCCTTGGAAGGAAAGCTATGGCAAATCTGGACAGGGCACTAATAAACAGAGACATCATCTTGCTGGCAAGGGTCCATGTAGTCAAAGCTATGGTTTTTCCAGCAGTAATATATGGCTGTAAGAGTTTTTCACAAAGAAAACTGTGTGCTGCAGAACTGATGCTTTTGAATTGTGGTGCTGGAGAAGACTTTGAGAGTCCCTTGGACAGCAAGGAGATCAAACCAATCAATACTTAAAGAAATTAATTCAGGCTATTCATCGGAAGGTCAAATACTGAAGCTGAAGCTTATACTTTGATCACGTAGTGAAAAGACAGGATTCACTGGAAAAGACCTTGATGTTGGGAAAGGTTGAAGGCAAAAAGAAAAGGGGATGGCAGAAGATGAGATGAATAGAGAATGTTATGGAAACAACAAACATAAACTTGGACAGATGTCAAGATATAGTGGAAGATAGAAGGACTTGGCATGCTATAATCCACAGGGTCACAAAAAGTCAGATATGACTGAACAACAACAACAAAAAGAATTGCAACATGAGATATTTAAATCTGGTGAAATGACTATTCTTGCTGGCTTTTATGCATAATTAAAACAACCCTACTTATTCCTTTATTTGTCTCCACAAGGACAATATGGGATCCATCTTTGCATATCAGTGTAACTTCCACTTATATTCTAACATAGTACAAGGGGCAGCTTAGTGGTGTAACAGATAGAATGCCAAGCCTGGAGTCAGGAAGGCTCATCTTCCTGAGTTCAAATCTGGCCTCAGATACGTGCTAGTTTTGTGACACTGGGTAAGTCCCTTAATTATGTTTGCCTCAGTTTCCTCATCTGTAAAATGAACTGGAGAAGGAAATGGCAAACCACTCCAGCATCTTTGCCAAGAAAACCTCAAATGGGGCCAGGAAGAGTTGGGCATGACCAGAACAAGTGAACAACAACAAGCCTGTCTAAGTGTTTCATTGGTATTCATGAAATATCAGGCTATCTAAAAGAAGTCTCCAAGCATTTTGAATGGACCTATTGTGGAGGGCTTATGAGAGGACTTGGGCAAAAACCATATAAGATAGACAAGTGTCAGGTTGCAAGCTGTGTCATTGGAGAGAGTAGTTACATCCCTGAGATCACAGATCCATGGAAGTATCAAAATAGGTAAGTAACAGAGAAGTAATCTAGTTTATTGATCAAGGAAATAGTTATATCCTACCTTTAGATAAAAATGCTTACTTCTTTCCTCTCCATAGGAGATGAGTTGGAATCTTCACAAAATAAACTCATAATACTCACATGTGAAGTCTTAGAAGTGAGTGGGGATGACTACCTAGTTGAAGAAAAGTATTGGCATTTTTCCTGCTTGCTACTTCTCTCTCAAGTGTTGGCTCATCTCTCATTCTATGTTCTACTTTGTTGTAATGTCCTATCTCTTCCAGTCCTATTCTAGTTAGCTTTAGAGTTCTGCATGACATTGTTACATGCTATGACTTTGCTTGGGAACCACGGATGCTTCCTGGGAGCAAATGTCTTCTTTTGGTGCCATAATTAAGTTGTATTGTGTTATAGTGAAAAGAAAAATGGATTTGGAATCCTGCATTTTATGGCCTGTGTGACTTCAGAGAAGATGCTTAGTTTCTTTAGGCCTCAGTTTCCTGATAAGAAATGTGGGGATTTGGATTAAAGACTTCTAAGACTTTTGTAGCTCTAAGTTGATGATTTGTGGCTTTCTTAACCCTTCAGGAACCTCTGCTCATGCCTTTATTTTTATATATGTTCTTGGGCTTTCTTTTGGTTAGTACTTTTTGGCAGAAGGGTAGAGAGTGGGAAGGAAAGCTGCTGAAATTCTTTCAGAAACTGTTCAGGTTTCCTTGGCAAGACTGCTGTACGTGCCTTCTATATATATAATGAATATTTTAAAAAATTAGATATGACATATAATTTTTATTTTGAAATGTAATTAGAATTATTTTCCTCAAAAGAATTATTCAGATTATTGAGATAAGGGTCCCACCAAACCATGATTGAAGGTCATAACCATAAATACAAGAATGGAAACTATTGATGATGCCACATGGATTTTCTGAGCTGTATTATTTAACACTGCACCAAATGGGAAACCCAAGAACTGGGCATTTCTAATATCCTACTACTCTCCTCCAAATAAAAATCTGAAATCTAGTAATTAGTTAACACATTTATTAATGGATATGGAGCATACCAAACAAAGCAAACAGTTCTGGGTAATAAGGTTAGTTTTCCTCTTTCTGAAGCAGAGATAATCTCATCAAAATTACATGAACAAATCAATACCTTTTCACATTACAGTAAATATCATAGAACTTTCCAAAGGACTTCAGCAACTTTCCTGCAAACAGCAAATTTGTTTTCCCAGGGATGCGATGGACCCATATGTTGATTTAAAGTTCTGAGAGACAGATCAAGAGAAATACTAAGAAAGAACCCACCCTGGGGTTAAGAAGAATCGACTATCAGCTAGACTTTTTTTTGCTTAACCAAATAGTATTGTTCTAATAAAATACTAAAAGTATTTACAATAGTATAGGGGGCAAATTGTACAGACTAAATTAATGACTGAAAAATTAGCCATGAGTTTTGATCATTTCTATTGTAGTTTTGGGCACCTACTCAGGTATTGTAAGAGGCCGTGCCATGTAGTGGCTAGAGAATAAAGAAATCCTGGTTTCAAGTCTCACCTTTGACACTGGACTATGTGACCCAGTCCAAATCACTTCACCTTTCAATACTCTAAGCAAATCTCTTAAGACTGATGGACGAAGTTACAGTAGAGCTGCCATCTACCACAGGGTAGAGATTTCTCGTACTGCTCAAATCCATTATTCACTGGTAGAAGGAGCTTCCTCATCGAGAGTTCTCTTCATTGATAAAATTCCATATTTGATTTTTCTCCTGCTCTCCACACTCCCCCACTCCTATCCCCAGAGACAAATGCCACTTCGGTTTGCTTGTCACATTTCTTAGCTTTGTAAGTGATTTCACTATGAAATGGAGTCTACCCTATAGAGCTAAATCAAAATTTGAAATCATATAACAAAGACCATAGTGCTCTGGGCTCCATGTATGTGCTACCTTAAAAAGTTCATCACAGGGCAGGTCAATCCCTTTTCTCCTATTAAGAAACTGTGATTTTTCCCAAATCCCTCAAGTCTAGAATTTGAAGAAATAAAATGATCATCCCCAAAGTAATCCCCCCTCCAAAGTATAAAGTCACAGAAACCAAACTGGTTTTGACATTGACTCTGTCCACCTACTTAGTGACACAGCTCAATGTGAATTGTCTCTTGGGGAATGAAGCTAGTATATATTGAGTGGGAGCCAGTTATCTTTTCATATTTCACTCTGACTAGATCTGGCCAGCTCTTGAACATGAATCCTTGTGGGTAGCAATGAATTAAAGTGGAATCAAGGACCTATAAATAAATTTACTGCACTATATCATGGAGCAGGGAAACCCATGTTTCACTATAGCATAGACCTCAGAAGAAGGAACAACTGGATCACTTCATTCATTCTTGGTAAAACCATTGCATAGAGCTGTTTTTCTTTTTCCTCTTCCCATTAGCATCTCACCACTCCAATACAATTTTACAAAGTTAGGAAGTAATCATACCAGTATCTCTTAAACTGATATTTTAAATAATGACAACAGGCATTTTAATGTGCCTATTATGTGTAGAGTAATAGGGTATGGGAGTGACATAAAGTTTAAATAAAACATAATGCCTGCCCTCACACATCTATTAGTCTATTAAAGGATGATACCCCCCATGATAGCTATGCCCAACAGTCTATACTAAGTGCTAAGTGCATTTGATTATGTTAGGTTTAAGAGGAAGGTTCTTTATGAACTAGAAACAGAGGTGGATATGGGGATCAGAAGTACCTTAATGGATGAGTCAGTATTTAATCTCAGTTTTAAAGCATGTGTAGGACTTATTTGGGGATGGAAGTAATATGCTTTGGCCAGAGTTTACAGCAAATAGAAGGAAAATACATGTGATAAGCCTCAAAATACAAGGTTGCATCAAACTGTAGCAGGCCTTAAATGTCAGGTCTTTCTTTAACAGGCAGAATAGAATCACAAAATAATATGATCATAGATTGAGAAGTTGGAGGAGCCTTAAAGGCCATCTGGTTCAATCCATTTCAAAGATAAGAAACCTGAGGCTCAGGAAAGGTAAACATCTTACTCAAGTTCTCTCTGTTAGGAAGGGTCAGAGACAGAATTTGGACTCCTGCAGGTTTTTAAGCAGATGAGTTACTCAATCATATATATGCATAAGAAAGATTTTTTAGTAGTGGTATGGAGAATGGATTGAAAGTGGAAGAATGTGACTGGAAAGCTTGAGTGAAAATTACTATAATATTCCAGACAGGGAGTAATGAACATTTGTACTAAGGTGGTAGCTGTGAGATTAGGAAGGAAGAGCCAGATGTGACAGCTGTTGGGAATGTGGATGACATAGGATTTGGAAATTGATGGTGTGAAAAGTAAGGGAAAGAAAAGAGTAAAATATAAACAGCCTCAAAGTTTTCAGCCAGAAGGCCCAGGGTAAATATTAATCAAGCATTGGTTATAAAGGAAATTAGGGAAAAAAAGAAAAGGAAAAGAAAACAGGAAGGAAAGATAGTGTGATGCTTTCTGTTTGCAAAGGGCCTGCTTGTCTCTTCTCTTTGGGCCATTTCTGCTACTATGATATAGTTCAACTCCAATCAATGGGTTAACAAATATTTATTTATTTCTTGTTCAGTTGTATCCAATTCTTTGTGACCCCATGGACCATACTGTACATTGGGTTTTCTTGGCAAAGTAACTAGAGAGGCTTGGTATTTCCTTCTCCAGGCAAACAGAGGCTAAGTGACTTGTTCAAGGTCCCACAGCTAGTAAATGTCTGAGGCTGGATTTGAACTCAAGTTTTCCTAACTCCAGGCCCAGCATTCTATCCACTGAGCCATCTAGCTGCCTCTATTTATTTATTAGATGCTCACTATTTACCAGTCTGAATTATGTGATGAGGATATAAAGGCAACAGTAAAATATTTCTTGCTCTCATAGAGATTACAATTTAATGAGGGAGCCAACCTAAATATAAACATATATATTTATTTACAGAATATATACAACAAGAATATCAGGTAATGATAATAATAACTAGAATTTATATAGCGTTTTGAGGTTTGTAAAGCATTTTGCATATGGATCATTTGATTCTCACAGTAGTCCTATGAGGTAAGCACTATTATTATCCCCATTTTATAGATGAAGAAAATGAGACAGAGAGAGGTTAAGTAATTTCCCAGGGTCATCCATCCAGTAAGTAAAGAGGGAGGGGCCTTCTAGCAGTTGGAGAATCAGGGAAGATTTCATACAGAAAGAAGCTCCTGCTTGAAGTGAGTTTCAAAGGAAATCAGGCCTGCCAAGAGGTAGAAAGAAAGCTCAGTTTCCAAGACCAGTTCCTTCCTAATGAGTTTGGGTCTGGGGTGGAGGAGGGTAGGAGAAGTGCTGGAGGTAAATGGCTAGTGTTAGAAATGCTCTGTCTCATGATCTCAATAAGAGTCCTGGGAATGTATTACCAGATTTGCATTAATCCAGAGGGCACCATGTAATTGTTCATGGGGGAAATAAGAAAGACTCACAGAGACTTGCTATTCCCAATCCTATTGCCCTGTGGAACCTGGTCCACTGCAGTGCTAAGCCAACATTAGAGGGGGGCATCATGGATAACAAGAATCCTGTGCTTCCCATAAAGAGGTCTGGAACTCCTTAGATTTTCATCAATCTAATGCACACACATAAGGAAGAACACAATCCATGACAGGAGTTCCCCTGCTAGCTCAGTGATTAACTAATGCCCATCACCATGACATCTGGTGAGGTTTAATAGCTTATTCAGAGCTTGGGGAATTGGTGAGAAAACTCTTCAAGTGCCAAGTGTGGTGACTTCCATCTGTCAACGACAAAGGTGGATTGGAAGCTCCTCTGTGAGAGGCACCAGCTGGACTAAAAGCTGGCAAGAAGTGGAGATCCCTGATGTATCTCTTTCCTCACATCCTTGATAAGGTCTTTCCCCTCTGGACCTCATATAAGTGCTTTATTCTGAAGCTCTAATGCACTTAAGTATCATGGCATGTTATTCCTGTTTGTGGGAAGGTGGTTTGGTAGAGTGGCTAGAGAGCCTCCTTCAAACTCAGTAAGACCTGGTTTCTAGTCTCACCTCTGACACATACTGACTGAGAGACCCTGGATGACTCATTTAGCCTTTAAGTGACCCAGGCTGTGCTCTGAATCTACAAATTACAGAGTAGATGTCAATCTATATTGGCAGAAGAAGTGCTCTGTTCCTGTGTTATGGATGATATTGAAAATCACAAGTCTGGTTCCCACTTATCTCTGTTGACATTTTATCTCAGTCTTAATGTCCTATCTCCTCTAGTGCCCTGAACTGTACTCAGAGTAAGAGCATTGTAACTGCTTGTTTACTGAATGAAGTATGAAATATAGATCCTGGGTCCAAGTGACTTACAATTTAATTAGAAAGACAAGAAATCATATGATCTGAGTTGGAAGGACCCACAAAAACCATCTAGACCAACTTAAACCTCAGTAGGAATTCCATTTAGAATTTACCTTCCCTGAAAAGCACTCACGAAACTTTTATTTGGTCACCTCCAGTAATAGGATGTAATCATGGTGAGAAAATGGGGAAGGGACAGAAGCTACAAGAATGCTTTCCCATTGGTGTCTGTCTCCTCAGAACCCCTATGCCTATTCTAACATTTATTCCCATTTCTGCTATTCCCAACTCTCAGAGAACAATGCACAGTTTTCTTGCAGGAGAACCACTGTAGAACTGAGATAACGGATGAAGTTCATAGACAGACTAACTAAGGAACAGTGAATGAACAAGTTGGCACCCAGAAAAATTGTCATTCTTCTGTGTCCTTACTTGCTATGACTACTTACAGAAGAAAGGAATGTGACTTAACTAGATAGCTGGTTAGACTGGTGGACATGTAGAAATAAAACAATAGATAATTGATTTATAAAGGTAGGTACATAGATAGATAGAGGATAGAACATTTATTAAATGCTTACTGTGTAGCAGGTTCTTTGATTTTCATACAAGCAGGAAGCGTAGTGGAAGCTGTGATCAAACATGCCAATGTCCTTTTCCAAAGATGCTCAGATCAAATGACTCATAATGCCTTCCTTGATTTCCTCTAGCTGAAAGTGATCTCTTGTTTCCCACTAGGAATAACTGTTCCTGGTGCATTTTGTCTATTTCTGCCCTTTATTCCTCAGTACATGTTTTTATATTAAAGTTATCTGAGTACATGCCACATTCCTACTAATTGGATATAAGGTCCTTGAGGAAAAGAATTATCTAATAAATTTTCGCATCCCCACAGACAATTCCAGAGTCTAGCACATAGGGGGTATTTAATAAATATTTGTGAAAGTAAATTAAAATTATTGTACATATTAATCTAATTCCTTCTCCCTTGACAAGGTAACCCATTCTAGTTTGGGTCACTTTGTTAAGAAGATTTTCCTCATCTTCAGTTGAAAGCTACCTTCTTGCAATTTCTACTCATGGTTACCAATTTTTCAGGGTGGTCATGGAAGATTTCTTGAGTAGCTTGGTTTAGAAAGGCAAATATATTTGGAGAAAAGAGAGTCCAAGTTTCAGTCACAAAATCATAGAATCTTAACATCTGAAGCGACCTCAGAAGTCCTCTAAGCCAAAGGTTCATAGTGTGGGGCTTATGGGCTTGTTTTATTAAGACATTTTTGGGGGTAACTATTTCAATGTAACTGTTTCCCCTTGTAATCCTTTAAAAATACAATTTAAAAATGTTATTATGAACAGTGTTCCTCAGGCTGCCAAGGGGTTCAGGATATTAAAAAAGGTTAAAAAACCCTGTTCTAGTCCCTCCCATACTTGAACAAGAACGCACTCTATGTCATACCAGATAGGTTTTCATTCAGCCTCCATTTGCAAACCTCCATCGAAGGGGAAGATACTTCATCCTGAGACAACCCAATTCCCTTCTGGTTGCTATATTTTTAGTAAATATTCCCTTATTCTCAGACTAAATCAATGTCTTTGCAAATTTGACCCATTTCTTCTATTCTGTCTTCTGAAGCCAAGCAGAATGAGTTATTCCCTCCTTCATGATACAGCCCTTGAAACACTTAAACGTAGCTGTCATGTTCCTCTGAGTCTTTTCTCCTCTAGGCTAAATGTACCCAATTCTTTAAATCTTCCTATGGTATATCTTGTGGCTATTCAGTCTCCTGGTCACCCTCCCCAGAATCTTCTCCAGATTATTAGTGTAGTGTGGCTTCAGACTTGAGCACAGTACTCCAGATGTATTCTGGACCAAGTCAGAATACAATGAGACTGTCATCCCTCTAATCCTCTCAAAGCAGCCAGAGCTCATCAGCCTTCTTGACTGTCAAACTGCACTGTTGACTCATACTGAACTTTCCATCCAGGAAACCCAGCCCTTCTCCCTGCCAACCTTCTGGCCCCCAGGTCTTTTTCAGATGAATTATGGCCTAGCTGTGCCTCTTCCCATTTTGAGCTTGTAGCATTGAAAGCCCAAGGTCATCAGAAATTGAACTGAGACTTTGATTGAAGACAAAAGGTAGAAAGGGGAACCAAGCTTAAACAAAGATAAGGAAAGAATAGGAGACTGACATAGGAGATGGGGTGTGTGTGATTTAGCATTTGAAATGAGAATCTATCCATATCCTAAAACAGTAAAGGAAGTCTAATATCTCCCTATCATGAATTCAGATATTCTCTTGATTAGTAACCATAAAGAATAAACACAACCTTGCAGAAGGAGGCAAACCTTCTTGAGAGATGTCCTTTCTTTTTTTTTGGACAATTCCATTTTACATGCTGAATAAGAGATTATGATCATGATAATTTTCTTTTGAAATTTGGCTTATAAGATGAATAAAAAAAATGAGTTTTCTGTTCCTGGAGGTAGCTAAGAAAAGACTAGATGAGTGCTTGCCATGGATTTTTTAAAAGGATTCTTTAAGTGGAAGGATGGTTGGTTAAGATGTAAGGATCATAGCTTTACCGCTGGAAGGGACCTCAGAGTCTGATCAGTCCAGCTTCTTCATTTTACAAATGGCAAAACCAAGGCTCAGGCATGGAAGATGACTTGCCTAAGATGCCATAAATCATATCAGAACCAGAATTTGAACCCTGTCCTACAGATTCTAGAACCAAGTGTATTTCTATCATCTGAATTCTGACATTTTTTCCAGCTCTGAGGTTCTATGTTAATTGGACTTCAAATGGACTAGTTTCTTCTCTTTCAGATTCTGGGTATTTATTCATTTTTTAAAAATGCTTCACTCTTCACATGCAAAATGAGAAAAAGTTCTAGCCCCCAACCATCTCATAGTGTTGGTAAAGGGCTAAATGAAGTAATAAAAAGAGGAAATTCTGTGGGTTCATCCTCAGACTAAACTCTTATAACACCTATGCCAATGGTTTCACGAGTACTGGGATGCCCCATTCATCCTTCACCACAAGGGTATAGTTCCAGTATCCCACCCCCATTCCCAATACTCTTGTGCATACACTTGTACCTTATGCATGTACATGCACACATAGAGAACACACCCAGTATGTACAAACACACATATCTAGAAAGGAAACTCAATAGATTCTTCAAACTAGAAAGATTTCCTCCTACTCCATGGAGTAACAGCTAGAATCAGTTCCTGGTCTAAATGACTGAAGTGACCAAAGATCTCTTTGGTCTTTCCTATGTCGAGTGATCAACGATTTTCTGTGTCTTCCCTAACTTCACACAGCTAGTAAGTGATGAGCAGGAGGCAAGAATTCAGGACTATTTCTAAAATCCCATTCCAGTGCCCAGAGATTGAATAGAGGGTCCTGGTTAGTTGTCACATTGATGAATTAATTTTCTTTAAAGAGAAGACTGAGGAAGACAAAAGCAAACACCAAGTAGTATGTAATGAGATTTGTGGTTTCACGTACAATACTGTTTCTGTTTTTCTTTATATTTGGGAACATTCATATTGGCTGATGTTTGTCAAGTTCAGCATAACAAAAATGTTTAATAAAAAAGATGAGGCTGAGAAACACTAAATAGGATTTTGCCTAAGCAGAGGCTCATGGCTAAGGTGAGGCAGAATGTCAAAATAGGTGAAGTTTGCCTTCCCCCTGGTGTTACCATCTTAGCCCTTTTTGTCTCAGATACACATTGCCCTCAAATTCTCTTCCCTTTCAGGTGAAAATCTGACTTTAGGAAAAGGTTTCATTAATTCCTTGGGAGTAAACAACTGATAAGGCTTACTATGAATCCCAGCTCCCCGAGGACAGGAGTCATTTCTTTTTTTGTCCTTGTATCCTTAGCACACAGCACAGTGCTTAGTACAAGTTGGTCACTTAGTAAATTCATTTAAATGAATTGAATTGGAAGTGTTCCTTTCTCTGGAGACATTTTTTAAAGGGGATGAAACTTAGATGAAATTGTTCAAGTCACCTACATTCCAGGCACTGTGCTAAATGCTGGGGATGCTAAGAAAGGAATAGAAAAACAGTCCCAGATCTCAAGGAACCCACAGTTTAATGGGGGAAGACAACATGCAAGCAACCATATATAGAAGAAAGGAACTCAGTTGAAAGACTAGGAAAGGCTTCTTGTAGAATATTGTTTTAAAATGCATAACATAAATTACATAAGGCAATGAAGGAAATCAATTATATTTAAGTAATTATCAAAATATTTTTAATGAGTCATAGACCCAGTTTATGAACCCTTGCTAATATAAGAATGAAACCTGTGGGAATTTGAGATGGGTCACCTGCTACATTGGACATTATTTGGGGAAGAGGAACTTTTCCTTTTCCTTATAATCATACCACAGGGTAGGGTAGCCTCCATAGATAAACATGAAGCCAATCATCTGCCTTTACATATCCCTTTTCTTTGATTTACTATTGCCTCATCCTGGGTCATCTCCAGTCATTCTGATGAGTATCTGGTCTCTGGATTCAGATGGCTCTGGAGGAGAAGTGAGGCTGGTGACCTGCACAGCCCTCCCTCACTCAAAACAAAGTCAGCTGGAAGTCATGTCATTATGTCTCTGATGGCATGGTCTTCTTCAGCAATCAAGGATGAACACACATTCTTGTCCCACCTATTTGTGGTATAGTAAATTAGAGTTATAGGGTGGAGAAAGGCTATTACATGACAATAAGTGACATGTTGGTCCAAGGTTATTAGCCTGATGTTCAAGGACCTCTAAAAATCCAGTCCTTATCTTTTTCTTCATTCTAATTTCCCATTACATCCCTACATGAATCCTGAACTTCGGCCAGTCTCACAATAGAGCTTGGAACCTCTAGCTTCCATATATCCTTTCTAATTGTTGTTCTCTCTGTCTAGAATTGCCTCATTTTCATTCAACTCATCTGCCAAGTCCTAGTTCATCTTGCCTGCTGTGTCTATGAAGCATTACCAGAGATCATCATTTTTTATTGATTATCCTTCTACAAAATTCCTAAAATACTATTATCCATTATATGCGAATCCTCTTTTCATGTGTGTATTTCTGGTATCCCTAACTTCACCATAAGCACCTGAGGGTAGGGACTGGCCCTTATACCTCTTTATATCCTCTAATGTGCCTGCTGAGAGGAGGGCTTTGTAATCATTTATAGTAAAAAAAAAAAAAAAAAAAAGGCATGTAAATGGAAGTGGTAATGATAATAAAAAAGCCAGTGATGGTAGTGACTCGGTTCTCATTGATCAGAAGGGCAGAGATTAGTATCTCTTTAGTTTTAGTTTTAGTAAACAACTATTAGGTGGTACAGTGGATAAAGCAGCAGGCCCAAAGTCAGGAAAACTCATTTTCCTGAGTACAAATCTGGCCTCAGGCACTTCATAGCTGTGTGACTGGGCAAGTCACTTAAACCTTTTTGTTTCAGTTTCTTCAACTATAAAATGAAGGAAATGGCAGACCACTCCAGTATCTTCTCCAAGAAAACTCCAAATGGGGTCACAGAGAGTCAGACAGGACTGAAATAAATGAAAAACATAGCAATAATAAAGTAACTAGTGATTTCCTCAGTTTCCCTTGACTAACAATCCATCTCCCAGTACCCATCCTGAACATATCATTGCCATTAAAATAGTAAGGAGAACCTGGGGATAGAGTACTGGGTCTGGATTTAGGAAGACCTGCATTCAAAACATGCCTCAGACACTTTCTAGTTGTGTGACTTTTGACAAGTCACTTAATCTCTATCTGCTTCTGTTTTCTCAGCTATAAAATGGGGATGATAATAAGCACCTACATCTCCAGGTTGTTGTGAGGATCAAGTGAGATAATATTCATAAAACGATTAGCACAGTACCTGGCACATATTAAGCACTTAATAATAATAATGATAATAACATTTATATAGTGCTTACAATGTGCACTGGCACTGTACTAAGTCCTTTATGATTATGCCTTGATTCCTTTGCTTATGACAGCTTTAGAGAAACAATGATGTAAGAAGAGAGACCTTCAGTCCTCTGGTGCCAACATATGGCCTCATGGAAACAGGGCTCAGTCCCTCTGGTTTGATGTTCTTTTCTATTTTAGGTAAATGAATTGGAGACTACAATCTTCTGTATTTTGAAAGGTCAAGACAGTGAACTGCCTGATTTTGCAGCCAACTCATCATATGCCCTGAGGAGCAAGAAGGAAGTGACCTTCAGTACCTAGTCCAGTGTATCACCAAGGCAATATTCACAGGACCAAAAGCAACTATGAATATGCTGGTGTGATTCTGAATCACAAAATATAGCAGACTCTTCATATAGAAGGCAGAAGAAAAACATTTATTCAGACATCAGAAAGTCAAATCCCAACACCAAAAAGTCAAATCCATCATAGTAACCAAGAAGTCAGTACACATCAGCACTGCAGGGGACACTTATTCCCAGGTCTTTTCCCCCTCCCTCCACTTCTGCCAATACCTTCCCACAATCAAACACTCACAAGACTAGTTGTGCCCACCTGCCTGTGTGCTCTCTCTTCAGCTCTAACCACTCTCACCAACTTCCTCTCAGTTCTACTCCACCTTTCCTGTTCTACCTGTTCAGCAAGCTCCTCCCACCACATATGACTTGGCTTCCTTGTGATTTAAGCAGGTCACATGGTTCTATTAATGAATGGGAAAGGTCTTCCCATTTAAATTACCATTGCATTTGGCCCAAGATCTTTTGTATTCTTTATATAGGTCAGCAGGGCAGCTGATATCAACAGAACTGTAACAAGGATAACAGAAAATAAGCATATAAAACAATATGTTAGGCAACAAGTGTCAACAGAACTTTATCAACAGAACTTTACAACAGCATAACAGGGATCACAAAATAAGCACATAAAACAATATCTTAGAGTAGGGCTTGAGCACAAGCACCCTATCATTTCCACCTTGATTGAATGAGGCCTAAAATCTTAGGGTAAGGGGAGAAGGTCTCTTTTCCTATAGCTACTTCGTGCTGAAGTTGGATATAGAGCTGTCCCTTCCCCAAAAGGTCCCATTTGAGAGGTTAGTTCTTTAGCTGGCATCCAGAGCTTGGTTGACACCAGATCCAGGGGTGATACATCACAATTGTGGACAGGGGGTGACATCTGGCTTAAGCAATCAGTCATCTGCAGGTGGAAGGTACTAAGCCTACAGAAAACAAATCTAGCAAACAAGTTTAAAAGATAAAAAGCCAAAAAGGAACAAGGAGACAATAACCAGAAGCCTGGTAGATATAGGGTCAGCCATGCTTCTGGAGTCCATGAACCCAGTATCATAGCCTCATTCATGATAGAATATATGAAATAAAGGTACAATTTGGTAATCATGTTCTCCTGAATAACCAACAGTTATGATGTTATCTTTCCCATGTGCTATAATTTCCACAGCCTTTGGAATATCATCTGACTTCTGTTTTACCCATGCTTTAGTCCCCAGTTTTATTCTACCAGTAGAATCCAGTCCTTCAGTTCCTCTACTAGTTATTTTGAAAGGAAGGTCAGTTTTCACAAGGGATATTGTTTCATAAGGAATAATAATCACTTGAAGCATTCTATCATTTTTTAACAAACTGTATGGGTTCTTCACCTAAATTTTGAAATATTACAAAAATTTTTCCTTGATAATTAGAATGTATAGCTCCAGCCAATACATGTATTCCTTGAGCTGCTAATTCTGATTTGGGCAATATCCATCCAAAATGATTTTTAGGGATTTTAATACATATTCCAGTAGAGATTTTTCTTCTTTCTTTTCTATCCAAGCAAAAATCCTCTAAACAATGTAAGTCATATCCTGCCAAACCAGGTGTTCCTGAATATGGTGCTCGGATATCTGACCTCACAATCCAATACTCAATATTTAGGATCTTATGTGTTTGTTGCTTTCTAATTTGCAGATTTGGGGACATCATTCTGACTACAGGTGTATTTCCTCCCAATGGTCTACTATTCAAATTTAAAAAGGCAGTAAACAAATTATCTTTCCAATATTGAGAACACTTATTAAAGCTTAACTTGTCTAACTGTTCTTTCAATAATCCATTCATTCTTTCAATTAACCCAGATGCTTGTGGATAATATGGAATATGATATAGCTATGTTATTTAATACACAATATCTCTTCATTTCATTACCTTTGAAATGTGACCCATTGTCACTTTGAATCTGCATTGGGTTTCCATAATATAGACCTGTGATATCTAGAGTTTTATAAACATTTTTCAGGGTCACATTCTTATAGGGACAAGCCATTAGTACACCTGAATAGGTGTCAACACAAGTACATGTAAATTTGTTTCCTTCATCTTGGGGTAGGGGTCCAATATAATCTATTTCCCAAATTTAGGCTAGTACTTTTCCCCTTGCTATCTCTCCAGTTACTACCCAAGGAACAGTTCATTTCTTTTCCAACTGACATATATAACATTCTTCTGCTAATTGTTTTAACAGTGAATGAGAGATACTAATACCTTGGTCTTGCACCCACTGGTGTGTGGCCTATACCCCTAAATGGCCAACCATTTGATGGACCCATTTTGCTAGTACCAGATCATCATTTGGTGTCAGAGAAGGGACAATATGTTGAGCAGCAATCTTTGCTAGTCGGTCAGCATGTACATTGTACTCACTTTCTGGCATGGTAAAGGCCACATAAGCATCTACATGAAAAACTGGAAATACATGTCCCATATATTTTCCCACAATTCTTTGCCCCAGACTTGTTTGCTGTGTTTCCCAATTTTGATTTTTCCACATGAGCATCCATGTAGCTAATCCATTAGCTACCACCCATGAATCAGAGAATATATGACACTGTTTCCCTTGCTCTGCTTTGATAGCTTGATGTACTGTCATAAGTTCAGCATATTGACTACTTCTACCTATCCAGTACTTTCCAAAGTCTGCCTAGTGCATGGGTTATAGACTACTACTTTCCAATGTCTTTCATAGCCCAAATATTTTCATGTCCCATCAATAAACAATACATGTTCCTTTGCTGAAGTTAATCCATCATATCCTTCATTCCATTTTATTAAAGACTATACCAACTGTTGCTTTGATGGGTGTATCCTTTCCCTCAGTATCTATGTTTGCTACAGATTCATGTAAAGCATTATCTCCACTTTTGCCTGTTTTAGATCTATTATGAATATATCATTTTCATTTAATTATGCTAGCCTCTAGTTCAATTCTGTGAGAAGATGAGGTACTCATTACCCAGGTCATAATCAAAATTGCAGGCCTTAATGGACCTCATGGCCTAAAGTCAGTTGTTCAGTCTCTACCAAAGCCCAATATTCAGCTATCAACTGCTTTTCAAAAGGGATATATTGAATTCCAGATGAAGGCAGTTTCCTAGACAAAAATCCTAAGGGTACATTCAGCTTAGTTGTTTTTACCATGAACTCCAGTTTGCTTATTCACCCTGTACAATCATTTGTAATTCTACCAGACCACTTTGGATAGGCCATAAATGTAGGGCCAATTGTATAATGGCCTTTGCTTCTTCAAAAGCTTTACTCTGCTCAAGTCCCTAATCAAATTAATATTTTTTCCTGGCGATTTTATATAAAGGTTTCAGAATTTGTCCTAGATGCAGTATGTGATGTCACCAATATCCAAATAAACTTATAAACTTCTGGGCCTCTTTCTTATTGGTGGGAATAGGAAAATCCTGAATCTTTTGTCAGGCTTGCAGGAGAATCTCTTCAAGCCCCTGATTCCATTGTACACCCCAACATTTTATGATTTGAGCTGGCCCTTGGATCTTTGCACGATTAATTTCCAAGATTTTACTTTTCATATGCTCACTTAAAAGCATAAAATTTTTCTCTATTTCTTTTATATTTTTTCCCCCTGTATCGTAACATCATCTATGTAAGCAGTACACCCAGGTAGCTCTAATTCATCTAAATGTTCAGCCACAATCCCATGACAAATAGTGGGGCTATGCAGATATCCTTGCGGCAAACACGTAAAAGTATATTGTTGACCCTGCCAACTGAAAGCAAATTGATCCCATTGTTTCGAATCTACTGGTATAGTAAAGAAAGCATTGGCTAAATCAATAAATGCGTACCAAGTCCCATTATATTTCTGGATTCTTTCTATTAAGCTAATAGTATCTGGAATAGCAGCATACAAAGTAGGAGTGACCTTATTCAATTGTCTATAATCCATTGTCATCCTCCATGTCCCATCTGATTTTCGTACTTGCCAGATAGAATTATTCTCTCAAGTGGTTATAGGGACTAACACTTGTACCTCAGCATATTCCTTTATAGTATTCACAATTTCATCTTACCCACGCAGCACATGATACTGCTTTAAAGTAATTACTTCAGAAGGTTCAAGTAAAGTGATTGGGTCCATTTTTATTTTACCAACTAAGACTACATTAATTCCTGTCTTTCTTACTACAAATTGGTATCTCCTCTCAGGTAAATTTAAAGTCATACCTCTCAATATATCTATTCTAATGATGTATTCAGGAATGGGTACAATTACCATGGTGTATTCTTTCTTAGGTAATTGTCTAATTTTCATTATTAGTTTGACTGGTCTGGCTCATATTTCAGCCCCTCTCAGTCCTGCGACTAAGATAGGAGTTCCAAGTTTAAACTTATCAGGGTTTCCATATATAAAGGAGGCCTCTGCCCCAGTATCTATTAGTACCCTAGTTATAGTATTTGATCCATTTTGTCCAATATATGGTCAAAATGATATGGGATCTGTAATCCCCTGTGTGTATTTCTTTAATCTGAGCTGGGACTAGGCCAAATTTCTATTCTCTCTGAAGGTGTGACAGACTTGGAAACAAAGGTTCAGGAGGATCTGTAGGGACAGTTCTTATTTCTCTATTCTGTCTAGTATCATGTCCCCTTTCTTGGGACACTTAGTATAGTTCATTAGTTGGAATACCATCTATGCTTCCAAAATCTACCCCTGCTCTCAACAGAGCAGTCAACAATTTTTGTCAGTCTATTCTGACTTTGAATCTGTAGGCTATTTACCCTTCTCTGTTGAGGAAATTTATTTTTTCCCCACTCCTCTAAGTCGCTTAACTGAAATCTTATCCAGCACCTCTGAAAGAGAGTGATCTATTTCCCCAATTATTAGAGTCAAACCTAGGTGCTTGTAAGCAGGAGAAGCCATTTTCACCATTTTATTCCTATAGGAAACTGCTAAGGGGGGTATCATAGGATGGGGTGTCTGTGTTTCTGATCATTATGGCAGTCTTCATTAACTCCTCCTTTAACTTTCTTATACAGTCCCTAAATGAATACCAGGGTCTATCTCCACTAGGCCACATAGAGTCAGTTGGATACTGCTTATTGCATCCTTCTGCAGCCAAAGCTGACAAATTAGTCATACTGTTACCTCTTTGCATATTGTAATCTCTAAAAGCTTGCTGTACAAAAGGATTTTGACTAATACTTATAAATTTCAAGCAATCTATGCCACCTATAGATATTCCTCCAGCCCCTTCATCACTGATTCTCACCATCCAAGATATTCATGTTTCTCCTATCCTTTGGGTGAACCGACTCAAAATATCTGTGACCTCCTGCTCAGTAAAATTCTTAATTATCTCCCTAAGCACTGTGTTGCAACCCTGGTTTTCCTGTTTCCACCTTAGTATTGGGCAAGCTTTTGCTTGAGAAGCTTCTGCCTCTAACACTGTTTCATTTTCCAACTCTGACTTTATTACATTTTCCTCCCATGCACTCTCTTGGCAGTTGTTGCCATGGGAACTAGGCTGTCTGTACAAAGGTTGTATGTACACTTCTTTTGCCAGCTTTTCTCTGCTTCTGAGCTAAATGAACAGCATTTTCTTCTACTACCTGAGACCCTCCAGCTTGCTCTTTTAAAGGAGATCCTGAACTCCGAGACTTCCCATGCAAACTTGCTAACTCTTTTTCCATCTGAATTTTTTCCTTCAGCTGCTCACCTCTGCTTTTACACATAATATGGTAACCTGTTAATAAAAGCAAGCCTTTCCTACACATGTCTGCCAGCTCTTTCCCTGGTTTTATTGGTATTCCTTGCAAATATCTTTCCAAGTCTCTAGATTCCCCCTTCTGTGACCTCAGTTCTCAGTTTTCACTAGGGAGGAATAAGGTAAATCCTCCCATCAAGGGATATCTTTTTCTTCCTCTAAGGCCTTTTTGCCTCCATAAAGAGATTTAATACCCTGCAATCCTGTTCATGACATCAAATGTATCACCAAGGTAATATTCACAGCACCAAGGGCAACTATGAATATGCCTGTGTATCTCTTAATTGCAAAGTATAACGGACTCTCCATATAGAAGGCAGAAGAAAAGCATTTATTCAGACACCAGAAAGCCAAATCCATCATAGTAACCAAGAAGTCAACACACATTAGCATTGTAGGGGACAAAGTCATTCCCAAGCCTTCCTCCCCCTCCCTGCACCCCTGCTAGGACCTACCTGCAAGCAAACATTAACAAAACTAACTGTGCCTGCCTGCCTGCATCCTTTCTCCTTCACCCTAACCACTCTCACCAACTTCTCAGTTCTGCTCCACCCTTCCTGTTCAGCAAGCTCCTCTTACCACATGTAACTTGACTTCCATGTGATTTAAGCAGGTCACATGGGCCTATTAATGAATGGGAAAGATCTTCTCATTTAAATTATCATTATACCTAGTGATAGATGAGACAAGAACTCATGAGGGAGTAAAGCCCAGTTTTTTCGGAGAACAACATGGATTAGGGGAGAAAATATTCCCTACATCTTGGGTAAATGCTCCCTTTCTCAGACAAATCATGCCTTCCCCAAAATATTACCTTTGAAATGTATGGTACAGCATTTCTTTGTGCCATTGTTTTCATTGAAAAGGTCGAAATAACAGTGTTGAGAATACTAGCTTTGAAGACCTAGGTTCAAGTATGCAATAGCTATCCAAGCAGAGGATTTGTTTTTGATATATCTTCAAAGTAAGTATCCTCTTGTACAAGCTAATTCATGTTAAGTGATTAAATGGAACCAGAATGCTAATTATTGACTCCTAACAGAGAGGGAGATACAGCCAGTGAGGGTTCAAGTCAACTGCATTAAAGAAGGGATACCCCTAAACTCTATAGAAACCCCCAGAACTCAAGAAGAGGAAATGTAGCAGGCCTGACTTTGGAGAATGAGCCTGAGATACTCTCTACCTCAGCAGAAGTAGAAGGATCCATCAGATGACCTCTAAGTTTCTTTTTAGTTCTAAGACTGTGATTCCAGTTTCTCTTTCTAATCTTATCAACAACCTTCAGGGAGAGTGAAATGGTGTTCCCTCCACCCACTCCCACAGCTGGAGGGCATTGTTCCTCCCATTTCATTCTTGTGTTTCTGTAAAATGAATCATCTTTCAAACCCAAGGAGCTCTGAAGGAACTGTGAGCCTTCAGGGCAGTTAAGATGCTGATCTTTGAATCCAGGATTCCAGCTGAGAAACCAAACTGCCACATAGTAATTTCATTCTGCTCCATTGATGGTTGATTGTCTGAAACTATTCCAGATGTGGAAATGTAAAAGGATATTTTAGAGCTACAACTGTCCTCAGAGGTCCTAGCATTTCAGAACTGGAAAGGACTTTAGTAGTCATAAATATAATGACTGTTTCTTTCTTTCTGTCTGTCTGTCTGTCTCTCTCTCTCACTTTCTCTATCTTTCTCTCCCTCCTTGCTTCCTTCATCCCTCTTATATCAACCATGATAGAAGGGCACCCAGCCTCTACTTGAAGAGAAAGAGAGGTCAGATAAGTAGGAGGAAACCTAGAAGACAGTGGTGTCTCAAAAACCTGGAAAGAAGAAAGTATCAGGGAGGAGACAGAGATCAACAATGTCAACGAGAACTTAGAGATCATCTGGCCCAATCCCTTTATTTAATACATGAAGAAATTGAGATCCAGAGAAGAGAAAAAACTTGTTCAAGGTCATATGAACAGGAAGAAAGAGGCAGAGGTAGGAATTGGAATCCAGGTCTTCTGACTCAAAAATCTAGGTCTCTCTCTCTCTCTCTTTCTCTGTCTCTCTCTATCCCTCTCTTTGCCTCTGTCTCTGTCTCTCTCTCTCCCTCTCTCCCTCCTCCTCTTTCTCTCTTAATACCAAGCTGCCTCTACCACTACACATCAATTATCTAATGTATGTAGCACGTAGCTGGTGTTCAATAAATGTTTAATGAATTTCAAAATGGTTCAAAATTGGAGTGTGTACTAAACAAAAAGTTCCCCTTGCTACTTACTAGCTATCACTCTGGAAAAGGTAACATAGGACTATTGATCTCCAGTTTGGTCATCTATAAAATGTGAATGAGCAGCAGTGAGGTATAGTGATTAGAGAGCTGCTACTGAAGGACTCAGAAGGAGCTAGGTTCTCTCTATGAACCTATATAAGTCACATAACCTTTCAGTGCCCCAGGCAATTCTCTAAAAGCGTGAATGGCAAAGCAGTTGGTAGAGGAAATTCTTCCCTGGGAGTTCCCTATTTACATGAAATAACAGGTATCATTCTTTTCTCCCACCCAAAATAAGTATGATAATGCTTGCATGACATTATTAAGAAAGTATTATGTTAATTTTTACAAAAATAATAATGATTATTTCTATATATTTTTGCCATAAAACTCAGAAATGCCCCTGTGATAAGTTGCTATCCTGCTATTATTCTTTTTCTATTTAATTTCCAGAAGATTATTGTGCACATGGATAAAATGTCTGATTCTTATAAATGAGTGAGTTTTATTATTATTAGCATTATTATTATGATCTTCTCAAGCAGCTGGTACCTTTCCAGTCGATATGAACATATCTGCTCTTCGGTCCCCTCCCCAAGTTCTTGGTGTTGACTAGTGAGTTATAGATCAAAGTATGTAAATTGCCCAAGGGTCAATGATGAAGCATTCTCCTTGATTATTGAAATAGTGTTTAACCCTTTGTAATGTGGGGACTGTAATCTTTCCTCCTGTGGGTACCACCCCTAAAACCATATCAAACAATTCTGTTCCTTTCCTTTTCCCTTTTATCGCTCTTTGGAACAATGTTGGGGCTTGTATCCTGGCAGGTTTCTTTTTCTGTGAGAACAGTAATCTCATTTCAATGTGTGGGTGGGTAGATTATAAAGTACAGCCTTGGAGCTCAGGTGCAGAGTAGGGAGGGACTGTTTTAAATACTTGTATGATTAACAAGTCAATGGATTTTTATGGATTGTAAAGAAAGAGCCGCCAAGAGGATTATCGCTTAGTTTGGGAATGATTCACCAAAAAAACCCCAAAACAATAAAAAAAACCCTGAAATCTTTGGAAAGACGGGAGGAAGAAAGGACTTTTCTTTTTACCGGAGAGGGACTTTTCTTTTTACCGGAGAGGGACTTTTCTTTTTACCGGAGAGGTAAATGAACAACACAAATAGATTCAAATCCATGAAGGCTCCTCCTCCCACCCCCATCCCCCACTTCCTCACTTGGTTTCTGGAAGGAGAATAGAGAATCATATCTATGGTTTAAACTACTTCCACTAAATTCAATTCAACAAGCATTTATTAAGCATCCTATACTTGCCAGGAAAAGGTGCTCAGCTGATGGAGATACCAAGACAAAAATTATAATAACCCCTGCCTTCAAGGAGTTTATATTCAATTACTTAGCTACACATTGACACAGTGTGGTATCATTTCAGCAGAAGTATCAAACACCAGACTGTAACATTCCAGAGTGCAGCTCAAGCTAGGTTAAAATACAATTCAGAAATATTTAATAAAATGAATAAAAATACGATAAGACATAGATAATATTATATTTTAAAATTAAGTCAATAGGCAGCCCACAGAGATCTTTATATATGGATTAGTGGCCACTGTTTCTATTTGAGTTTGACATCACTGATTTAATGAAATCCCATTTCTGTACTTAGTCCCAATATGACTTTGGGAAAATAACCTCTCTAAGGCTCAGTTTACTAGTCTTTACAAATCTTAGCTTTGAAACTTCTTAGTTATGTGATCATTGGCAAGTTAGACTTCTTGAACTTTGGTCTCTTTGTTTGTAAAACATGAGTAATAATAGTTGGATCTCACAAAGTTATGAGGGGAAAAAATCCTCAACCTTAAAACACTGTAGAGACATTTGAGGTGTTATTTTGTCTTTTGAAACTCTCTTCCAGATCTAATATGCTATCATTTCAAGAGCCCTGGGGTACTTCTCTCATTGAGAACAAAATGGACAGAAAAGAAATGGATATTGCCAATTGGTTTGTGACTGTGATCCTTAAGCCATTGAGGGGAAAAATCCTTGTGGTGAGGGGACCCATCTTCTCTATCACCACCAGCAACAATTGCTGACTAACTGTTACTAACAGGCACAAGGGGCTGTACCTTCCCCCACTTCCCCCACCCCCTTTTCTTACTTCCAACCCAGTCCAAATAGACATTAACTGGGCAAGCAACTCCTTTGGTGGAGGGGTCAAATACCAAGGAACTGCTCCACACAGAGTAAAACAGTCCCTGCTCCCAAAGAGTTTACTATTGTTGAAATAATATGTATACTTATAGGTTGAGTATATATGAAATAGGCTTATTTGCATATTATTTCCCCCATTAGACTATGAACTCCTTGAGAGTAGAGACTATTAATTCGCCTTTCTTTGTATTCCCAGGGCTTAGCAATCAATTAATCAATCACTAAACATTTAAACCCCCTATTATGGGCCAGGCATTGTGATAGGGGCAGCATGCTGGACTGATAGTAGGTACTTAATAAATGCTTGCTGACTTGACTTGACGATATTTTAAGGAAGATTCAAGGCCAGGTCCAAAGATTTCCCTGAGGAATAGTTCACTTCCAGACCTTTCTTATTGGGAAATATCTTTATTGATTTTCACAGAAAAAATATCCAGTTCCAAATACAAGGTACCATTTTGGATGTAGGTTGCAAAAACCCTGGAGTAAGATAAAGTGAAAGTTCATAAAGAGTCATTTGAAAGTGGGTAATATGTAACCATCTGGTAGAATGTGCACCCTGTGAGGGCTCAATAAACATGAACTGACTTACTCTGAGTAGCAATGTGTCCCATCAATCAGCAACAAATATTTTCCAAATGTCAACTGATTGCTTTGTTTTGTAATGAGTACTTTCTAATAAGGCCAGCTCTCTGTAAAACAGCTAGGCACCCATCCCACATTGGTATCCTTTCTTGTTCCTTGTCTAAGCCTTATTGGTGAAGCTGAATTAAGAAGGATGCAGGGTAGTCCTGGTAGATGACCACTTTGAGAGGACAGCATAAAACAGGTAAGATGTGCAAACAAATTTAAAAGCTGAAGCTTTGGGACAATGAGTTGACTCAATAAGCCACCCACCACTCTCCTCCCCTCGCCTTTTTTCCCCATTCTCAGAACTTCCTATATGTTGCCTGTTGACCTCACAAGGATCTTCTTTGTTTGGTCTTAGTGCTGCCACAGAGGGGTTCTCACTTCTGCCTTAGCTTTTGAAATTTTAGCTCTATCAAGAAATTACGAGGTACTAAATCTGATGAATCAATGATTACCCTAATCTTTGGGATGCACTGGAATCTCCCTCTTCACCAACAAAGGGCAAGATATGATGTCTTGTCCCTCAACAACGTCCAAAACACTCATGTTGTTTTCATTCTCTCCTGTGAGAGAAATGAGATCTGATGAATTCATTTATATGAAAGTTTCAGGGACTTAAAATGTTGCCCTTCTTGGAAATAATTTGCAGTTGGAAATTTCATAGAGTTGGAGGAATGTTAGCTGTGAACTCTAGTTCATATCTTAACTGGTGGATTCATTCTGTCTAAAATAGAGGTTATTAACCTGGAGTTCATACACTTCTTTTTTTTAAAAAAAAATATGTTTTTAACAATATTTCAATATAATTGTTTCATTTGGAATCTTATGTATTTTATGCTTTTATAAACATTGTTTTGAGAAGGAGCTATTAGGCTTTAACGGACTTCCAAAAGGGTCCATAACACAAGAAAGGATAAGAACCTGGAATAGTATTATTAAGTGGTCATCCACTAGAACACTGATGTCGGTCTCAAAAAGAAGTGGATTTCTGTAGTCATATTGACTTAGAAAACCATAAACTAACATTAATTATGTTTTATTAAATTTGTTGTTAAACATTTTTCAGTTACATTTTCATCTATTTCAGGCTGCCATCCAGAACTTGTTAGCTTCAAATTTGGCATCTTTGCTCTAGAACACTTCAAAAGGTGAGGAAGTCTAGATCAAGAAGAACTCAGAACTGTAAGGGACCTTTGCGATAATCTTTTTCAACCACCCATCTCAGAGATGATGAAACTTAAACCCCAAAGGTTACTATGGTTTTGTGAGGTCATGTAACTTGTTCCAGTTAGAGGCTGAGTCAATTCTAGGAACCACATCCATAGACTTCAGGCTACTTCAGGAGTGAGGAACCTGCTGAGGCCTCATGTGGCCTTCTAGTTCTTTGGGTGTGACTTTTTGACTGAGTCTAAGTTTTACAGAACAAATCCATTTAATAAGGGGATTTGTTCTGTGAAGTTTGGATTCAGTCAAAGGGCCGCACTTGAGGACCTAGGGGGCCACATCTGGCCTTGAAGTCACAGGTTTCCCATCCCTGGACTAGTTCCTTCCACAGCTATAAATTATAGCTAAATAAAAATTAAATTATAAATTTAAATTAAATTATATTATAAAATTGTATCAATTGTTAGATTCAAAGGATGATGGATACGCTAATTGAAGGGACTACAGAGGTCACCTCATTCCAAATTCATTTTGTAGATGAAGAAAGTTAGACACATAGAGGTTAAGTGACTTGTCAAGGTCATAATTTTTTTTTTTTCCTATGCTAAGCTAAATTGTTGAAAGAAAGATGTTATGATACAATGGATATGACAGTGAATCTATTGTCAGGTGTTGTCATGATCTGCTGTGTTCAAATTTTGTGGGACTTTGTAAAAACCACTTAATTTCTTTTCATCTCATTTTCGTCATATTAAAATGCAGTGAGTGAAGTAGATTGCAAGGTCCTGACAAGCTCTAAATTCTATAATTCTAGGGAGAGAAGTAGTCAATCATAAAGGAATGAATTTATAATGTTAGTATTTGAAACATCAATGAAAGGGATTTTTTCTTTTAGGTGGGGAGGTATTCCTAGAAACTATCAAATCCCAGCCTTCAGCTACCTATATGACCACACCTATATGGCACTAGGTATCACATATTACACATCCTGCAGTCAGATTCTTTCTACAACCTAGATACCCTACCAAGATAAAAGTAAACTATTTATCAATGATTTCAAAGGCTTTTTAAAATCAATTTTCCTGGGAGTGTAGCCAAGATGGTAGAGTAGAAAGATGTGCATACTTTAGCTCTTCCCCCACAGCCCATAAAATACCTGTAAATTCTAGAGCAGCAGAAGCCACAGAAAGATGGAATGGAGGAGATTTCCAGGCCAGGGTGACCTGGAAGGCTGACGGGAAAGGTCTGTCACACCAGACACGGAGCAGAGCCCAGCCCAGCCTTGACATTGTGACTCTGGGAGGAGCAGGACTGGAGCAAGCTTAGGGGATGACCCTGGAAGCAGCAGCTGTCCCTCAACCCACAGGTGCTAAAGGTCAGTGAGAGGGCTTTTTCAACCTGAGCAAGAAGGGAGCAGAGTCTACCTCTGACTCCCTGCCTAAGGCAGCCTCAGAAGCTAGGCAGCAGAGGCTTCTGGAAGCCGCAGCAGGCAGGCAGCAGCCAGCATCCATTGTTCCATTGTTGGAGCACTGAGGATAAAGCCCCTGGGGGAACTGAGCAGCTGATCACAATCTCAGCCCTAAGCATGGTCCTGGGGTGAGCAGGAGCACTAGGACCCTCCTCTTGACAAAGTATTCAGAACTCAAGTAACTGGCTGGGAAAATGCCCCCAAAAAAGGAAAAAAAATAAGACCATAGAAGGTTGCTTTCTTGGTGAACAGGTATTTCCTTCCATCCTTTCAGATGAGGAAGAACAAAGCATCCTATCAGAGGAAGTCAAGGCTTCTGCATCCAGTACCTCCAAAATGAATATACAACGGGCTCAGACCAGCTTGAAAAGCAAATAAGCAGCTTGCTAAAGGAGACCCAGAAAAGTACTGAGGAAAATAACACCTTTAAAAATAGGCTAACTCAATTGGAAAAAGAGGTCCAAAAAGCTAATGAGGAGAAGGCTTTAAAAAGCAGAATTAACCTAATGGTAAAGGAGGTTCAAAAGTTTACTGAAGAAAATAGTTCTTTAAAAATGAGAGTGGAGTTCAGGGAAGCTAATGACTATACAATAAACCAAGAAGTTGCAAAACAAAAACAAAGGAAAGAAAAAAAGAAAAGAAAATGTGAAATATCTCATGGGAAAAACAACTGACCTGGAAAATAGATCCAGGAGAGACAATTTAAAAATTATGGGGATTATCTGAAAGCCATGATCAAAAAAAGAGCCTAGACATTATTTTTCATGAAATTATCAAGGAAAACTGCCCTGATATTCTAGACTAGAGGGCAAAATAGATATTGAAAGAATCCAGAGATCACTTCCTGAAAGAGACCTAAAAAGAGAAACTCCTAGGAATATTGTGGCCAAATTTCAGAGTTCCCAGGCCAAGGAGAAAATGTTGCAAGCAGCTTGAAAGAAACAATTTGAGTATTGTGGAAATACAATTAGGATAACACAAGATCTAGCAGCTTCTACATTAAGGGATCGAAGGGCATGGAATAGGATATCCTAGAAGTCAAAGGAACTGGGATTAAAACCAAGAATCACCTACCCAGAAAAACTGAGTATAATACTTCAGGGGAAAAAATGGTCATTCAATGATATAGAGGACTTTCAAGAATTCTTGATGAAAAGACCAGAACTGAAAAGAAAATTTGACTTTCAAACACAAGAATCAAGAGAGGTATGAAAAGGTAAACAGGAAAGAGAAATCATAAAGGACTTTCTAAAGCTGAACTGTTTACATTCCTACATGAAAAGATAATATGTGTAACTCTTGAGACTTTTCTCAGTATTTGGGCAGGGGGAGGGATTACACACACACACACACACACACACACACACACACATACAGATAGAGAGCACAGGTTGAATTGAATTAGAAGGAATGATATCTTTAAAAAATAAAAATAAGGGGTGAGAAAGGAACATACTGGGAAGAGGAAGGGAGAAATGGAATGGGGCAAACTATCACTCATAAAAGAGATAAGAAAAATCTTTTTCAATGGAGGAGAAAAGGGAGGAGGTAAGAGGGGAAAAGTGAAGCTTACTCTCTTCACATATGGCTTAAAGAGGGAATAACATGCTCGCAAAATTTGGTATGAAAATCTAGCTTACACTATAGGAAAGTGGGGGAGAAGGGGACAAGTGGGGTGAGGAGGATGATACAAGGGAGGGCAAATGGGAGAAGGGAGTAATTAGAAGTAAACACTTTGGGGAAGGGACAAAGTCAAATGAGAGAATAGAATAAATCAGGAACAGGGTAGGATGGATGGCAATATAGTTAGTCTTACACAACATGGCTATTATGAAAGTCTTGTGCAAAATGGCACATATATGGCCTGTATTGAATTGCTTGCCTTCTCAGTGGGGATGGGCGGAGAGGGAGGAAGGGAGAGAAGTTGGAATTCAAAGTATTAGAAACGAATGTTGAGAATTGTTATTGCATATAACTGGGAAATAAGAAACACAGTTAATGAGGTATTGAAATCCATCTTGCCCTACAAGAAAAGAGAGAAGATAGGGATAAGGGAAGAGTGGGGTGTGATAGAAGGGAGGGCACATTGAGGGAAGGGGTAATCAGAATGCAAGGTGTTATGGGGTGGGGGGAGGAGAGAGATGGGGAGAAAAATTGGAACTCAAAATTTTGTGGAAATAAATGTTGAAATCCAAAAATAAATAAATGAAACTATAAAAAAAAATCAGTTCTCCATCTACCTATATACTCCATATGCTTTTTAAACTCATGCACAGAAGGGATATTATCACTGGAAAGGACCTTAGAGATCATTTCCAATCTGTCATATATCAATAGACCAATAACTTGTAATTTTGTTTATGTGGGTGGGTATTTACTCCAGTGATATAGATCGTGAGCCATCTCTGAATTAGAGAGTTGTCAGAGATGCAGTGACTTCTGCAAGGACACATAGTTTCTAAGTGCCATGGATCACACCTGAACCCAGGTCCTCTTAACTCCCCAGTCCTGTCACTTACCCCATTAAATATATTAACTTCTTCCTCTGTAAAATGAGGGGGATTGGATTAGATGGCCCTTCAGATACCTTCTAATGCTAATATTCTCTGAGTCCATGAATCTAAGATCTGAAGTAGAAACTTTTGATGGGACTACTTCCTTCTTCATTTGTCACCTTTCTCTGGTATTTGTCAGCATTATCCTCTACACTTGAGTATTAGTACTACAGTCATCAGGAGCCTGCCTTCTCACCCATTTTTGGTCAGTCACCTTCTGGCTATTTTGTTCTGGGGTGAACAAATAAGAGATAAAGAATGTCACAGAAAATAAAATGAATAATTTTGATTACAAGAAATTAAAAGCTTTTGCACAAATAAAACTAATGCAGCCAAAATTAGAAGGAAAACAGAAAACTGGAGGAAATTTTTCAGCAAGTTTTTCTGATAAAGATCTCATTTCTCAAATATATAGGGAACTGTACCAAATTTATAAAAAGAAGGCTCATTTTTCATTTGATAGTCAAAGGATATAAACAGGCAGTTCTCAGAAGAAGAAATCAAAGCTATCAATAGTCACATGAAAAAATGCTCTAAATCACTACTGATTAAAGAAATACAAATTAAGACAACTCTGAGATACCACCTCACACCTATCAGATTGACTAACATGACATAACAGGAAAATAATGAATGCTGAAGGGGATGTAGAAAAATTGGAACACTAACACATAATGGAGTTTTGCACTAGTGTAATCATTCTGGAGAACAATTTGGAATTAAGCCCAAAGGGCTACAAAAACTCTGCATACTCTTTGATGCAGCAATATCATTACTAGATCCGTATCCCAAAGAGAGCAAAGAAAAAGTAAAAGGACTTATATACACAAAAAATATTTATGACCTTTTCTTTTGTGGTTGCAAAGAATAGGAAATCTAAGGAATGCCCATCAATTGAGAAATGGCTGAAAAAGTTGTAGTATATGATTATGATGGAATATTGTATTTTAAAAAATGATGAGCAGCATGATTTCAGAAAAACCTAGAAAGATTTATATGAAAAGTGGAAGTGCAAAGTGAAGTGAACAGAACCAGGAGAACATTGAACACAGTAATACAGTAGTATCATAAAGATGACCAACTGTGAAAGACTTAGCTACCCTGACCAAGACAATGACACAAGGCAATTCCAAAGGATTTATAATGAAAAATGTTGTCCACTTTTAGAGAGAGAACTTATGAACTCTGAATGCAGATTGAAGCAAGCTTTTTTACTCTTTTTTTATTGTTTAATTTTGCTTGTTTTCTTTTGCAACATGGCTAATATGGAAGTATGTTTTACATGACGACATATATTTGATATCAAATTGTTTCCTTTCTCAAGGAGAGGGGAGGGATAAGCAAAAGGAAGAGAATTTGGAACAAAATTTCTTTTAAAATTATTAAAATTTCATTTACAAGAATTGGAAAATATTTAATGAAATTAAAAATAATTTTAAAAAACTGATGCCTTCCTTGGAAAAGGGGACACTACCTCCACTTTTAGATTGTAGTATGAGATGGGGATAGTTGGAATGGAAAAGGCAAAATGCTGCTTCTAATTCTCAGGAGGGCAGGACCAACTAGATTTGGTTCCCAAAGCATGTAACTGGACTGGACTGTAAGTAGTATTACAGGCTTTAAGGCATGTATTTTGAAGTCATTTTCTCTTCTTTCTTTCTCTCCTTCCTGTTAAAAAGGTAGGCCCACAATAGGCACTTTCTTTCTTTTCCTCACAGCAAGATATCAGGGATGTTATCTTCCCTAGACTTTCCCTTCTTTCCTTCCTCATGGATAATGGAACCAATGATTTTTTCTTCTATCTTGTAGATAATAGATCATAAAGCTCTTAGTCTTTTTCTTTTGTAGGGCAGAGGGATGGCAAGCTGTCATCCTCTTTCTATCCCTGTCTCTCTTTCTCTCTCCTCCTTTCTCTCACCTTTTTTTGCTAGGAATTAGGAAGTCTGGTTGGGAAGTCTGTGTGGCCTTGTCAATGGCTACCTGATAGTGCCTAGCATAAGTAAACTGTTGCCATCTTTCCTCCAGAAATATATATATGTATATATATGTATGTATTTCAGATCCATACTGTTATGATGAAGAATTCTGTTTTCATTGTATAGGGGTAATTTTAAATAGATTTTGTGTTTGTATTGAGCTGAGAATTTCCTCTCAAATTCCATGCGTTTTATATCCCCATTAAATATACTTCTCTCAAACAAAATTATGTGTTTATTTAGTGGGATTCAGCCTAGCAGGCCCACAAAGATATTCATAAAATTTCTTTGTGGAGGGGTAGCTGGGTGGTACAGTGGAGAGAGCCCTGGGCCTGGAGTATGGAAGACCTGAGTTCAAATACAACCTGAAAAACTTGACACTTATTAGCTATGTGACCCTGGGCAAATCACTTAACCTTAATTGCCTTGACAAAAGAAAATTCTATGTAGAAGGAATAGTGGCCTTTCACATATCTGTGGTTTTATAATGTCATTGATCTTTTAATGGGAAGGATGTAAATATTTTTTTTTAAATATTTCCCTCTTCCTCTATTAACAGAGTCTTGGAAGAATATGAACAGTCTCTCCTTCAACAAATCAATTAATAAATCAACCGAATATTTATCAAGCACCTTACATGTACAAGAAACGGTGAGAGGTCATGTATATACAAAGACAAACATGAATCAGTCTCAGCCCTTAAAGGGCTTGCACTAAGGCCATGTAAACAATAATGACAAACACTAAAACCAAGGACCAAAGGGAGCCTTGGACCACTAAAATGGTCACATTTTTCCCGAATTAAGAGATGAGGAGATCTACCTATCAACTCCTTCTCTTCCTTGCAGAGGGGGTGGGTGGGTGGGTGGGAACACTATTGGTGTGGAACATTGTGTATACTATAAAATTTGATGGCTACTTTGGTTTATTTTGCTGGCTTGCTCTCTCCCTCCCATCTCTTTCTCCCTCCTTTCCCCTCCCTCTGTTCACCCCTCCCTCTTTCTTTCCCTCTCTCCCTCTGTTCCTTCCTCCCTCCATATCTCTCTCACTCCCTTTGTTCCTCCATCCTCCCCCTTTTCTCCCCCCCTCTTCCTCCCTTTCTCTTTCTTTTCTTTTTTTCTTTTTTAAATAAGGGAAAGTTCATTTGTTAAGGAAAGGAGGAGGTATGTATTCTGAAATCTAACCCCCTACAAATAGGGATTTTGAATTTTTGTCTATGTATCCATCCTCAGTTTCCACCATATTGCAAGGCACATATTAATTAACTGCTTATTAAATGCCAAAACAAGTTGTATCAATAAAAACTGAACATTCATTTGAGAATAAAGTCAATATGATTCAGTGCTTATAACAGGCAATTGTTGGAGAAAATTGAGCAGTCTATTTAACATATCTGGAAAGGAACATGGCAAGAAAAAATGCATCTCTTTAGCGCTTGATGATCTGCATGGAATTACAGAGTGAAGGAGATGCAGGAATTATGACTGCTGGCTCGAGCTGCATATGTGACCAGCTATGCACAGTACTAGGTGTTATATGCTTCCCATAGTGCCGTAGGATTACTTGATACCTAAGTGGGAATCCCATCTATAATACCATCATCTAGTGTCCATTCAACGTTTGCTTTGAGACCTCTAGTGACAAGGAATTCTTTTCAAGGCAGACCAATCTAATTTTGAATCAACTTCTAGAGAACTTAGGGATACATAATTCAAATCATCAAATCTCCAAATCATTTGTGTTTGCATTTGGAATGTAATCAGAAACACCCGTCTACTCATGTGCAGACTCTGTGCCCAGGCTTTTACCCTCTTCTGATTTGCCATTCTGTCAGCAGCTTGGTGCCTAACTGAGTGAGGATTGGAGATGAATATGGATGAAATGAGATAATAGTTGTGAATGTACTTTGAAAGTACTCTACCAATGTAAGCCATTATTAAGCTATTAGTGATGTAGACTTGTTCTGCTTGGCCCCAGAGAGTAAAAACAGCAGCAATTAGATGGAGTTTCATGGAGACAGATTTTGGCTTGATATAAGGAGGAAATTTTAAAAAATAGAGCTCTCTAATAATGGAATAATCTGTCCTATAAACTGGCACATATTGATGTAATATAACCTAAGCCTTGTGAGTTTGTAGTAGTAATATTACTACCTTGTAAGGTAGTAATTTTCCCTATCCCTTGAGGTATTCAAGTGGAGGCTAGATTATCATTTGACAGAGTATTATAGAAGGGATTCATACTTTAGATAGGGGTTGGACTGGAAAATTGCTGATATCCCTTTGTGGAATGACAGCTCTAAGATTCTATGAATCTCTAATTCAGGAACTCTTAAATAGTCCATTTGTAGAAAATTAAAAATTGACTACAGTTATCCCTTCCACATCGTGACTTTCCCCACTGTGGTTTTGATATATTGCCTGTTGGCATAAGAAATTAAACTTGGGGGGAATTTTGTGGAAGCCGCAGATGACATATAAAGGACAGCAGATGACATAGAGAAAGTTCAGAAAATCAGAAATGCATAAAATATATGTATAATATCAACAATTTTAACCTTTAGTATGGTAAACACCTTTTGTAAACAAAGAAAAATTCAGACTTCTCTGGCATGAAGGGCCAAAAGTTTTTATGTGGATATTCCAGATCATAGGTGCACCACCACTGCCAACCCCCCAGGATGAGCTGGAAACATGATTTCCTCAGTGAGGAAAATCCCTCCACAAATGCATACCTCTAAGTCCTTTGTGGCTTAAAATCTTGGAAAGTTGCAGGGGATGCTGGGGTTTAAATGACTTGTCATAGAGCCACTATGTATCAGGGACAGGATTTGCACTGAGATCTTCCTGACAATCAAGACTAGCATTCTATCTGTTTCTCCATGCTCCCTTTTGTTTAGAATTACAGTCTTAAAGCCAGAGTGGCTAATGGAGAGCATTGCAGAACTGAGATCAGGATTGCAATGCAATTAGACTTTCTCTTCCTTCCAGAATAAAGCAAGATAGCAGGTCCTGCAAGTATAGACTTGGGAAAGAGGGAACAGCAAAGCTTTGTGAGGTCTTTCAGTAACTGCTTTACTGGTTCCTTTCTTTGTGCCTGTGCACTTGAGGTTTTACTAGCTGTGTTTATTAGAGCCTCATGAAGGCAACTCCTGTTGGGAGTGGAGATGAGCAGGGGGAAAGGAATGGAGCAGCATCTTTGTTGGTGATGTACAGCAGGTTAATTAGGAGGGCAGGGAGATGTCTATGAGCGATATCATATCCTCCAGGTGCTTGTCTGCAGCTTACTGGAAACCCATGCAAATTAGGGAAAGCTTCCTGGAAGCAGTCAACCTGTAGTAACCTCCCAGCCCATACCAAGGTGGTGATCCAAAGGTGACATTCACTGACACCCTGCTGACCAGAAACCTGGGCTCCATTCTAGCCTAACCATTGAGGGGAGCTTATATGTCTCGGTGGCGTTTACAATGGATTTCCTCCTTATCAGAACTCCATGCTAAGCTAGAAGGGAACTGAGAGATCATGGTGTCAAACTTCATTTTTACAGAGGCAGAAACTTTGGAATTAGAGAGTGAAAGTGATTAGTTTTAGTGTTTTGTCTGATGGCATCCTCGGACTGAAATATTTCTCTTTTGATTGGAGAGAGTGGGGCATAGTGAAGAGAGTGAAGGACCACCTTGGGCAAGTCATCTAACCTCTTTGACCCTCAGTTTCCTTATCTGGAAAATGGGGATAATAAAACTGCCAACCTTACAGGGTTGTTGTGAAATGACATTGTAAAGCGTTTTGTAAATCTCAAAGGGCTATGCAAATTATTTTTATATGGGGATGATAATATTTACCTCATAGGGTTGTTATCAAGAAAGCACTTGATTAATATGAGTGGTTATTATGATTATTGCCATAGGGATATTAATCTCTAACTCCAGAAGCATTGCACTGATAGGCTGTCAAGTTTGAAAGATTTTGTTCAGTGGATCCTGTGTATTAAGCATTGTCTAATTATTAATATGTCTTATTGTTAAGAGGTTCCTGCACCATAATACGTACTAGAACTCCAATTTTAAGGAAGCAGTGTGGAATATTGGAAAGAGCACAGGTTTAGGTACAGAGGATCTGTGTTCAAAACAAACTGGGCTATACACCACCTCTGTGACCTTGGACAAGTCACTGTCCTCTTTGATCCTCAGTTTTCTCATCTCTGAAATGAGGACACTTTTTCAAATGTAATCATATTTGTAAAGTGTTTAGCACAGTGCCCAGCACATAGTAGGCACTTAATAAATGTTTATCCCCTACCCCTCTTCTGCTTCTCTAAAACTCCCTTCAACTTTGAGTTTTATTTTATTTTATTTTACAAAGACTGGGAATCTTTATTCAGATCAGCAAACTCACATTCCTCAAGTCTCAGGCTTTGGGTGGATCTTTTGAAGAAGAGGTGAAGGATGGAGTAGAGAAGAGAAGGCAAGGCCAATCCACCTCCCTGGACATCCCCTCCACTTCCCAACCCTGTCTCAGACTACTGGGTAAAGAGGAGACTAGACCAAAGGGAATGCCAAGAAGGGAGGGACTGAGGGAAAAAGAGGCCTCTGCCAAGGAGAGGCTTACCCAGATGTGTGGTTTTCAAAGTCCAACTGTGGCCAGAACAACAGCCACCATAGGCCCCTCTCTATAAGCTAAATCCCCAAAGTATCAAGGCTGGGGGTGGGGGGAGCAGGAAGAACAACCTTGTGGAAAAGCAATTGGTCCCATGCTCAGCTGCTTTCAAGGCAGTGCCCTGAACCCTGGCCTAAAGAATGGCCATAGGGGTGCAAATTCCCAAATGAGAGGTTAAGTCAGGATGGGAGAATGAATAGGAATGTTGAAGGAAGGATGGGGCAGTTGATCCAGTTTTGCTGATTTGGGGATGGGGAGTGTACTACAAATCACAGGCTCAGTACCTGTAGGCACAACAGGAGAAGAAGCAGTGCCACCAATGGGTAAGGAGCAGGTGGAGAAGAGGAAGAGTTAGGAACAGAAGGGACTTAAGCATTCCACAGGCTTCCTGGGAATGTCATTGCTAGAAATATATTAACTATTCACAGGAGGGTGTGGAAGAGTGGTGATCAGAGGATCTGGAGTGGCATCTCATGTCTAGTCATGCCTGCCGGAGATGCCCTACAGTTGGTGCGCATTTGCAGCCCAATGACATTCTTGCCCTCCTGAAGTTGGTTATATGTAAAGTTTTGGGGATTCTCCTTGGACTTCTTAGGGAACCAGTTAGGATCTCCAGAAAAGCCATCACCCCGAGCCACTGCCAACTCACTAAGATTCATCAGTGTCCGCTGCACGCAGGTCATATTCTTTCCTTCCCAGAGGTCCACAATTCGGAAGATATCAGTAGCATTGAAGCCATAGTGTTCAGTTTCCTGTAGGAACTGAGAAATCTGTTCCATCTGTCTGAAGACCATGCCTGAAGCCTGGATTTTCTTTACTGGGCCCTGGCTGTTAGGGTATAGCCCACTGATGAGCTCATACAGCACTGTGCCATCCTTGAGCTAGTTTTAGAAATTCTCTCACCCAGGTTGGGGCCACCTGACATCCCTGTGGCACTGTGCGGTAATCCACTGACTGAGGATCTGCTCCAGATAAGTATCATATTGTTTTTCAATTTTCTACTGTATCTCTCAGCTCAGTTTGTAAGCAGGTCCCTTATTGGCCATTCTGAGATGGTGATCTTTACCGTGAGGCGGTAGATGGAGAGCTGAGCAGGCTGGGAGGCAGTGTGCAGTGATTCCAATTTTGAATTTTATGAAGGCTTCACAGGCCAGGTGACATGAGTCAAATCAATCAACCAATCAATTTCAAACTGAACTGGCCTTTGAAGAAAGATCAGGAATAGAACAGGTCAAGGTGATAAAGAATGCAATCCTGGCATGGAGAATAGTTTGTGAAAATGCACAGAGATGGAAGTGGGACCCTGAATTAGAGGAACAGGTCATTTTAATTGGAAGATAGAGTATGTCAAGGGGAATAATATTGAATAAGGGTAGACTCTGAGGCCACATTTCTGATTATTATTATCAAAGAATCATATGACTACTATGTTCCCAGTAGACTCTAGTGTAACTTTATAATATAAAATATAAATTAAAAGACTAGAAGAATGATCGGTGATCTAGTTTGCCAAAGTCCCATAAAGGGTATCTTGGAAGAAACAGAGACAAGGTATACAAAACCAGTTTGGTAAATAGGAAAGACCACTAGACTTCAAGTCATATTCCCTTCCAGCTGGCTTACTAATTATGTGACACTAGGCAAGTCATTACACTCCTTTTCTCCTCAGTTATCTCATCTACAAAATGGGAATAATAATAAGAAAACTAGCATTACCTATTGTGATGTTCTCTTACTGAATGTCATGAAGAAAATACTTTGCAAACTACACATCAATAGAGAAAGGGAGCAACTGAGATAACAGAGTCAAAACTTCTAGAATCAGGATATTGATGAAGGCATCAAGAGTAGAGGAAACAACTGTTAGAGTTTTGGATAAGCAGACCAGATCAATACATAGTAATGGGAGGCACAGTTGCAGAATGGGGGTTTCTTCAGTATGAGGTAAGTCATTTAGGTAGCAAGGTGGCATAGTGGATGGAGTGATGGACCTGAAGTCAGGGAGACCTGAGTACAAAATTTGCCTCAGATTCATTCTCACTTTGTGACCCTGGGGAAATCACTTAAATGGCCTGGGTCCCAGTCTTCTCATTTGTAAAATGATGGTATTGACCACTCAGAAGTCTTCAAAGGTAGTTCCAGTTCTAAAATTATCATTCTAAAACCTAGATTAAAATCCTGCCTTTGATACACACTGGCTATGTGATAGAGGACAAACGACTTAACTCAATACACTCAAGCAACTCTCTAAGAAGATAATTTATAGAGCAGTCTCTGATCTAATAGGGGGAAGACTTTTTTTTTTTAATTGAGAGTTCCCTATATCAATGAAGTCACCAGTCTGATAAATAAATAAAAAACATCCTGGAAAACAAAAACCCCAACATATTGAACAGCATTTAGGACAGAGTGGAGGAAGGAGTCTACAGACTGAAGGATCTTAGAGGCAGGGAGGATACTGTTGGAGTTTACCGGGCACTCAAATACATTCAGGAATCTGGCTTCTGACAGTTGAGTAGAGAGTACAATACAGAGGTGAGTCTGGAGTCTGGAGAATAAAGAATGGGAGTCTGGGTGTGCACTTGTGCATATATGTATGTATGTGTGTGTGTGCTCATATGTGCACCCATGTCATACCTTTTTATCTCTCCCTCTCTCCCCTCCTTCCATCTTGCAAGATACATTATAGAATAGAAAGCATTCTGGTCTTTGAAGGCATCAGTTCGTGCTCTGACTTCCTTACTTACCATCTGTGTGACACTGGGGCTTTTTATTGTCTCTGAAACTCAAGTTTTTTATCTATGCAATGTGGGTAAGTAATGCTTGCATTCCCATTTCATAAAACTGTTGTGCAGAAAATGTTTTTTAAATCGCCAAGTGCTCTGGGAACATTGCTTCCTATTACGGCAGTTACCTGTACTGTGGAATTCAGACAAAGACTCAGTGATCAACTTTTGCCTGGGCATTGGGGTTAGGAAATTTGCATGAATGCTTACAGAAGTCATTCTCTTTGGACAGAGCACAGAACAAGCTAGCCTGATGAGCTTTCGGCACTGTGCTGATAAGCCCTATACAAGGAGCATAAGATCATAACAAAGCCTTCTGATGATATGAGGCTCCAGGGAAAAAAAATGCAACCCAAAACACACCTGTGGGCTGCTTCCATCCACAGCTGTTTTCCATCAGTGCTATTTTCCATCCCTTTAATCAAGACTTGCTTGCAAAAGACACCCTGCAATCCTCCCCCAGCCAGCATCCCCTAGGTATTGGCAGGGAGACAATCTTAGCTATTAAGCTTTCATTAAACTTTTTAGCTTGACTAGGCATGGGAAAGGTAAGGAAATGCAGGAAGGACATTAGCAGACACCATGGATGTTTTGAGACTAGATTGGAAAAAGATCAGAGGAAAGATGGGTGGGAATTCATGGTTAACAACATTAGAATGAAAGAAGGCTAAAGTAGAGAGAAGCTCTCAAGAATGAAGTGATGATGGTATCACACATGACCCCCAATAAAAACAAAAGGGGAAGCATCTAATAGAATCTGTGTGGTTACACAAACAGCTGTCCAATGAGATTAGACTGAAAGAACAAATCAACCTGCATTTATTAAGAGCCTAAAGGCTCTGTGATGGGCTCTGAGGAACTTTCTTAGGCATGGGAATGATGAAAAAAGAAAAGAAGTGGTGTATAACCAATGTCAAAGGCAAAGAGAGGCATAGTCAGACGTCAAGGTGTAGCTCTCTAATCCTGCTTGGGAAGGGCAACTCTGTGAGCTCAGGAATTCTGACTTGCAGTGGGTTGTCAATAAGATGCCTGTACCAAGTTTGCAATTGGTATGATGAGCCACTAGGAGTGGAGGGCCATCAGATTGCTAGGGAAGGTTAAACCAGTCCAAATTAGTGACAGATTAGGTCAAAGCTTCCATGACAATCAGTGGTGGGCTTAGATCCATGAGTAATAACTGCATTTTCAATATGGATAGAGATAGAGAGACTCAGTCTTGGAGAAAGAGGGAAAAAAAAAGAGTGGCATATATCATGTCATTCTCCAAGTCACTGAGGTTGAGAAACTTGAAGTCAGTTTTGGGGAATCAGTGTGGCATTTTAGAAAGAACATTGCATTTGGGGTCACAGGATTTGTGTCCAAATCCTGATTCTGACATGTAATACCTGGGTAACATTAGGTAACACTGAGTCTCTGGGACTCCGTTTCCTCATCTTGTTTGGTCTTGGAAACCTCAAAGATCCTTTTCAGTTCTAAATCAATGATCCTGTGATTTATTTCCTCTCCCTCTAACTTCCTCACTTCTTTGCTTTCTAGTTTCCCTTTGTATGTTGTCTGTCTACATTAGAAAGTAAATTCCTCCAGGGCAAGGATTATCTTGCTTGTTTGCATATGCATCACAAATTTAGCGTGGTGTTAGGAAGATTATAAACAATAAATGCTTTATCTATCTATCTATCTATCCATCTATCTATCTATCTATCTATCTATCTATCTATCTGTCTATCTATCCATCTATCTATCTGTCTATCTATCTATTCATCCATCTGTGTATCTCTCCTAGCTTATGAAGTAAACTTCATAAGAACTCTACAAAGGAACACAAGGATTTCCAGTAACAAAGTGTCATGAGCTTTGGTCATATGGGTTCTCTAACTGCCATTTTGTTATAAGCTAAGCCTTCTCTTACTCTGAGCTCTGTGCATTTGTGGGAGGGGGCAATTCAGTATTTTTGGGAAAATATTTTGTACCAAGTGTTCTATTATCTTAGTAATACCTTGCCAATGAGCTAATTAAGTCCGGTTGATTATTTTAAAAATGTAATAGGAATAAATATGAAATTCTATATCAGATTAAAACAATATGTTGGAAAGTGATCCAGAATATTGTCAGGAGAGGAACAAAGAAAGAAATCCTTTGTATACTACCTTCATATACTATAGAGCTCTGCCTCACTTCAATCCAATTGATGGGCAATTCAAGACATCACTTTCATGATGTCATTAGTCTCTTAAAACAAAGGATGGTAACAATCTGTGAGTAGCAGTAGCTGCCCTCTAGGGACCCAACCTGCCAGTTTGAGTTGAACAGTGTTGTGATGTCTTCTTCTTCTTCTTCTCCTCTTCTTCTTCCTCCTCCTCCTCCTCCTCCTCTTCCTCCTCCTCCTTCTCCTTCTTCTTCTCCTTCTTCTCCTTCTCCTTCTCCTCCTTCTCCTTCTCCTTCTTCTTCTTCTTCTCCTTCTTCTTCTTCTTCTTCTTCTTCTTCTTCTTCTTCTTCTTCTTCTCCACCTCCTACCTCTCCTTCTTCTCTTTTTTCCTTCATCACATGTGAGTCCTCTGTCCACATAGGGAGTCCTACTCTTACATGTGGGTACTCTGTCCAAAAGAATAAAAATTTCAATCACCTCTATTCTGTAAGAGTGTTTTAAAAATTCTTATTTATTTATTTTATCATTTTCCCCCCAAAGCTAGAACAATTAATTCTTTGTCATGCACAGTTTGCATTTATGATTTCTTGAAATGTAACTCTGAAAAAATAGACTTTGAAAACGCCCTAAACCTTTAAACCCGAATCACTCTGGCTTTCATTAAATGACCAATAATAGGTCTCAGCTCAAGTCTTCTTGCTCACTCTTTGGGTTTTGACATCCCAGAATGAATGGAAAGAGCAACTGTTTTATGTTCTGGGCAGAAACTCTGAGGATCTTCCCCTCCCAGGTTGATTCTTTTGTGCTGGCAAACTAGTTTATCTTTTTTCTCAATTCTTAATGAATGTTGCCTCAGACAAACCAAGACCTGGGAAATACCTTAGTTTCAAAAGGTCAAACTTATCCATTGCATCCTGGGCTATTTTCAGTCATCGTGACTTTTGTGTTGCCACTGGAATTCACTGACTGGAGAAGAAAGTGTGGCTGATGACTACGTACAACTTTGCCTTCTTTAAATCCAATACACTTGCAAGTAAAGAAACACCCTCGTGATACCATTGGTCTTCTTTAAGAATAAAGGAACAACACAAGAAACTCATCCCATCCTCCATGCCAAAAATTCATAAAGAAATACTCCATAGTCTTGTAAGATCAAATAAAAAGCAATATATTTTAAAACTACATTACAGGTTTAACTATATTTAATACGTTAACTGTTTACGATAAATGCAAAAAGCACAAATTAGAAATTACAGAACTAAACACATAACTAGATGTACTTGTAATATTTCTCATATATTTGAAATATAATGTATTATATAACATAGATATATGATTAGATAATGTATTATTCTCATATAATTATTATTTTATTGTTATATGGTATATTATATGGCTGCATTATATTTCTAATACATACATGGGGGAAAACATGGTGAAACATATTATTAATATAACATTTTTTCTTCCTAGCTTTTATGAAATTTAAGCAAAAATTGATCCTTTCCTGGCCCACAATAAAGGACACAAGGAAATATAGAAAATTAGAAATGAAATGTGCTAGATTTATATACTGTTTAAACTAATAGCAAATAATTTCATAATTCCACATGGACTTTGTTATTTGCAAATTTCTTGGTGTATTACATGTACTTTTTGATACCAAATAAAAAAATGCTGTTATCCATCATTATTGATTAACAGGTGAATTTTGAAATAACTCGTAATATGAAGCAGTAATAAATTGTGGTTTAGTTGAAGTGGGTTGAGGAAATAGGGAATGGGGTAGTGACAAGTTATTCACTTGGCTTGTTCTTGGGTGCTTTGGGAAGTTCCAGTTTATGGATATGGCAGGCTGAGACATGTTCGTGCATATTCAGTTTTTCAGAGAAACATCCAATATGTAGCAAATTGTTCTGTCTTTTGTGTGTCAATCATCTTTTGATAAACATCATTGTTGTTTCTAATATTTTTTATCAAATGGTTTGCACTTTGTAGATGCTGGTGTATATTACTTAAATTCTGAATATGACTTGTGTGTCGATCATTTAAATAATTCTTGTTATGTATGCAATGTATGTTATGTATGTTATATATGCAAACTCCAGAGACAAAACTTTTCTTCTCTAATTGAGACAGCATCTATACTGTATTTAGGTTGTAGAACAGGTGATCAGGATAAGGCTTAGTGTCCTCACTAATGCCATACCATTTTTGCTATAATGCTGGGTCATTGGGGGCAGCCAGGTGGTCCAGTGGATAGAGCCATTGGGCTGAGGTCAGGAATTCAAATATAGCTTCGGACACTAACTGGTTGTTTGACTCTGGGAAGGTCACTTAACCCTATTTGCCTCAGTTTCTTCACCTGTAAAATGAGCTGGGGAAGGAAGTGGCAGACTGTGCTAGTACCTTTGCCAGGAAAACCCCAAATAGAGCTGATGAAGAATCTGAAATGACTGAACGACAACATGGAGTAGTTGGCACACCCCATTTCTATGGTTTTTGAAAGCATCGCCTCATGTTTTATAAAAAATTAAGGCCATTTGACATGAGCTCCTACTGTTCCTCTCTTTCTCATCTCTCACAACCCAGATACCATCTGCCACTGTTCCCACCTCCATCCCTGTCTCCCAAGACTTATATAGCTGGATAGAGCTTATTTGTATGTATTTATTTGTTGCCTCCCCATTGGACTGTGTGTTCCTTGAGGGCAGATACTGTCTCATGCCTCTTTTTGAATCCCTATCACAGTTCTTGACTCATAATAGGCATTTAATAAATGTTTATTGATTGATTGATTTAGATAGAACAAAAAGACTATTTGTTTGTTATTTTTGCTTAATTTCTATATCAGTTATTACTTCCAAGTCTAACTTTATTGTACAACAAACTGATCTTCTACTGATCTATAATCACCTATAAGATCAGTTTTATGAAGTGAAGAACTGCTTTTACCTCTGGAATCACCAGGGACTTGAAATTGGGAGGAAAAGGAAAAAATGGGATGGTTCCTACTTTAATGATAAGACTTATCAAGGTAAAAGATCAGCAATGGATTAATCTTTCACTTAAAGTAACTTTTATCTGCGCTGATTCTCATTTCACAACTCTAGCAGACCTAAATAACCTTGTCTCTGACCTTACCATAATCAAAAATTCAGCTGAACTTTTAGCTTCAATACTAAGAGAACAGAATTTCAGAGCAAGGGGGCCTCCAAATATACTTAAAGGATGACATTTCTCTTGAGAATCATTAATTGTGTAAAGTACTTTTAGCACACCTGTGGGTAATATGAAAGTGGTTCTTTTCCTAATTTTTTTAACAAGGAATATAATTTAGGTATGCTACATATTGTTCTGTTATTCATGAAAGGAATTTCTAGATTAGAAACAAACCCATTATATTAAAAAGGTGACTGGCATTGAAAGTAAGATGAATTCTAGGCATTAAAAGTGTGGTCAGTCAAATACTGGTTAGTCTTGAAAATCTTTTCTTACCATTGTCAAGTATTTCAGTTTGGATTTTGAAAAAAATTAATGCATTAAAAAGAGATAGGTTTCTTTTATCTAAAAAAATTCCAAGCATCAATAAGATGATAGTAAAAACGGAAATACTTGTGGGTTCTCACATAAAGGAAGTAATGAAAAGTAAAAATTTTGAAGGACCAGTGAATGAATTTGAAAGAGTATTTAGACATAATTTTTAAAAATGACTCTTTTTTTGAGGAAAAATTATGTCTTATAAAAGACAAAATTACAAGAACTTGTCAAGGCTCTTCTCAAGCATATAAAATTTCAGGATATAACATGTCACTCAAGATCTATTTCTTGGATTTCATCTCTTGAAAATCCTGGGTTCTGTCAGTGATAATCATGGGAGATGCTTCCATTAAGAAATTTACATAATGGAAAAATGATATCAGGGAAGGGGAGTTCAAGGCTTTTGACTATTGTTGGCTACTGAGGAAAAATGTTCTGCAGGAGAAATACAAGACGAAATCATAAATAACAGCATTTTTGGTGAATTAGATGAGGCTGATGTGTAGCAACAAACTTGCTTTTATGGTAAAACTGAATCTTATAAGAATAGTGTTTCATAAACAAAATCAAAAGACATTTAAAATCAGTAAACAATTCTATACGTTGATCAATAACATTAATAATAATAGCAACAAAAATTAGTTTTGTATTGACAGTATTTGAAGGTTTGCAAAGTACTTTACAAATGTAATTTCATTATCCTCACAATGGCTTTGGGAATATAGGTATATCTATATCTATATCTATATCTATATCTATATCTATATCTATATCTATCTATCTATATCTATATCTATCTATCTATATCTATCTATCTATCTATCTATCTATCTATCTATCTATCATCTATCTATCTATAGGACATAGATATATTTTTACCTCCATTTGAAGATGAAGAAACTGAGGCAGGTAGAAATTAAGTGACTTGTCTAGGCTCAGATAGCTAGTACATGTGAGACTATATTTGAACTGAGGTCTTCCTGACTCTGAGTCTAATGTACTTTTTGCTGAAAAACTTTGTTCTCACGTATTTTTAAGGTTATTAGAAAATTTTTTGATCTGGTATCATGCAATAAATAAATGGAGTAAGTCTATATGGAAACACAATAGTGAACATTAAAAATAAGAATTAATGTAATAGCATATTACTTTAAAGGTTTAACATAGATTAAAAAACAGTTCAACTAGTATAGATTAGAATCCATAGACTTTAGCAAAAAATGTAATTGTTGACAAATTCCTAGAGCTGAATGACCACGTCAACAAAAAGAGAGAATACAAATTAACAAAGTAGTGAAGCAATAATAATTTCATAGAAAGTAAAAAGAAATAACTAAGATGAGAAATCTTGAAACCAATAAAAATTAAAATATTAAAATGATAAATCTAAGAGCTATTTTTAAATTATAAAATAAATAATTTACAAGTCTAATAAAATTATAGGGCATATTCAAATCACTCAAATTAGAAAGGTGAGATCACAAAAGAATAAAAATAATAAAATCATGAGATTACTACATACAGGTGTATTCCAACAAATTTGAGAATCTAAAAGGAATGTGTGATTATTGGCAAAAGTATAAACCATCAAAATTAATAAAACAAGAAGTATATAACCCACATAAACCTATCTCAGAAGGAGAAATCAGACATGCTATTAAAGAACTTCACTGGAAAAAGGTGCTAGACTTAGATGGAATTATATTATAAACTTGTAAAGAGCTGATAACCCCTATTCTTTTAATGAAGAAAATGTGATCTTGAACCCTCAATTCCCCCCTCCAATAACACTGAGAAAGAAAACCACAGACTATAATAATTACTGGATAGCAGTGCAAGAATTTGAATTAATAGACCGACAAATGAAATACATCAATATCTCAAAGAGATTTAGCCGTCATGACCCAGTAGGATTGAAAAATGGAATGCAGAGGTAGTTTGCTATCAGGAAAATGAGCAGAATAACAATTTATGTAAACAAGAGAAAAAAATGAAGCCTACACAATGTCTTTAGATACAAGACAGAAGAAAGGTTTTGTTACACTCATCTATATTAAACACATTAAAATACAGAGGAATAGAAGGATCTTTGCATACTCTGTTAAAAAGAAGAATTTATGTGAAATTGCACAATATTATTCAAAAACACTAGAAACTGTCACATTCAAAAATGAGTACTAACATAATGTATGCTAGTTTATTTAATTAGCAGTTTTTAGAAATATTAACCATAAGGCATGAAAAAGAAATAAAAGGAATAAACAAAGACAACAAATGGATGTCTGTCTGCAGATGGCACAATACTATATCCAGAAAATCAAAATAAGTCAATGAAAAATTAATAATGATAATAAATGACTTCTTCAAAATAGTAAGATAGAGGATAAACCCACCTAAAATCATTTGCGTTTCCATCCATCAACATTAAGAAAAAATGGTAGGATGAGAAACACTCTTTATAATTTCAGTAAAATAATTTGTATCATCAAGGTAAGGTATACTTGTGTAAAAGTAACTTTTAAGTGATTTTTTAAAAAAATCAAAAAAAGATTGAATGAATAGATGGACTTCTCAATATCTCCCTCCCACTTTATGGCTAGGCCAACCAAATATAATAAAAATACTAATATTTCTTAGACCATTGTGTGTATTCATTGCATTGCAGATTAGACATGCTAATAAGTTATTTTGACTAAGGAGGCAAGGCAAAAATAAAATTCAAAGGAAAAAGAGAAAGATAAGAATATCAATAACTATGAAAGAAATTTGGTGGAGACAAACTCCACTACATCTCAAAATGTGCCATAAAATGAAAGGTTTGATTTTTTTTAAGCAAAAACAACAAAATAGAGGAAAATAATATAGAAAAAGATTATTACACATAAAAGTTATTTTATAAATATATTTCTAAAAACCCAACAAAACAGAAACAAAAGCACTGTAGAATGGAATCCTTCTTGAACTAACACTCAATTTCTAGCCAGAGAAATCAGGTCAATTGAAGGGGTTTTGATCCATTCTTCACACCATAAACCTCTGACCCTCCTGCAAAAATAAAACCCCAAACCAAACCATTTAGTTGTAAAAGAGTTCTTAAAAAAACTAGAAGGAAATAGAATAATATATTTATTTCATCTAGAGAGGAGGAATGTTTTTATAAATAAAATAAAAAAAATTATTGGAGACAAATTTGTGCATATTATTTTTTAACAATAATATGATTTTGCTCAACCAAAAGCACTTATTGCTAAAATTAAAAGAAAAGATACAGGTTCTGAAAACTACTCATCCAAAATGCTTCAAATAAGAGTAGTATAGAATAGTTGATAGAGAACTGGCCTCGTTATTAGGAAGTCCTCTATTCAAGTTCTGCTCCTGAGACTGGATCTATGAATCTAAACAGTAACTTAACCTCTCTCTCCTCCACACCACTCTCTCAGACTTAAACTTTGAGAGAAGGTGCTAATCTGCACTGGGAAAGGAATTTTCTCAATGGAAGCCCTTTATACCAACGAAATGACAGGTCTAGTACAAAGAAAAAAAATCAGATAAGTGGAAGCTAGACCACCTAGCAGTGGATGGAATGCCAGGCTTGGAGTCAAATCCAGCCTCAGACATTTGCTAACTGTGTGACCTTGGGCAAACCACTTAACCTCTGTTTGTCTCAGTTTCCTCATCTATCAAATGGGGATATAAATAGTACCTACCTCCCAGGGTTGTTGTAAGGCTCAAATGAGATAATAATTATAAAATGCTTAGCCCAGTGCCTGACACATAGTAGGTGCTATGTAAACAAACATTAGCTACACTTTTTATTATTACATAAGCACCTGACATCTCTAAGAAAAATCTGTAAGGCCAATAATGCACCCCACCCAATGGGGGACATGAATAAACTATTTACAACAGAGATTATGAAAGCTGATAATAATCAGAGAAATATAGACCAATACAAGCTTAAGACGTTGCTCTATACTATAAGAATGACACAAATAAGAAAAAAATTAGAAAAATCCGATAAAATGAATGTAGGGAAACAGGAACTGCTACACATTGTTAGTAGGACTTCAGACCAGTGAAAGATTTTGGAGAGCAATGTGGCAATGCCATAAGGAGGGGAGTATGCATTTATGTCATGCCTGCCGTGTACCAGGAATTGCAGTAACCTTTTTTTACAAACTTTATCTCATTTTATCCCCACAACAGCCTCAATGGATAGTATTACTAATATCTTCTTTATACAATTGAGGAAAACAGAGGTCAAGTGACTTGACCAGGGTCATACTAGTAAGTAAATATCTGAGGCTGGATTTGAAATCAGATCTTGCTAATCCATTGTACCACCCTCTGCCTCAATCAGCATTAACTATTCCTTTGAACTTACTCATTCTATTGTTAGGATTTTATCTAAAATACAAAACTAGAGATAATTTACACAAAGAAGTAATTGTTGCTCTATTAATAGAAACAATATAGAATCAGTCTATGTGTACAAGCAAAGAATGGCAATATTAAAAAAGTTAGGAGGGGTGCAGAACTGTCATTTCACTAAGGTATAAAAATTCCAGTATGAAAACCCTCTCGCCCTGGAGCAGACTAGCAACACTTCTGTTACTGATAGTTTCTGACAGTTTCCTTGGGTACTAAAAAGTCAAGTGACTTCTCACATGGCCAGTATGAATCAGGAGTAGGATTGCTCCAAGGCAGACCCCTCTATCCACCATGACACTGTGTAAGACCAAACAAATTATAGTGTATTCATATAATGAAATATTATGGTGCGTTAAAGATAAATAGGAAGCATAGAATGAAATTTGAATAAAGGCTACATGGGGTACACGGAGCAAAAAACAGAACCAGAAATAAACAGATATTGAGTTGAACTATTTAAAAGAGATGATGGAGGAAGGAAGGGGTGAAGGAAAGAAAGAGGGATGAAGGAATGAAAGAAATAAAGAAAGGAGGAAGGTAGGGAAGAAGGAGGGAAAAGAGGGAGGGAAGAAGAGAGGGAGAAAGAGAAGAAGGAAGAAAGGAAAGGAGGGAGAAAGAAGGAAGGAAAGGAAGGATGGAGGGAAAAAGTGAAAGGAAGGAAGGGAGGGGGAAGGAATAAAAGAAAGTTGGAAGGAAGTGAAGGAGGCATTCTAAGTGTCATATTTTAACTGACAAACTGGACGTTTTTCAGGTTGTTTAAGGGTCATGTCATTCAAAGAGTTAAAAGAACTGAGGATGTTTAGACTAGAGAAGAAATGGCTTAGGAGGGATTACACAGCCATCTTCACAATTTTGAAGGGATGTCACTTTATTCTTTGTGGTTCCTGAGGGCTGAGCTAGGATCCAAGAGTGATAGTTACAGAGAAGTCAATCTCAATTCAATGTAAGAAATGCTTTTCTAACAAGTAGTGGAGTAAGTTTTGGATTTGGAAAAGGAAGAGCTTTGTAGTTTGATGCTATGTGTGTGTGTGCGCGCGCGTGTGTGTGTGTGTGTGTGTGTGTGTGTGTGTGTGTGTGTGTGTGCGCGTGTGTGTGTGTGTGTGTGTATGCAACCTGATGAAAGTGACTTGACCTCTGTAGGGTATAAAAATGAATGAGTTGGTCCAGACCAGGTGAGAGGAACCTGAAGCCTCAAGGCCACATGTGGTCCGCTAGCTCCTAAAGTATGACCCTTTGATTGAATCCAAACTTCACAGAACAAACCCCCTTAATAAAAAGATTTGTTCTGTAAAACTTGGACTCAGTCAAAAGGCCACACACTAGAAGGCCACATGTGGCCTTGGTGATGGCTTTTAGATTATCTCTAAGGTCCTTTTCTCCTTTAAAATTCTTTATTTTAATATTCTCTCTTCCCTTCTCAAGGCTAATGTTCTAAACATAGTATAAATAAGGTTTTATGTTATCTAGTACTCCATTTTCTAAAGCCCTTTCCAGCCCTCTAATTTTATTAAATGTTAGAGTGACAGTGTGGTACAATGGATAGAGCTGGCCTTAAAATCAGAAAGGTCTAGGTTCAAACCTCACCTCTGACACATACTGGTTATGTGATCCTGACCAAGTCACTTAACCTTCTTCTCCAGGCAAATCTCTAAGACTTAGTTGCAGAGAAGATGTTTACAAGCTTTGGTAGAGATAGATAGTTCTCGATGCCAATGAAATCACAGATCAAATACCTGGCCAGAGCACCCTGAGGGGAGAGTAATATCCTTCAGAACTATTCTGCCCTTATTTAAGGGAGGTGGTTGGCAGGGGACACGCACAACTTTACCTCTCGTTTATTGTAAGTACCTAATTATTTTGTCTCCCCTGTTCGACTGTGAATTCCTGGAGGACATAGATAATTGTTTTCTCTTTGCATGCCCAGGACTTAGCACAATGCCTGACAAATAGGAAGAACTTAATACTTGTTATCCATGACCTGCCCTGTTGTTGAGAAAGGGAATGATTTGGGTCCACGGTCATAAATATCTCAATGTTCGTGACACATAGTAGGTGCTTAATAAATACTCATGGACTGATTGACCACTCTATGGTCAGGGGAGGAAAAACAAAATACTTATGGATGAAATTTGTCAATTTGTGGTTAGAGGAGCTGACACAAGTGTAACACAAATGACCAGACTAGAGAAAGTATAATTCTCAGAAAAACCCTATCTTTACATTCTGCATTGGCCAGAATCCTTTAAACATGTCATGTTCAACTCTGGGTTTCAACAGCCTACAAGAAAGACTTGGAGAATATTTACTTCATTCCTAGCACATTGGACAGAGCACTAGATTTGGCATCATGAAGACCAGTTTTCAAATCTCACTTCAGAAATTTCCTGTGAACCTGGGGAGAATAATATTTCCTGTCTTACAGGGTTGTGGTAAAGATCACATGAGATCATGTCTCTAAAATGCTTTGTGAATCTTAAGTGCAACATAAATATGATTTGTTTTTGCTATATAAATATACATTATATACATATTTATCACAATATTATTTTCCCATTATAACCTAAAATTCAGAGTTTTAGGCACACAATAATAACTGAGAATTAGGTAGGCTGTTGTTTAGATCAGGCTCCAAGTTTGGTCCAATCTTATGTTGTTCTAAGTCTCCAATGGACAAGGGAATGAGGGCATTTCTGAAGCAGAACAAGGGATGAAGGATGACTCTGTGGTTATGATGATATTTTTGGGGCTGGTCACTTTGGTCTTTCTATCTCAGCATTTACTAGATGTGCCAGGAACTGTGTGAGACTGAGTTACAAATACAAATACCATCATCTGTTTGCTCCCTCTCTGATCTCTTCATATAATATTCTCCAAACAGCTGTTCTACATAGTAATGCTGACTTCTACTAAGGATGATTGACTTTTTTCCAAATTCATATCTTCCTTCTAAATATATTTAACATTTAAGGAAATGTGGCATTGAACAGACCAGAACAAGGACAAGGGCCATAAAATGGGTATTGGGTTTTTTGTACAGTCATTTCAGTTGTGTCTGACTCTTTGTGACCCAATTTAGGTCTTTCTTGGCAAAGATACTGGAATGGTTTGCCATTTCCTTCTCCAGATGAGGAACCAGAGGCAAACTGGATTAATGACTTGCCCAGGGTCACACAGCTAGTAAGTATCTGAGGCCAGATTTGAACTCAGCTCTAGGCCTGGCATTCTATCCACTGCACCTTCTAGCTCCTCCCAGGAATGGGGCTTAGGAGTATATGATTTATCGGTTGTAAGTGTTGGACTGGGTAGTCTTTAAGGTTACTTCTAGCTCCAATGGTTTTGCCTCCATGATTCCATGAGTTGGACAACTTGAAGTCTGAGACTCATGGCCCACTTACAGCCCATCCTGCAGTGAAAGTGGGGGAGGGTGTGGATCAGATTCAATCAGTTCATTAGTGATCCAAAGAACCTCAAGGTAATTAGGTTGAAAATCAGAATAGATGATAGAATTTAAGTGCTTTGTGAACAAGGATTATTTCATTCTTTGTATTTGAATATCAAGTCTCATACAGAGCCTGGCCCACCTAGTAAATGCTGTTTGATTGATTCTTCTGTCTTAGACAGAAAGACTAAGGTGACAAGAACAAAAAATGTCACCATAACCATCAGGTTATGCATCCTTTATCTTGCATCCCTTATTCCCACTCCACAAGCAAAAAAAATAATAAACTGAATAAAAATATGTTTCATTCTCACATAGTGAGAAAATCTCTAGGGTGTGGAACTATCAGGGACTTGAAGAGGTGAGGAAGGTTATTTTAACATGGATTATGACTCAGAGTACTAAGGATGGCAATGACATTGGTGCTAGATTCAAAGAACCTGCATTCAAATCCTGCCGTTTATGCTTACTATCTGTGTAATCCTATGCAAGTCACTTATCCTTTGTGGGACTCAAATCCCATTTCTAGTGTCACTCGCTCTATGAGTATGAACAACTCATTTTGTTCTCTTTGTCCCAGTTTCCTCAGCTGTAAGATGGGGACAATAAGAATCTAATATTTTACGGTACATTTCAGGTATGGAAACTTCTTCCACTGAAACAGAATGACAACTTGTGGGTAATTTATGGTCTTAGGGAATTATCTGAGGTATAAGAGGGTAAATGTTTCCCCATATTCACACAATTTATACGTGTTAGCAGTGGTGCTTGCACTCAGGTTTTCCTGACTCCAAGGCCAACTCTCTGTCCATAGGTCATGCTGCCTCTCACATAAAGCATGACAATGAATTCGATGTACTATCAGGGAAATAGGCACTTAGGTGGCACAATGGATAGAGTGCCAGACTCAACATCAGGAAGACTCATTTTCCTGAGTTCAAAGCTGATCTCAGATTCTTACTAGCTGTGTGACACTGGGCAAGTCACTTAACATTGCTTACCTCAATTTCCTCATTTGTAAAGTGATCTAGAGAAGGAAATAGTAAACCACTCCAGTATCTTTATTAAGGAAACACCAAATGGCTTCATGAATAGTTGAACATGACTGATAGAACTAAATAAAACAAAAATTAAGGAAATACATATAGCTAGAGAAAGAGTTCACAATCCTCTGCACCCTCTTTCACATCAAAAAGTTAAAAGAGTTATTTTATCTCTTTGTGATTGATGTGTTTATTTTGAGAAATCATTTCCTTCACACTTCTATGTACTGGGCACTTGTCCAAACCTACACAAAGAACCTTGCATGTTAACACCCTCTCTCACCTACTTCTTCATGGTAACCACATCCCTTTGTTCTCTCTCTCTCTCTCTCTCTCTCTCTCTCTCTCTCTCTCTCTCCCCCTTTCTCTCTCCCTCTCTTTTTCTCTCTCCCTCTCTCTCTCCCTCTCTTTTTCTATCTCCCTCTCTCTCTCTCCCTCTCTTTCTGTCCTTTTCTCTGTCTCTCCCCCCTCTTTCTCTCTCTCTCTCCTTCTATTTCCAATTTTTCTCTTCCCCTTCCCCTTTCTTTTTCTCCTCTTCCTTCTCTCTCACTCTCTCTGTAGCTTCCATGATTAGAAGATTTTACCTGTACTAGGCAGGATAGAGGGAATGAATGATGAGGATTAGAAAGGAGCGATCTTTACTAAGCCGAGAAATAGAAGAACAACTTAAAAGAGCATATAGTGAGCAGAGAATATTGTCCACTCAGTCACACTCAAAAGTAGTCCCATTCCAGAGAACAGTTGGAATTGGAACTTTTCAACACTTCTCAGAATTAATAAGGTGAGTTCACTGTAAAAACAAGAGTGACCCATCAAAAGATTAACCTGGTATGAATAGCATTCGTTATTAAGTTGGAAAGGAGATAAGAAATCTCTTTGGCTGACTAGCTACAGACAGATATTAAATGTCTGCTGATTAGAAAGGACTTGTGTTGCATAAAATGGAAAGCACCTAAGAGATTGTGTAGTCCAATCCTTTCATTTTACAGTTGGGAAACTGAGGCCCTAATGTGACTTGCCCAAGACCATATAGCTCATTAATGGCAGAACCTAGACCAGGTCTTCTGACTCCCCATTCAGCATTGTTTCCACCATAACTGTTTAACTTCATTTGCTAATGACACATTCCATATGCTCACACCCCTTTAGGCACAATCTCATCAAGGAAGAATGGGGTCCCTGGCTGAAAATTCCACTGGCAGCATTAACCAGTGTGGGGGTAGGGTTAGTGTTTGACAGCAATGCTTTGGGTCTACCTTGAGCTGATCATTAGCTGGCTGAATGCCCAATAGCTATACCTTGTAAATGGTCCTAGTTTTAAGACAAAATGGCCCAGCTGTTTTATGGAATTTCTGCTAACTAGCATGTTGTGTTGGGTGCAAAGACTGTACTTGGAGATGTAGAGTTCTCCAAACTATAAAGGATCTGGCTGCAATTTATGCTTAAACCCCTTTGCATGGCAAAAACCCAATTTGAATTGCAAGTCCATCACACAATGTGGGGACCTTAACATATGGTCAATGGAAAAGTCTCTTTAAAAGAGAATGGAGTACTCTGGACCAGGAATCAACAGATACCTCCTCCCCATTAAGTCCCTAGCTTCCTTTAAAGCTCAGTTCAGATTTTACATCCAAGTCAAGGGTTTTTGTCTTGACTCCTCTCTCACCTGCTCCTCACACCTCTATCCCTCAGTTCAAAGGATCATAGTATCATAGATTTAGAGCTAGAAGGAATCCTAGATGTCATGCAGTTCAACTCCTTCACCTTACACATGAAAAAACTGAGACGCTGAGATGGTAAGGGACTTCTTAAAGTCATATAGAAAATAACAGAAATAAGATCTGAGCACAAGTCCTTTGATTCCGAAGTCAGCGATTTTCCCACTGTACTACCCTCTTGAAATTACTTCATTACTGTGCACTGTATATGTTTTATATCTATCTAGTCATGTTCATACTTTATCGTCTCCCCCACCCCTAAGCTCACTAAGAGTAGGTATAATTTTCTATTTTTATTTCTGGACCTCTCACACCTACCATGGTGTTTGCTTCATAGTAGGTACATAATGATAATATGCTAAATTTGTCCTGACTTGGATTTTTACTGTCTGAATGACCTAAGGGAAGTTGATTCACCTCTTTGAGCCTCAGTTTCCTTATCTGTATAATGGGGAGAAGCATACTCATCTCATCTGCCTTGTAAGATTGTTGTAATGATTAGTAAAATGATGTCATTCCATGCAAAAAGATGCTCTTCCATGTCTCAGATCCACTCTTTGTGTCCCTACCTCCTGCCATGTGTCTGTGCTCCTGCTACTTGTTACCTCTGCAACATGGTTTCCACTATAAACTTTGTTTTCCTTCTTTTTGAAAGAGTACTTTATGCTTACAACTTTATGATTTTTTTTTTCTTTTCAGCTGAAATTCTACAAGTTTGGTCTTAGTCCAATGGGGGATTAAAAAAATACTTGGCAATAGAAAGAAAATGTTCCAGTCTGTTTTTAGAAATGCAATGTGTTTTCAAAAAATCATTAAAACTTCAGACTGTCTGGCTTGGAGACTTCAGTGAAGGTGGTAGGCTGAATTATGTATTCACCTGGTCTTAGTTTGCTGAGAGCGCAACGTTTCTATTGATGACTGGTACTGTACCAGGCATCACGGTGTGGGAGAAAAAATGTGGGCTAGAAGAAATAGTGGGTTGAGATTTGGGACTCTAGAGTTAGGATTCTAGCTCTGCTCAAAACTTATGGGACCAGGGACAAGCCACTTAACTTTTCTAAGGCTCAGTTTTCTCATTTGTAAAAACAGGGATTTTATAACTTGCCCTACTGAGTTGGCAGGATTATTGCAAGGAAAATATTACAGAAACATGAGTTGTCATTATTACAGGTGGAAAGAATATTGAAGGTGGAGTCAGAAAACCTGGATTTGAGTTTCTGTTTTATGGCTTAGTAGCCATTAGGCCTTGGGAGATTATTGAACTGTTAAAGCTTTGCTTTCCTAATCTCCAAAATGGCCATACTGATATGTGTCTTATCTCCCTCACAGGTTTGTTTTGAAATCCTACTTACACAGATGATGAAGCCAAAGGGTTAAGAGGCACCTTTCCACAGCCACATGTGCTGTTGTAGATGTTTGAATCCAGTCCTCCTCTAAGTCCTCCACTTGTCATTATATCAAGTTGTTATGCCATCCACAGATGGTTTTCTAGAGTTTATTAGATTTAAGGAACTATTAGAAATGATATAGAATTTCTAGACTGGGGAGAAGAGAGGTCCCGCAGTCTTTAGGTACAAAGCATTGATACTTTTGGTCATTTTCTCCCACATAATAACATGTTACAAAGGATTCCCATTACTTTTAGAGGAGTTTGCTCCTTTGCGGTCTCTCCCTCTTATTATACACTTTGTGATAAGCTCTCTTGTGCAACTTAAAATGACATGATCTAATACTCATGAAATACACATGGTATCCAGTGAGATAGGACACATTTCATCTAGAAAGACTCTATCCAAGCCTCAGGGGCAGCTAGGTGGTGCAGTGGATAGAGCATCAGTGTAGGAGTCAGGAGGACCTGAGTTCAAATCTCACCTCAGACACTTGATACTCACTAGCTGTGTGACCTTGGGCAAGTCACTTAATGCCAATTGCCTCATCCTGGGTCATTTCCAGTCATCCTGATGAATATCTGGTCACTGGCTTCAGATGGCTCTGGAGGAGAAGTGAGGCTGGTAACCTGCATAGCTCTGCCTCACCCAAAACAAAGTCAAGTGCAAGTCATGTCATCATTTCTCTGATGGCATGGTCTTCTTTGGCAACAAAAGATGAACACACATGCATCCAAGCCTCAAGGCCTTGATATTTTAAGAAAGAACATATATAAACATATATACTGGAAAGTATTTTTCAAATTAAAAAAATTAAATGATCAAAACACAAAGAGCCCAGGTCCCAAGTATTAATAAATGTATACCCAGGCTGTGATGGAACTCAAGATCTCATCAGTGTTTCTGCTTCTTCCATTGCTGGAGAGTTCAACCTCTCTATGCCTTCTCATTCTGGGCAATTTTCTTCTATATCTACCATAAATCTTCTAAAGATAATATACTTAATGTGGTGGAGATCTTCCTTTCTCTCTTTGTTTTATTTTTAAGAGTTTATTGTTATTTTTTGATGGAAGGGGCTGCACGTGTGATTTAATAATAAACTTTATTTGCTGATTCAAAATAGTGCTTTTTTCTGCAACCTGTAGTCTGAGAGAGTTAACTACAGTGCTAAGAGAGCAAATGACCTGCCCAGGACCACAGAAGCAGTGTGTGTCTCAGGCTGGACTTAAGATAACAACTTCCTGATTTTAAAGATAGTTCTCTATTTCCTACAATAGGTTGCTTTGCCTTCTGGTTCTTTTAAATATTCAGTTCAATTCAACACCATTTATTAAGTGTCTACTAACTGCCAGGTATTGCAGTAGCAATATAAAGACAAAAAGGAAAATAGTCCCTGTCCTCACAAGGCTTATCTTTTTAGTGGGCAGGAGAATACAATATGTAAACACATTTATTGATACAAGACAATTTGAAAAAAGAAAAGAACACTAACAAGTAGGAAGATGAAACTTTCTGCAGGATTTGGCACCTGAGCTGATTTTTTTGCCTGCAAAATGATAAGTATTTATTATTAGCAACATAATAATAGCTCACACACATACCACTTTAAGATTTACAAAGCGCTTTAAATATTTTATCTCACTTGACAACATTTATTAAACACTTATGTTCTTGGCACTGTTCTAAGTGCTAGAGATATATAAAAAACATGGTCCCTGCTCTCAAAGAGTTCACATTCTAACTGGTAAGACAACATGCAAACATCCAAGATAATGTACAAGGTACGTGAAAAAGTAATCTCAGAGTGAAGGCACAAGCAGTAGAGAGATTGAGAAAGGACTCTTATAGAATGTAGTATTTGAACTGAATCTTGAAGGAAGCTAGGGAAGCCAGGAGGTGAGAAGGGAGAACATTCCAGAAATGGGAAACAGCCAGGGCAAAGAGGCAGAAAGGAGAGATGGAGCATATTGTGAGAGAAACAGCAATAATACCTGTATTACTGGATCATGGATTGCATGGAGGGGTGTAAAGTGTAAGAATGTTGGAAAGCTAGGAAGCAGCCACATTACAAAGAGCTTTAAATGCTAACCAGAGCATTTTAGAGTATGGAGGAGGAAATGGCAAACCACTTGAGTATTTGCCAAGAAACTCCTAAGATGGTGTCATGAAGAGTTGTACATGACTAAAAAATGACTGAACAACACAGAACATTTTATATTTGGTCCTGGAGGTTATAAACTGCCACTGGAGTTTATGGAGCTAAGTGTTTACATGGTCAGACTTGTATTTTAGCAAAATTTTGGCAACTGAAGGAAGATTGGATTAGAGAGGAGAGAGACATGAGGCAAATCAGTAATATGAATATTATAACGGTCCAGGGGAGAGATGACAAGGGTCAGAACTTGGGTTTTGGTTGTGTGAAGGGAGAAAAGGATATGCACACAACAGATGCTGTGGAGAGAAAGTGGACAAGATTTAATAATGGATTGGATATGTGGGGTGAGTCGTAGAGAAGAGCTGAGGATGACTGCAAGGTTTTAAGCCTAGATGACTGAAAGGACAGTGATGCCCTCAGCTCTTACTATAACTGAGGCAATGATTGTTGTTTGTCCTTCATTTTTGGAGGGGACTGATGACATCAAAGGGTGATGTCTTGGGTCTTTGGTAAATTGGATTTTTGTGAGGCTGAGATGAATAACATTGTCAGCCTTATTTTTTCTTCCCGAGTCATTGAAGTCCAGGAGCAAGACAAAAGTCAAGATGACTGGTGATGGCCTGGGATGCAGTGGATGACCTTGTCATCTTTGACCTCTGTCTGACTGAGCTCTAAGTGCTCCATAGCACCTGCCTAAGCTGCCTTCATAGCTGTTGGAGCAAATTGTTCTCATCCACCCATTCCACCAGGGGAAGTCTTCATATGCTTGGGGTAGACATCCCCCCCCCCAATATGGTTTTGAGGCCTGATGGTTACCCTCCACCTGGTTTAGCCTGGTTGCTGAAACAGATGTGTGTTGTACTTGCTACATGTTACAGCTTCTTGGTGCCACAGGTGAGAGTTGAGTTTCAGGTGGAGACCATAGGTGGATGAGCAGCCCTGAAAATGGTTTGGCATGCCCTTGCACAAGAGGTACTAGTACTTTTTGAACACCCTACACACCCTTCTAAATAATAATAGGAACATTGGAAAGAAGGGATGGTTTGGCAGAAAGATAAACTTGTCCATTTTGGACAAGTTGAGTTTGTGATAGGCTTGCAAGAGGCAGAGGTGAGGAAGATGAACATTCTAGACATTTGTGACAGTGTAGGCAAAGGCACAGAGATGGGATATATGTTGCCAAGTTTAGGAAATAGTAACAAGAGCAATTTGGCTGGAGCAAAGACAGTTTGGAAAGGGAGAATGGTGTTAGTTTATTGAGGCATTGAAATACTAGGGCAAGGCTTTTTCATGATGGGTTTACATGGTCAAATTTGAGGTTAAGTAATAGTATTCTGACAGCTTTGTGGTGGACGTATTGGGATTTGGAGGGTTTGCAATAAAGGAGGACAATTAGAAGATTATATTTAATAGTTCAGATAAGAGGTGACAAGGGATAGAATTAGATTGCGATCACATGAATAAATAGAATTTGGTTGGATGTAAGAGCTGTTGAAGGAGGTGAAATCTATGAGAGACAAAGATGACTGAGATTGTGAACTTGAGTGAAATGGAAGGTTGACAGTGCTTTCATTAGTAGTTGAGAAGTTTGACGAAAAGGGGAAATTATCAGAGAAGAAAATATTTTCTGTTTTGGATATATGGAGTTGCTATATGAGAATATGAGATACCACCTTCAAATAGAGATGTCTATTAAGAAGTTGGTGGGAAGACATAGACTAAAACTATGCATAGATTTGGGAGCCATCTGCATACTGATAGAAATTGAACCCATGGGAACTGATGTGATCACTAAAAGAAATGACAGAGGGAAGAGAAGAGAAGGAAGAAAAGAGAAGAGAAGAGAAGGGAAGGGAAGGGAAGGGAAGGGAAAGGAAGGGATATTTAGAGATTTAATGAAATAGACAATTAGATTTAGAAGACTATGCATCAATGGAAACTGAAACCAGTAGATAAATGAGAAGGGAACCAAGAGAGAATATTCATAAAATCCAAGGGAGGAGTGGTCAATAGCATCACAATATTTTGCAAAATCAAGAAGTATCATTTCTGATGGATTCAATCACTCTGTCTATAAAGAGGAGTTTCAAATTACACATACACACACACACAGACACACACAGACACACACACGTATGTGTATATATTTCTCCCAAACTTCTCTCCTGAATTCTAATCCCACGTCTCTAAGTGACAACCCGATGCCTCTAACTGGATTTTCTCTCTGTGTGTGCATGTTACATTTCGTATTGCATTTTTCATTTTGTGTATGGGTATATACAAACATATATGTATGTATGTATGTATATATATATATATATATATATATATATATATACACATATGCATACAAAATGGAACACAGAAACTAATTTCTCCTTTGAACTTGCCTATTTATGTGGAGAATTAAACATCCTTCAGTAACCTAGGTTGATAATCTTGAAATAATTATTAATCATTCCCCTTTTCTTTTCCTAGTCCAATCAGTTGCTCATTCTACCTCTTCAATATTTCTCACATCTGTCTCCTCTCTACTTGTACAACTAGTACCCAACTTTAGGAACTCATTAACTCTTCCCTAGACTATTACAATAGCTTGCTAATTGATCTTCTTGCTTCCATTTTCTCTCATCATCACTCTATTTTCCACAAATCTGCCAAAATTCTCTACATTCTATTCAAGCTGTCCTTCCTCCAACTCAATATTCTTTATTGCAGCTCGATATCTTTGTGAAGACTGTCACCCATTCCTTGGATTCATTCCTTTCTCATGTCCACCTCTTAAAGAATTTCTCTGATTCTCAATTTTCTCATCTGGAAAATGAGGATAATCATAGTTCCTACATCTCCACAGGACTGTTGTGAAAATCAATGCAGCAACACATATGAATATTGCTTTGAAAAATCTTAAAGTGTTATGTGAATATTAGCTATTATTATTATTAATTATTGATGTAGAAAAATGTAATTTTTCCTTGGAGGAAATGGCACAAGACAGTATAGCTAGTTTAATCTATAATTTTAATTATGTTGGCATTCATGGAATACAATTCAATAAGTTTCAAGATAGGAAAGCAGAATATTCATCCTCCTTTGTCTCCTCCATGATTTTATTCCTGAAAAAGAATTAAGATAAAGAAATGATAACTTGGGCTTTGTGTGTGTATGTGATGGTGGGGGGGAATCTCATTTAACTTGATAAATGATAATGTTAGTATTAGTCAAACATTGTGCTAGTGTTTATTGAAGATAAGGGAAGAGAAGATGCCTATTTAGCTAACACAAGAAATAGTTCATCTCTGGTTTAGAAGTAGGAAGGAGGTAGAATCTATGAGGGAGAAGGATGAGTCTGAAGGTTGACCGTGAATGGAAGGTTGACAGTGCTTTCTATAGTGAAATGAAAATTGAGAGAAGAGGAAAAATTATCAGGAAAGAAAATGTTTTCTGTTTTGGATGTGTGGAGTTTGAGATGCCATCTCCAGCAGAGAGGTCTATCAAGAAGTTGGTGAGAAATAAAAGGGGGGACAGCTAGGTGATACAGTGGGTAGAGCAACTGTCCCTAGATTCAGGAGATCCTGAGTTCAAATCTGGCCTCAGACACTTACTAGCTATGTCAAAGTCACTTAACCCCAATGGCCTAAAAAAAGAGAAATTGGTAAGGAAAAGAGAGATTAAAATTGTGTGTAGGTCGGGGAGCCAGTTGACTAGAGATATAACTATAAAGTAATTCCACTGAT